>NW_028225179.1:56457284-56758597 GCF_052327205.1 Somniosus microcephalus
CAGCCAATCTCCAGACGCCATCCTACAACACATCCGTGTCATCCTTGACCACATTGTCTTCACCTTCGACAACCAGTTCTTTACCCAAACACACGGAACAGCCATGGGGACACAATTCACACCCCAATACGCCAACATTTTCATGCACAAGTTCGAGCAAGAATTCTTCGCTGCACAGGACCACTAACCAACGCTATACACCAGATACATCGACGATATGTTCTACCTATGGACCCACGGCGAAGAATCACTGAAAATGCTACACAATAACATCAACAAGTTCCATTCCACCATCAAACTCACCATGGACTACTCCTCACAATCGGTTTCATTCTTGGACACACGAATCTCCATCAAAGATGGAAACCTCAGCACTTCACACTACCGCAAGCCCACGGACAACCTCAGGATGCACCACTTCTCCAGCATCCACCCTAACCACGTTAAAGAAGCCATCGCCTATGGACAAGCACTGCAAATACACGGGGTCTGCTCAGACGAGGAGGAATGCGATGTACACCTACAGTCGCTGAAAGACGCCCTTGTAAGAATGGGATATGACGTTCGATTCGTTGATCAACAGTTCCGACGAACAACTGCAAAAATACGCACAGACCTCCTCAGAAGAATAACATGGGGCACAACCAGCAGTGTACCCTTCGTCGTCCAATACTTCCCCGGAGCGGAGAAACTATGCCATGTTCTTCGCAGCCTTCAACATGTCATCGACAACAATGAACACCTCACTAAGGCCATTCCCACGCCTCCACTACTGACCTTCAAACAGCCGCCCAACCTCAAACAGACCATCATTCACAGCAAATTACCCAGCTTTCAGCAAAACAGCGACCACGACACCACACAATCCTGCCACTGCAACCTCTGCAAGACATGCCCGATCATCAACACAGATACATTCATCACACATGAGGACACCATCCACCAGGTACATGGTACATACTCATGTGACTCGGCCAACATTGTCTACCTCATACATTGTACGAAAAGATGCCCCGGAGCATGGTACATCGGCGAGACCATGCAGGCACTGCGACAACGGATGAACGGACAATGCGCAACAATCACCAGGCAGGAGTGTTCCCTTCCAGTCGGGGAACACTTCAGCAGTCAAGGACATTCAGCCTCCGATCTTCGGGTAAGCATTCTCCAAGGCGGCCTTCGAGACACACAACAACGCAAAATCATAGAGCAGAAACTGATAGCCAAGTTCCGCACTCATGAGGACGGCCTCAACCGGGATCTTGGGTTCATGTCACGCTACATGTAGCCCCGCCTGAAGTAGGGTCATCCAGACTCGAGTCGTCGTTGGCTTGTTCTCTCTACACAGATGCAGCTGGACCTGCTGTGATACCCAGCAAAGAAAATGTTTTTTGTCTGTTTTGTGTTTCATATAGACCCCAGCAACTGCAACATTTTACCCCTTGTGACCCCACCTCATTGTTCTTTGATGTAATGTTTTCCTGACTGACCTGTTTGGACACCATTCACAACTTTGATGGCTGTGATTACCTCTCTGCCGAGGTGTGATAAATGGCAGTTAGAAAGATTACCTGTAATCATCTGGCATTATTCTCTAACTATATAATCTTTGTCTATAGGCATCTCTCCACTTCACCTGATGAAGGAGCAGCGCTCTGACAGCTTGTGATTTCAAATAAAACTGTTGGACTATAACCTGGTGTTGTGTGACTTCTTATATTTTTCCACCCCAGTCCAACACCAGCATCGCCACACCATGGCTACTATCGACACCACAAACTGCTGGCTCAATGTGGAGATGCTGGCTCAATGTGGAGAGGATCTCCAAGAAGATTGCGCATATCGACACAGACATCAAGTTTCTACTGAGATGCAAGAAAGCAGACAAGATCCCGACAGGACTACAGATCACGAACCCACTCAAGTCGGTCTATAACACAGACTATGCTGAGAGACTCTGCCATCGTACCTCTCGCACACTCCTCAACCATCTCGTACACCAGCTCTACAGCAGACGCCGCAACCTCAAAACCGAGATAGAGTCCATGTTCTCAGCCTGTGCTCAGGACACAGCAGATCATCTATGAGACACCGCCAAACAGACGGGGCAACGGAACTATGCTGCCTACATGCATAGCAAGAACAGGAACTTGAGAAACTTGGCATCACCACCAGCAGCAACCAAGCCTCCCACGGTACCACGGTTGAAACCACAGGGAAGTCCATTGTCAACTTATCTGAACACACCCTTCAACCAGACGCAATTGAAGTTCTCAGCCGAGGGCTCAATTTCTGCCCCACCAGCAAAATGGACCCCATCAATCTTGCGGCAGACGCAGAGTAATTTGTCAGGAGAATGAGGCTCCGGGAATTCTTCCACAAATCCCAAGATGTCAGCAGCGAACCCAAAAGAGAACCAATGATCCGAAACAGCAGACAGAGGGATCTGCAGTGCAGCAACCAAAGAAAAAAGAGTCAAATTGGACCCCTCCAGAGGGTCGCTGCCCTAAGCTTGACATGTATTCTCAAGCTGTCAGGAGATGCATCAATGCCAGATTCATCAGCCACACTCACAAGACAGTCCAGAATGTCACTCGAGCACAACGCAACGCCATCCACGCTCTCAAGACCAACCATAAAATCGTCATCAAACCAGAAGACAAAGTAGGAGCCATCATCATACAGAACAGAACGGACTATTGCAAAGGAGCATACCGACAACTGGACAACCAGGAACACTACAGACAGTTACCCGCAGATCCGAGCAAAGAACACACCCGCCAACTCAACAGATTGATCAAGACCTTCGGTCGAGACCTTCAAAGCATCGTACGCGCTCTCATCCCACGAACTCCCCGCATGGGAGACTTCTACTGCCTCCCAAAGATAAAAAAAGCCAACACACCCAGACGCCATTTCGTAAAATGCTACGAACCCTGTGTGAGAACCTCTCTGGATACGTCGAGGGCATCCTGAAACCCATTGTACAGGGAACCCCCAGCTTCTGTCGCAACACTACAGACTTCTTACAGAAACTCAGCACCCACGGATCAGTTGAAACAGGAACACTCCTCGACACGATGGACGTCTTGGCACTCTACACCAGTATCCCACATGATGACGGCTTCGCTGCGACAGCCTCAGTACTCAACACCAACAAAAGCCAATCTCCAGACGCCATCTTACAACTCATCCACTTCATCCTTGAACACAATGTCTTCACTTTCGACAACCAGTTCTTTACCCAAACACACGGAACAGCCATGGGGACCAAATTCACACCCCAGTACACCAACATCTTTGTGCACAAGTTCGAGCAAGCCTTCTTCGCTGCACAGGACCACCAGCCAACGCTATACACCAGATACATCGACGACATTTTCTTCCTATGGACCCACGGTGATGAATCACTGAAAAGACTACACGATAACATCAACAAGTTCCATCCCACAATCAAACACACCATGGACTACTCCTCAGAATCGGTTTCATTCTTGGACACACGAACCTCCATCAAAGACGGACACCTCAGCACTTCACTCTATTGCAAGCCCACGGACAACCTCAGGATGCTCCACTTCTCCAGCTTCCACCCTAACCACGTTAAAGAAGCCATCCCCTATGGACAAGCCGTGCGAATACACAGGATCTGCTCAGATGAGGAGGAACGTGATGGACACCTGCAGACGCTGAAAGATGCCCTCGTAGGAACGGAATATGATGCTCGACTCGTCGATCGACAGTTCCGACGGGCCACAGCAAAAAGTCGCATAGACCTCCTCAGAAGACAAACATGGGACACAACCAACAGAGTACCCTTCGTCGTCCAGTACTTCCCCGGAGCGGAGAAACTATGCCATGTTCTTCACAGCCTTCAACATGTCATTAATGACGATGAACACCTCGCTAAGGCCATCCCCACACCTCTACTACTCACCTTCAAACAGCCGCCTATCCTCAAACAGACCGTCGTTTGCAGCAAATTACCCAGCTTTCTGGAGAACAGCAACCACGACACCACACAACCCTGTCACTGCATCCTCTGCAAGACATGCCAGATCATGAACACAGATACCTTCATCACACGTGAGGACACCACCTACCAGGTACATGGTACATACTCATGTGACTTGGCCAAAGTTGTCTACCTCATACGTTGCAGGAAAGGATACCCCGGAGCATGGTACATCGGCGAGGCCATGCAGACACTGTGACAATGGATGAACAGATACCATGCAACAATCGCCAGGCAGGAGTGTTCCTTCCCAGTCAGGGAACACTTCAGCAGTAAAGGGCATTCAGCCTCCGAACTTCGGGTAAGCATTCTCCAAGGCGGCCTTCGAGACACACGGCAACGCAAAATCGTAGAGCAGAAACTGATAGCCAAGTTCCGCACTCATGAGGACGGCCTCAAACGAGATCTTGGGTTCATGTCACGCTACATGTAAGCACACCTGACATACGGTCATCCAGACTCCAGTCATCATTGGCTTGTTCTCAATACACAGATGCGGCCGGACCTGCTGTGATTTACAGCAAAGAAAATGTTTTTTGTCTATTTTGTTTTTCATACAGACCCCAGCATCTGCAACATTTAACCCCTTGTGACCCCACCTCATTGTTCTTTGATGTAATGTTTTGCTGACTGACCTGTTTGGACACCATTCACACCTTTGATTGCTGTGATTATCTCTCTGCCGAGGTGTGATAAATGGCAGTTAGAAAGATTACCTGTAATCATCTGGCATTATTCTCTGACTATATAATCTGTGTCTATAGGCATCTCTCTACATCACCTGATGAAGGAGCAGCGCTCCGAAAGCTTGTGATTTCAAAAGAAACTGTTGGACTATAACCTGGTTTTGTCTGAATTCTTACATTAAAAAGGGAGTTTGATAAGTAACTGAAGGAAAAAAATGCAGGGCTACGGGGAAAGGGTGGGAGCATGGGACTAGCTGAAGTGCTCTTGCTGAGAGCCGGCACGGGCTCGATGTGCCGAATGGCTTTCTTCCATGCTGTAACCATTCCATTCTATGATTCTGTGAAAGGCGCTACATATATTCAAGTTGTTTGTACTACGGTTTGTTATAATATTCGTAACATGCATAATCCAAACATTACAAAATTAAATCCACACAAAATGCCACGGGTAATTTATTTTGAATATCATCCATTGCACCTTTGCAATACATCTTTCCTTTTATTTGTCTTTCCGCGGTTTGCTGATGTACGTTTAGCTCACGGCCTGTTCACTTTAATGGTCACAAGCAGGAACAGATAAACACAGCGTGTCTGACCACCGCAAGATGTGCAAAAGGCATCATAGAGCCATAACGGCACAGCAGGAGGGCATTCGGCCCATCGAGTTGCGGACAGTTCTGTGTAGAGCAATCCAGTCCGTCCCATTCCCCCACTCTATCCCCGTAGCCCTTCAAGTTTATTTCCCTCAAGTGCCTATCCAGTCTCCCCTTGAAAACATTGAGATTCTCCACCTCCACCACTTGCATCGGCAGCGAATTCCAGGTCATCACCAGTCGCTGCGAAAAAAAGTTTTCTGCTTCAACCGATGTTTTATCAGCATCCACCTACTAAGTAAACATCGATACAAAGTGCTCACTAAGTATTCTAGACTTGCCCCGCGCCTCTAAGCATATATCACCTTCTTTTTCCCTTACAGGCCCCACCGCACCTCTTACTACCCGTATACTGTGTACATGCCGGTAGAAGATTGTTGAGTTCCCTATAATGTTCACCGCCATGTTTGGCAATCTTATTTTCATCTACACTTCCCCTCTCAACTTATTGTATTTGGTCTGGTTCTTCCTTGCAGAATTCAACTGTCATTTATCATACACCCTCTTTTTTGTTTCATCATCTTCTCTATCTCCCTCGTCATCTAAGGGGCCCTTGCTTTGGTTCCCTTACTTCTCCCACTTGTTGGAATGTACCTAGCCTGTACTTGCAAAATCGCCTCCTTAAAGATCACCCATTGTTCCGTTACTGTTTTTGCTGTCAGTGTTTGGTTCCATTTTATCCTGGCTGCATCCTTTCGCATCCCATTAAAGTTAGCCCTCTTCCACTTTAGAAAATTCACTCGAGATTGTTCCTTTCTCCTCTCCATTGCTAATCTAGACCTTATGATACGATGATCACTCACAGGCACTTGGTCGACCTGCTCCATCTCATTCCCCAGCACCAGATCCAGAAACGCTTCCTTGCTAGTTGGGCCAAGAACATATTGGTCAAGGAAATTTTCCTGAACATATTACAGAAATTCCACCCCCTCCTTTCCCTTTACCCTAGCATTATCCCAATCGATAATTGGGTAATTAAAGCTCCCCAATATCATCACTTTATAGCTCTATAGCATCAGTTTAGGACAAATGCATCAAATCAAATGTTCACCCGTCACAGAGAGAAACAAAAACACAGAAAAGGGTACAAGGAGATAGGGAAACAAATCTAAATACAGAAAATATAAATATTTCCCATCCTTGATTTCTCTCTATTCCAACCCAATACTTCAGTGGCGGATGAATAACTTCAGTGTAAATCGTTCTGTTCGAGAATTGGACCAAAGAAAAAGACACAAAATAACGTAAAACAGCCGGAGCAAGGAACCTCAGGTCCTTCAGTCGAACGCTCTCCCAACTGAGCTATTCTGGCCTCACGTTAAAGAAACTTCGTGACACTCTTTTGGAAGAAAATCTAATCCCGGGTGGACTCTGCTCATTCCTCCGGGGGAATGGGACCCGACCAGATCTCGGAGCTCAGGTTATGTTAATGATCTGCTGAAGTGTTTATAAACACAGAAAGCTGACACACCAGGGGAGACCTCACCGGGTTGGACACGGAGTGAAATACACTGAAGGTTTTGTTGTAACATTTACAGAGCACACTAGCCCCGAGCATCAGTGGAAATTATATGAAGTTCAATGTTCAGCAGCGAGATGCTGGAGAGAAAAAAGTCCCGAATCAGGGAGAGATTTTCTGATACC
This sequence comes from Somniosus microcephalus, assembly GCF_052327205.1. Classification (NCBI taxonomy): domain Eukaryota; kingdom Metazoa; phylum Chordata; class Chondrichthyes; order Squaliformes; family Somniosidae; genus Somniosus; species Somniosus microcephalus. Next base: position 56,464,283 of record NW_028225179.1, read on the forward strand.
GCTGCTGAATTTCATTTATGTGAAACACTCCCTGAACGATACAAAGCTGGGTGGGAGGGTATGCTGTGAGGAGGATGTTGTGAAACTCCCAACGATTTGGACAGGTTGGGTGATTGGGCAGAAACATGGAAATGCACTATAATGTGGATAAATGTGAAAAACAGGAAGGCAGAATATTATTTCAATGGCAATAGATTGGTAGAAGGGGAAGTGCAAAGAGACCTGGGTGTTCTTGTGCACCAGTCGCTGAAGTTAAGCATGCAGGTGCAGCAGGCGGTTATGAAGGCAAATGGTATGTTGGCCTTCGTTGCAAGAGGGTTTGAGTACAGGAACAAGGATGTCTTGCTGCAGTTGTACAGGGCCTTGGTGAGACCACATTTTGAGTATTGTGTGCAGTTTTGGACGCCTTATCTGAGGAAGAATGTTCTTGCCATGGAAGGAGTGCAGCGATGATTCACCAGGCTAATATCCGGGATGGCAGGAATGATGTACGAGGAGAGATTGGGTCAATTGGGCTTGTACTCACTGGAGTTTAGAAGATTGAGAGGGGATCTAATCGAAACTTATAAAATTCTAACAGGGCTAGACAGGCTAGATGCAGGAAGGATGTTCCCGATGGTCGGGGAGTCCAGAACCAGAGGTCACAGTCTAAGGATAAGGGGTAGGCCATTTAGGACAGAAATCAGGAGGAATTTCTTTACCCAGAGAGTGGTGAACCTGTGGAATTCTATACCACAGAAGACAGTGGAGGTCAATTCATTAAATATATTCAAAAAGGGATCAAGGGAAATGGGGAGAAAGGAGGGACAGGGTACTGAATTTGGATGATCAGCCATGATCTCATTGAATGGTGGAGCAGGCTCGAGGGGCCGAATGGCCTACACCTGCTCCTATCTTCTATGTTTCCATGTAACTCACAGCAGGAATTCAGAGCTGGGGACCGCCTGTGAAATCAGCCTAAAAAATAAAATAATACAACCACCCAACGTGGGATATGAACCCACGGCCTTGAACTTAACTATCGCATGCTCTACCGACTGAGCTAGCCGGGCCCGCATAAACTCGCCATCTCTGTCTGTTATTGCAGAGTGACAGCTGCTGGCTCCACCCCAGGGGCCCGTCTTGTTCTGCAAACCATGAATCAGCTTCCTCTCAATTCCCGGGTTTATCAGTAAACCGACCCACACAAGCCCGAGAGAGCGATGGATTCCTCTCACTGATCAATAATAAAACTCAGATTTTCTGCTATTTTCACCTTCCAAACATTCACATCCATTTTGCTCAGTATTTATTTCGCTTTCCTTTTTATTCTGTTCCTACTTTTCTTCATAAACATTTCATTGTAATCATTTATGAGAGGGAAGAAATGAACAGAAGAGATTTACTGGAATGGTACGAGGGATGAGGGACTTTAATTATGCGGAGAGACTGGCGAAGCTGGGGTTGTTTAGAGCAGAGACGGCTAAGAGGAGATTTGACAGACGTGTTCAAAATCATGAACGATTTTGACATCGTAAATAAGGAGAGAAACTGTTTCCAGTGGCAGGAGTGCCGGTAATGAGAAACCAGAAATTGAATCTCACTGCTAATAGAACCAGAGGAGACATAAGGGAGCATTGTTTCATACGGCAAGTTGTTATGATCTGGAATGCACTGCCTGAATGAATGGTGGAAGCAGATTCAATAATAGCTTTCAAAAGGAAATTGGATTAATACCAGAAGGGAAATCTTTACATGGCTATAGAAAAATATTAGGGTATAGGAACGAATGGAGAGTTCTAACAAAGAGGCAACAAAGGCGCGATGGAAAGTCCCAGGCTTCATTTCTGCCTGCACTGAGATCGATTATCTCACCCAGTGTGCTGCCGGGCTCCACAGAATGTAGGAAGCGTCGAGGTTCCTCCACTGGCCTGTGCTTCATTAGCTGATCTCACCAGGCATGATATTGAGCCGCACAAAGCAGGATGGGCCAGGCTTCATCACCGGCCTGTGGTGTGTTAGATCATCTCATGATGTGTGCTACTGAGCCATACAAATCAGCAAACTCTCTGTATTCATCCCCGGTTTGTGCTGAGTTAGCAGATATCACCCGATGTGGTACAGAGCCCCATACAGAGCAGGATGGGCCCAGGGTCATTCCACGGCCTGTGGTGTGTTCGCTGATCTTATTTGGTGAGTTACTGAGCCAAAAGAACAGGAAACGTCCAGCCTTCATCTCTGGTCTAAGCTGAATTCTCTGAGTTCACCTGCATTCTGGGTCTGTGTTGGGCATATCTGGGTCCTTGTAGCAACTGTCTGAGTACTAGGTCATGGTCTGTGCAGGAGTTGTTTAGGTCTGTGTAGAAACTTCCTGGGCCTGTGTAAGATCTTACTGGGTCTGTGTTGGTGCTACCTGGGTCTGTGGATGAGCTGTATGTGTCAGGGTAGGAGCTGTCTGTGCCTGTATGTTATATCTGGGTCTGTGTAACAGCTGTCTGTATCAGGGTAGGAGCTGTCTGGGACTGTGTGTTATATCTGAGTCTGTGTACGAGCTGTCTGTGTCAGGGTAGGAGCTGTCTGGGTCTGTATGTTATATCTGGGTCTGTGTAAGAGCTGTCTGTGTCAGGGTAGGAATTGTCTGGCTCTGTATGTTATATCTGGGTCTGCGTAAGAGCTTTATGTGTCAGGATAGGAGCTGTCTGGGACTGTGTGTTATATCTGAGTCTGTGTACGAGCTGTCTGTGTCAGGGTAGGAGCTGTCTGGGTCTGTATGTTCATCTGGGTCTGCGTAAGGGCTGTCTGTGTCAGGGTAGGAATTGTCTGGCTCTGTATGTTATATCTGAGTCAGTGTGGGTTATTTCTAGGTTTGTGTATGAAGAAGCTGACGAAAGGCAGTGATCCTGCAACATTAACTGTTTCTCTCTCCACAGATGCTGCCAGACCTGTTCAGTATATCCAGCATTTACTGCTTTTATTTCAGATTTCCAGCATCAGCAGCATTTTGCTTTGGTTTCTATGAAGAAGATGTGTGGCTCTGTGTAGGAATGTCTGGGTCTGTGCAGGAGCTGTCTGGGTTTTTGTATGAATGTTTGAGTCTGTGTAGAAGCTGTCTGGGTCTGTGTTGGAATGTCTGGGTCTGTGCAGGAGCAGTCTGAGCCTCAGTAGGAATGTCTGGATCTGTTTAGGAGCAGTCTGGGTCTGTGAATGGATGTCTGGGTCCGTGTAGGAACATTCTGTGCCTTTCTTGGGACTGTCCGTTCCCGTTTAGGAAATATCCATGGCTGTATAAGGGCTCATGTGTAGGTGCTGGCTGTGTTATTGTAGGAATTGTCTGTGTCTATGTAGGAGCGAATGGTTCGCTGCAGGATTTCTTGGATCTGTACAGATGCTCACTGGATCGGGGTTGGAGCTATCTGGGTCTGTGTAGGAAAGTCTGTGCCTTTGATGGTGCTCCCTGTGTCAGGGTAGGAGCTCCCTGGGTCTGTGTAGGAAAGTCTGTGCCTTTGATGGTGCTCACTTTGTCAAGGTAGGAGCTAACTGGGTCTGACTATGAATGTCTGTGCTTGTAATGGTGCTCCTGTGTCAGGTTAGGAGCTCTTTGGGTCTGCGTAGGAACGTCTGTGCCAGTGCTGGTGCGCCCTGTGTCAAGATTGGAGCTGACTGGGTCTATGTAGGAAAGTCTGTGCTTGTGATGGTGCTCCCTGTGTCAGGGTAGGAGCTACCTGGGTCTGTGTCGGGAAGTCTGTGCCTGTGGTGGTGTTTCATGTGTCAGCGTAGGAGCTGCCTGTGTCCGTCTGGGATGGTCTGTGCCTTTGGCGGTGCTCCCTGTGTCTGGGTAGGAGCTGCCTGGTTCCATCTAGGAAAGTCTGTGCCTTTGGTGGTGCTCCCTGTGTCAGGGTACGAGCTGTCGGCGTCTGTGTAGGAAAGTGTGTCCCTTTGGCCGTGCTCCCTGTGTCAGGGTAGGAGCTGCCTCGGCCCGTCTAGGAAAGTATGTGCCTGTGATGGTGCTCCCTATGTCAGGGAAGGTACAGTCTAGGTCTGAGTAAGCTTATTGATCTGAATCGAAGCTGTCTGGGAAACCTCTTTGATTTTTATAGACTGATTAATCTGTCTGATGTGGCTGAGATTTGGTCAGAAGGTCACAGCGTCTCCGTCCGCACCTGTGCTTTGTAAAGCAATTTTTTTAGGTTTCAATTTACAGATGGGTGAATTGATAATCAGGGGTGGTAGGAGCCTCAGCGCCCTCGGGTGAGACATGGGTGAATCTGCCCGCGCCCGGTCCTGAATGTGCAAATGTGGCAGAAATCACGATGGGCGTTGGAGGAGATGGGTGGGGCTATGAACGGAACCCCCTGCGCAACCAAAACTTGCCACAGTCACATAACCGAATGGTCACTTCCGGGGCCGTTGTTGCGTCACTTTCTGCCTCCATGTCTTCTCACTGCCTTTGCTGATCCATTGTCCAAATCTGAGGCCTCGCGCCAAACTAATGCAGAAACTCTGCTGCTGCTCTCGGGATGGGCACATGCTGCCTCGATACATTACCGTCCTAACAGCTCATTAACTGTCTGAGTGGAGCATTGCGGCGCTTCAGAAGACAGGGAGAGAAGGCAATGTCAGAGCTGTCCCGGTCTAAGTGCTCTGCTTATCAAGAACAGCCAGCACATGACTTGAGTATGGAAACACTGTAAGTGTACTTGCATTTACCAGCGGCTCGTTGGTCTAGGGGTATGATTCTCGCTTCGGTTTAATTCGCATAGAATATGCGTGAGGTCCCGGGTTCAAATCCCGGACGAGCTCTCACTTTACTCTTGACTTTTGACCTTGAATTCCATTTGGAAAGATAAAAGAAAAGTTTCCAAATCAATCCACGTGAATCTAAAGCGCTTTGGGAAGAGGGTCAGTGCACATATTCCGGATCAAAGGTAATCTCTACGGCCTACACTTTCTATCAGCGAATTTTTTCTGGAAGTTGAACGCGATATTCAACCAGTTCTGGACTTTCATCTCACTGAAGTAGATAAATGAACGAAAGACGTGCATTTATTGTGCGCCTTTTACCACCACCGGACGTGCCAAAGCACTTTACAGCCAATGAAGTACTGTTGTGCCTCACTGTTGTAATGTAGAATACACGGTAACCATTTTGCGCACAGCAAGCTGCCCCAAACAGCAATGTGATGATGACCAGATTATCTGGTATTTTTTGTTATGTTAATTGAGGTTTAAAAATTGGCCAGAATAGACTTAATGACTGTCATTAAGATAAATAATGATTGAGACTGGGAAGGACACCGTTTTCATACATTTCCGCAATGATCACAAGATCCTTACCCGTGAGGAGGCCATTCAGCCCAATCTAATACAGCCCTCCAGAGCATCCGTAGTCTTCACTTCATAGTTTAATCGTTTATTCCTACAAGGCTATGGACCAAATGCTGGAAAATGGGATTAGACTGGACAGGGATGGATGGGCGGCGCAGACACGATGGGCCGAAGGGCCTCTTTCTGTGCTGTAAAACTCTATGACTCTATGACTATGACATTCCAGGGCTTTCACCACCACCGCTCTGCCGGGAGTCCATTCTAAGTGTTGATCATTCTCCTGATATCAGTCCTAAAGAGTTCCCTTTCACTTTTGAGGCTGTTTCCTCTTGTTAATTCTCCCACAATGTAATCTAGTATTCCAGACGAGTTAGTTTCTTGAAGATCTCTGCAACACCATGTCGCAGATGCTTCCGTTCTAGGCTGAAAATTTCGATTTTAACTCCCAGCGGGTAGGGGTAAAACCCCTTCACCCGTGTATGTTTGTTCTACAGGATCGAGGTGTGTCTGGTACTGCTGCTGCCTCCTCTGGCCGCTCTGCAGTATTGCACGACCTGGTACTGCTGCTTCCTCCTCTGGCCGCTGTGCAGTATTGCACCACCTTATACTGCTGCACCCTCCTCTGGCCGCTGTGCAGTATTGCACCACCTGCTCCCTCTGCTGGCTGCTGCGCAGTATTGCTGTGTACGGTTGAACCTGGTACAACTTCGACCTCCTCTGCTTCTAACTGTGCCAGGACTGGAAGAGGAGAATGAAGGGTGGAGAAGCGACCTTCCAGAATAGAAGGAGTGAAAAGACGATTTCTTGATCCAGTCTGCTGACAGCTAATGTAGGGTAAAGTTATCTGAGAAGGAAGAGAACTGAATTCACGAACTTAGAGCGGGAGTAGTCCTTTGAACCTTCTACCTGCTCCGACATTACATTAGATCATGGCTGATCTGCATCTCACCTACATTTTTCTGCCGTTGCTCCATATCACTTGATCCCCTTACCAAATTACAACTTGTCGATCTCAGTCTTGGAAGCAACAATGGACCCTCAGCATCCACGGAATTATCGGGAGAGAGTTCCCGATTCCTACAAACCTTTATGTGAAAAGATGCTTTCGGATTTGACTTTTGAATGGAGCGGCTGTAGTTTTAAGTTTGTTCCCCCTTGTACTTGATTCCCCAGTCAGAGGAACTTGTTTAACTCTATATACATTACTAAACCTTTTAACACTTAAAACACCATGATCAGATAACCCATCCATCTTCTAAATTCAAGAGAACAGAAGCCAAATTAACCCTCATAATTTAACCCTGTAAGCCTCGGTATTAATCTGGTAAATCTGTGCTGCACCACTCCAAGGGCAATATATCCTTCCTGCATCCGGTGCCCAGAACAGAACACAACAGACTTGACTATTCCAATTCACGCCTGGCCGGCCTCCTACGTTCTATCCTTTGGAAAACTGAGGTAATCCTGCCTGCCCGTGTCCTTACTCGCACCAAGTCCCGTCCAGTATCATCCCTGTGCTTACTGACCTGGATTGGCAGGGTAACAATTTCTTGTGAATAACTGGGAGAATCTGACATGATAGGGACGTGGGAGGCTATTGAAACCCAGAGCGAACGAGGACTTTTTCATTTTGAGTCTAACATTAGACAAACCAGAATAGGTAAATGGCAGTTTATGATCAATTATGATTATGGAGCTTGACATTGCTGGGAACTCGAATCGAAATAATGATGATTAAAGGCGGCATCATTATTATTACACAAATGTTGCAGCAAGCCCGAGGCGAGATGGGTTGTGCTGCGCCATAAACTGATGGTTTTTCACTACAAATGGGAACATATGGTGCTTGTCCAGGATTTGCACAGGAGACCTCTCACATATCAATCAGTGAAACCCTTTAGCGAGAATCACACCACCAAAACAACGAGCCGCTGGCAACATAGCCGTTCAGCCAGTATAGAATTTATCTGCCACCAACACCCCATCAGCCGGCCTTTCAAACAGAGTGTGTCCATTCCATCTCGGTTTCTGTTCGGGGAAATTCCTTTCTGACACATCTAGGTGAGTGGAACTAGCCCAGGAAATCACCCTGGCCCTGTATTCCACGCAGCACCGAGCTGTTGTACGAGGTGAATCTGCCCCAGCCAGAAACAGGTCCAGCTATCGCTGGAAGAAATTCAGCGAATCGGTGTCCACTGCCCGAGCCGGCAGATTGTTCCAGAGTTCCACTATTCTCTGGGAATGGAACCACCTCCAGACATCTGATCAAGATCTGGCCTTATACAGCTTAAAATTGTCACCCCTGGTCCTCCCTCAAATATTTAATTGGAACAAATTGTGAACTGGAACAAAATCTACTCTTTATCATCTTGTAAACATCGATCAGATCAACCCTCAGTCTAGGCTTCTGTAAAGTGTCGACACGCAACTCGTTCAGGCGATCTTGACAACTAAACTGCTTTATACTGGGAATTAAGCTAGTGGTTTTCCTCTGCACACTTTCCAAAACAGGTTGGTCTTTACCTCAAAAGGCTGAAATACTAAAGAGGAGGATGATATTCTCCAGTTTACAAAGTTCTAGGTGGCCCACATCTGGAGTATTGTGTTCTGTTCTGGGCACAGCATGCAGGAAGGATATATTGGCCTTGGAGTTGTGCAGCGCAGATTTCCCAGATTAACACCGAGACTTACAGCGTTCAATTATGAGGATTAATTGTATAAAGTTGCCTTTTGTTCACGTGAGTTTAAAAGATTGAGGGGTGATCGGATTGTGGTGTTTAACATGTTAAATGGATTAATAGGGTACATGGAGATCAAATATTTCCTCTGGTTGTGGAATCAAAGACAAGGGTCATAACCTCAAAATTAGAGCCGGGCCATTTAGACATTAAATCCGAAAGCAACTTCTCTCTCAAAGGGTTTTAGAAATCCAGAACTCCCTATCCGAAAAGGCTTTGGATGCTGGGGGTCAGTTGTTGCTTCCAAGACTGAGATCTACACGATGTTGCTGGGAAGGGAATCAAGTTATATGGAGGAAAAGAAGAAAAATGGAAGAGAACTGCAGATCTTCTCTGTTCTTAAGCCAGTTTCTTATCCAAGCTGCCACTGACCCACCTGTCCCAAGAGCCTCAATTTTATCAACTAGCCTTCTATGTGATACTTTGTCAATTGCCTTCTGTAAATCAATGTAGACAACATCCATTGCATTCCCTTCACCAATCCTCCCTGTTACTTCATCAAAAAATTCAATTAGATGACGCAAACTCGATCTGCCCTTTACAAATCCGTGTTGGATCTCCTTAATTAGCTTAAACCTCTCCAATTGCCTGTTAATTTTAGACTTGATTATTGTTGCTAAAGCTTTATCCACCACTGATTTTAAACTGACCAGCCTGTAGTTATTAGGCTTGTGCTTAGACGTTTTCTTGAACAATGCTGTCACATTTGCCAATATCCAATACTCTGGCACCTCCTCCGCATCCATGGAAGATTGTAAAATTATGGCAATCACTTCCGCTATCTCCTCTCCCAATTCCCTTAGCAACCTGGCATGCAGGCCATCAGGACCAGGTGACTTATCCACTCTAAGAATACCCAGCCTATCTAGTACATCCTGTTTATCAATGTTCACCCCTTCCATTTATTCTACCTTATCCACTTCTACTGATATTTTGTCAGCATCCACCTCCTTAGTAAACACAGATAAAAAGTAGTCATTGAGTATTCTTGCCTTGCCCTGCGCCTCTAAGCATATATCACCTTCTTTGTCCTTAATAGGCCCCACCCAGCCTCTTACTCCCCGCTTACTCTTTACATGCCGGTAGAAGAATTTTGGGTTTTGCTTTTATGTTAACCGCCATTCTACTCTCATATTTTCTCTTTGCCAATCTTATTTTCATCTTCATTTCCCCTCTCAACTTATTTATTTGGTCTGGTTCACCGTTGAAGAATTCACCTGACATTCATCATACACGCTCTTTTTTTGTTTCATCAGCTTCTCTATCTCCCTCGTCATCCAAGGAGCCCTTGCTTTGGTTCCCTTACCCTTCCCTCCTGTTGGAATGTATCTAGCCTGTATTTGGAACATCTCCTCCTTAAAGATCACCCATTGTTCCGTTACAGTTTTCCTGTCATCCTTTGGTTCCATTTTAATCTGGCTGGATCCTTTCGCTTCCCATTTAAGTTAGCACTATTCCAGTTTAGAAGTTCCACTCTAGATTGTTCCTTGCTCCTCTCCATTGCTAATCTAAATCTTATGATACGATGATCACTCAGACGCAAGTGTTCACCCACAGACACTTGGTCAACCTGGCACACCTCATTCTCCAGCACGAGATCCAGCAATGCCTCCTTCCTACTTGGGCCAAGAACATATTGGTCAAGGAAATTCTCCTGAACACATTTCAGAACTTCCTCCTCATCCTTTCCCTTTACTCTGGCATTATTCCAATCGATATTTGGGTAATTAAAGTCCCCCAGTATCACCATACTATAGAAACATAAACAGAGCTACATAGAAGATAGGAGTAGGAGTAAGCCATTCGGCCCCTCGAGCCAGCTCCGCCATTCAATGCGATCATGCTGCTCATCCAAATTCAGTACCCTGTCCCTGCTTTCTCCCCATATCCCTTGATCCCTTTAGCCTTAAGACATTTATTCAAATCCTTCTTGAATATATTTATTGAATTGGCCTCTACTGCCTTCTGTGGTAGAGAATTCCACAGGTTCACCACTCTCTGGGTGAAGAAATTCCTCCTCATCTCTATCCTATATGGTTTATCCCTTATCCCTAGACTGTGGCCCCTGGTTCTGGCATATCTCTGCGACTTCCCTGCAGATTTGCTCCTCTGCCTCCCTCTCACTATTTGGGGGCCTGTAGAATACCCCAATACCGTGATCAAACCTATTTTGCTCCTCAACTCTAACCAAATGGATTCTGTCCTTGTCCCCTCAAGAACATCTTCCCTTTCAAAAAGACAATGTCTTCCTTAATCAGCACTGTCACCCCATCTCCCATTTTTCCTTCCATATACTTTCTGAACACCTTGTACCCTTGAATATTAAATACCAAGTCCTTGCCGTTTTTAAGCCGCATTTCGGTTGTTGCCGCAACATCATATTGCCACATGGCTAATTGTGCTTGTATTCACCAACCTTATTCACCACATTTTGTGCTTTTATGTACTTGCATTCTAAACCAATTTTTCATTTTTTCGTAGTCTTGATTAGTCTGCTCCTATCTAATATTGTGCTACTTCCTCCTCTAGTGCTACTTTCTTCTCTAATGCTATCCAACACACTCAATCTTTTATTCACCTCATTCCTCTTTTGTACTCCTATATTCTGGTGCCCATCCCCTTGCCAAGCTAGACTAAACACTCCCCAACAGCACTAGCAAACCTCCCCACGTGAATATTGGATCTGGCTCTCGAGGTGTAACCCGTTCAGATTGTACAGGTCCAACCTTCCCCAGAAATGGTCCCAATGCCTCAGGAATCAAAAGACCTCCCTCCTGCGCCATCTCCCCAGCCACGCATATAGGACAAGAACTGGTAAAACTTCGTGGCCAATGTCTTCACTCAAATGTTTCTTCGCTGTCACAGTGAAATAATGCAACATTTTCAGTACAGTTGACTATTCTAGAGTGTATTATATCAGGATGCTGAGACAGACAACAATGTTGAGCTATTAATTCTGCAATATCTTATAAGTCGTAGATTCAAAACTAGTTTTGTAATAAGAATCTAATATTGTTGACTTGAACTAGTCAGCAATGCTCGCACGGCAGTTGGATGCCTGTGTCCAGTTGGAAAGCTGTCTGAAAGAACATGCAGTCTGGCAGAGCTGGACGTCCAGCAGATTGACTTTTCTGCTGAGCAGACGATGAGCCTCCTTCTTGAAAATGGTTCGTCAGTCCAGCTCAGAGGGGATTAAGCATCATGAAAGTAGGATGGGGCTGGGGCCACTTGTGTAACAGGAAGTGTAGGGGGCAGTATCCCATCCTTCAAAAACATTAATGATTCAGTTGCAAAATCTGTTTGCACAACTCGCCACTCGGCCCAAGGATGAGCCGAGCCGATCACGTGGAGTTAACGCGATTCTGCCAGTCAGTTAATTCAGTGGTATTTCAAGAACAATTAGAAATCAGATAATAATAACCGCATCACGTAATGGATACGGTGTTTAACTTTGATGTGTATTATAATGTTATCAGAAAATTGTAGTTTCCAGTCTGTCGCGGTTGGTTTGCACACTGGGTTCCAACCTGGAGCGGACCTGTTTTACACCTGACCATTTCTAACACAATCACTGACCTCATGTAACGGAAATATCTAAAGTCCTTTTGTTCACAGAAGCTGACTGTACATTTTCAACGTTGTTGATCCGGGTGTAACGGGCAGGACTTGTGTTGAAGAGGACTTTCGTGCACATTGTTTCTGTTTGGATGTCATATTTTTCTAAACACCGTCATTTCACTCCAGCCGAACGAACTGACGGAAGAAGGAAGAAAGTTCTCTCTCTGATTCGCGATCTCTGTTTCACCTTCATTCGAGAAGGTGAAGAATTCCAATGGTCCGTGTTAATTTAAACAAGATATGAACAATGAAGAGGCCAAGGCCAGTGGTTTGGACGAGATTAGAATTGAAAGCTAATTTTATGTAAGATTCAGTCAAATGCTGGGAAGGTTTATCAGCATCAAACATTCAACACAATGAATAAGCACAATGGATTAGCATTGCATCCTCTTAACCTCTCGTCTCCCGTCTACGACAACTCAGCCATTACATTTGCTGCTTTTTGAATCCAATCAGAAATACTCCGCAAGAAAGTCCCCTTTACCGCTTGTCCTGCCCATGCACCCAGATCAACAATGCTGAAAATGTGGAATCAGCTTCTGCAAGCAAAGGGCATTCCATTAATTCAGGAAGGCAGTAATGTGCCTGATCGAAAGAAGAGGTGCGCAGCCCTTTTAATCAGAGCAGGCAGGCTGTTCACGCCGGTTTGATTCCCGGTCAGTGCAGAACCCTGTACGGTTTGAATTCGGCACCCATAGGACCAATTCACAAGCAAGCTTCTCACATCCTTTCAGCGCTAGAGGAAGCAGGACTGACTAATATTCAGGGAAGAGGGTGTTTCAAGAATATTGACCCTGAATGTAAGTTTATCCCAATTCAGGCGATCTCATGGGTGCAGAAAGCAAAATGTAAAGGTGCTGCATTGGCCGGAATCGAACACGGATGCAATAACTCCAATGAGACACCAAGCTCAATATACCTGGGAGCCTTTAACTTTTCTCAGTTGGTTGCTTTTCAGTTGCTTAAGTGAAGATCTGTGATTTCGAAATATATGGGCAAAATGACACGAAATCTTATGTTTTTAATGGAAAGTATTTATGTTTTCTGAAATGTCGATGAACTGTAAGAAGCTGAGTTTTGACTAAAAGCGAGCGGGGCTGTTCTGGGATTTGAACACGGGCCGTCTCGCAGCTATGAAACACCAAAGCAAGAATGCGAGCAAACCCGTTTCAAAGAGACATCGAATGATCGGCTACTGACGGCAATCCCAATTACGATTAGCAATGTCGTCAAGAAAATTTCTGGTGCAAACCGGTTGTTTTGCTTCCAAGAGCCAGCCCTGCTTTCTAAATGCTTGTCTGTCGAGCGGTCCCGCAGTTCTAAATGTATCCACTGGTTTCAAAGCATCAATTCAGATTGCTGCGAATGGGACATGTGCCGCCAGGAACAGCGGTGGTAGCAGAGCAAACTTAACAGTGTAAGTAGGTGAAAGTGATTGTTAGATTAAGGTAATGCCGCAGAAAAGTGACAAAGAAACGGAAGGAGGAAAGTGAAGGAGGGCTATAGATTGTGGACGGAAGAAAAAGCTGGGAGAAGAGGCGGGTTTGAATTATGGAGCATCAAGCTCAGGCATGTGAGAGCGCGGGGTTTGAAGGAGGAAATAGGTTCTCACCATCAATAAAAAAAACGCTGTTTGATGCAGAGAAGATTGATTTTTTGCTGTGTTCTATCAGCAGGTGCTGCAGAGAACAGAAGATATAAAGCGAACTATACCGTGATTTAGATTCAAACTAAGGTTGCTGTGGCCGCAACGCAGAGTACTGGACCACTAAACGATCCTGCATCACACATCAGCTGCGCCAGCTCTGCCCTAACCACAGCCAAGTCACGCACGGCACTGCTTAGAAAAGATCGATTTTTGGTGAAGATGCCAAAATCAGCACCGCCAGAAATTTTGACACCGGTGGAATTCGACCCACGACCCGCAGCGAATGGAGCCTTAATCCATAATGGGAACTAGTGCAGCCGCAGTTACATTAAAAAGGATTGTATCCCTTTCGCACGAGAAGAAACTCACCCCTGGAGATTCATTCGGACAAAGAAAAAAGGCCCTGCTGGGAGTCGAAGTCAGGATCGCCTGCTTACCAAGAAGCGCTTTAACCAGCTAAGCCACGAAGCCAAATCAAACCTCCAGGCGGTTGCCTCCTCTCACTGATATCTATCAGCTACCTGTCACTGTCTGTTGGAGGCTGAGGCCGTTTTTTATTGATTCTCCTCTCCTGTCTATTCCGCCATGTGTCCCGATGCTGTCTGTATCTCACTGTGTTTATCTCAGTTTCAATCTGTGGGTTGATTCTGAATGAATACCTGTGTTAGTGTCTTACATGAAATGAATGAGGGGGGTCAGACAATTCTTCCTCTGACACTGGGGAACTAATGAGCCAACATTTTTAACAAGATTTTGATTATTGTGATGCAACAATTACAATATTGAACTTGAATGATTTAGGTTCAATTCTGTGCAAAAAGCACCTGTGATCCCAACGGAGGAAGGGGAGAGAGGCAAGAGAGATACAGGAAAGATCACCTTGGAAATTACTGGCCCCGTATCTACTTTAAATCCCCCACTGCATTTAAACACTTTTAATGTCATATTCACACATTGATGCATTTGACCATTATAGAATATCTATCGCTGTCTCTGCTCTGAAATAACTGCTTTATATATTTGATCTCTCCCGCTGTGTTCAGTCTCTATCCTGAATATTTATCTCCAACCTGGAATGAGTTTATAATCTGGAGACAAGGTTTCTGCAGCCGGCGGGCAGGGAGCAGAGGCTGAGGCTGACCTGTGTCTTGTGGGAGCGGAACACAATGTTCCTGATGTTTATTGTCATTATCCTGCAGAATATTCCATACTGTTCTCAACATCTTACATTACCGTTAAATATCGGAAGTTTTGTTTTATTATAATGATCACTGCGATTCTTCTGGACTTGCTGAACTTGCAGCAAATTAAATATCACAAAACCGTCATCACCAATAATAATTAGGGTCAGCGATTTGATAATTTAACTGCTTGGCTGTTTTCGCAGCTGCAGTAGCCGAGTGGTTAAGGTCGTTGGACTTGTAATCCATTGGGGTTTCCCCGCGAGTTTTCGAACCCTGCTCGCAGCAGATTCTATCATTATTGTAATTAATTAATTCAAATAATTTATTTTCTTCAATCTGCTCCCTCTGGAAGGATTGTGGAACTTTCAATGCCGGTTTTAAGGAAACTAAAGGAATGCCGAGAGACCTGGATCACTTATTTACTTCAAGAAGTTTTGCTGACCGAATTCCAAAAGTTTTCTGCAGATTGCCTGGAAGCTGCAGATAAGGAGGCCTCGCTAGTCTCTGAGGAACCTTCGCACACACTCGGTGCTGCCCGGTAGCATCAGTCTGTGTAACCATGGGAGAGAGAGAATGGAAAGTCACTGGCAGGCTTGTTTCTGTCAGCAGCAATGGTACAAGAGCAGCCATTCTAAAGTGAAAAGCAGAGCACATTCCAAGAGACAGTCCAGGAGACAGACAAACGGAGTGGAGATCTGGAAGACTGACCAGAAAAACACCAAGGAGACACCAACACATAATTCATCTCACCATCTCCCGAAGCAGAAGAATTGACCATTCTGAGTTTTGAGTTGCACCACTGAGTTAAATGTTATACAAATCTCTCTCTGTAAAACTTGTATTATTAGGTTAATAAAACGATTTGTTTGAAAAGTTTAAAGCTTTGCTTGATCTGAGCTCTGATTACCCTAAAGAGTGAAGAGAGTTACAACTAAAACCTTACAGATCCTTCCGTCCAAAGTCACATTTTCCTCCCAAGCATGCTACACTTAGCTCATGGCAAAGCTTAAATTATTAATATATAGGCGGAATGGAAAATCTTTTCGGGCTATGGGGGAGAGCAGCGGAGTGGTGCGCAGTCTGTTAACTCACTGGGCGGAATTGTTCTTCTCCGCTCGGAATCCAGCTTCAAACTGACCATTAAAACCGATGGTCATTCGGACTAATCCATTGTGCTTTGGACTCGTGGGGTTGAATCCCATCCTCATCATTGCTGGCCACACTGGGCTTTTCAGTCTGTGCCTCTGTGCTGTTCATGCGAATACTAAAATAAACACGGACTCATTGCATAAACGTAGAACAGAGATTGCGAATCACAGATACACCATTTCCTCTCTATTCTTTCCTCTGAGATTGAAACCCAATGAAAGACTAGCGGGAAAACAAATGATTAGAGAGCAGAAACAGAATTTTTACTTTTCGGAACAAATGTAATTTTAAAAGATTTTATCAACATTAATGACCAGATTATCTGTTTTTTTGTCTTTCGTTGAGAGATAAGTAATGGGCAGTGCACTGGGGAGAAATCCTCGTTCTTTTCGAAATAGTGCCATGGTATCTGAGGCTTCGGTGTTACGTCTTTTCAGAAAGACGGTACCGTCGAAAGTGCAGCACACCCTCAGTACTGCACTGGAGTGTCAGCCTGGATTATGAGCTCAAGTCTCTGGAGTGGGGCTTGAGATTGCTGCCGCTGAGCCACGGCTGACACCTAAACTCAATTCATTCGGCTCGAGTGAAATGGCGAAGACAAAAAAATGACAGTGGACAAAACTTCTACTTGGGGCACAAGAATAAACCGCATCATTGTATAACTGTTTAAAAGGAATGTGCTGTCAGTCCCGGATCATTCTGTGTCTGTTTAAAAGGGATGTCCTGTCAGTCCTTGATCATTCTGTCTCTGTTTAAAAGGGATGTGCTGTCAGTCCAGGATCATTCTGTATCTGTTTAAAAGGGATGAACTGTCAGACCCGGGTCATTCTGTGTCTGTTTAAAAGGAATGTCCTGTCAGTCCCGGATCATTCTGTGTCTGTTTAAACAGGATGTGCTGTCAGTCCCGGATCATTCTGTATCTGTTTAAAAGGGATGTGCTGTCAGGCCAGGATCACTCAGTGTCTGTTTAAAAGGGATGTGCCGTCAGTCCCGGATCATTCTGTGTCTGTTTAAAAGTGATGTGCTGTCATTCCTAGATCATTATTTATCTTTTTAAAGGGGATGTTTACCTGAAATTCATCATACAACCTACTTTCTGTTTAAACAAGAAAGGAGGTTGTATGATGCATATCAGGCGAATTCTTCAAGGCAGAATCAGACCAAATATAATAAGTTGAGAGGGGATGTGAAGATACAAATAAGATTGGCAAAGAGACTATGAGAGTAGAATGGCGTGAAACATAAAATGGAACCCAAAAATCTACTACTGGCATGTAAACAGTTAGCGGGCAGTAAGAGACGGGGTGCGGCCTATTAGAGACAAAGAAGGCTTCCCATAATTTTCCTATCTTCCCTAGCTGCCATCAGTGGTGGGTAAAGTTTTAGAAACAATAATCAAGGAAAAATTAACGGGCACTTGGAGAAGTTTAAGCTAATTAAGTAGCGCCAACACGGATGTGTGGAATGCAGAAAGTGCTTGGCTAAACGTATTGAATTTTTTGATGAAGTAACAGAGAGGATTGATGAAGTGTATGCAATGGATGTTGGCTACATGGATTTTCGGAAGGCGTTTGACAAAGTTCCACATAAAAGGCTAGTTAACAAAATTGAGGCTCATGGAATAGGTGAGTCAGTGGCAGCTTGGATAATGAATTGGCTTAAAGACAGAAAACAGCGAGTTGTGGTAAATGGCTGTACTTCAGATTGGAGGATGGTAGACAATGTTTTTCCCCAAGGGTCAGTGCTGGGGCCACTGCCTTTTTGATATATATAAATGACCTGTATATTGGAATACGGAGTAGCTTTTCTAAATTCGCCGATGACACCAAACCTGGGGGTGTGGCAAACAGTGATGATGATGCCAATCGACTACAACAGGACATAAAAAGGCTAGCAGAACGGGCAGACACGTTGCAGATGGGATTTAATACAGAGAATTGTGAGGTGATGCATTTTGGCAGAACGAACAGGGAGAGGGAATATACACTTAAAGGGACAGAGGGGCCTGGGAGTTAATGTGCATAGGTCCCTGGAGGTGGCAGGACATATTGAGAGAGTGGTTAACAAAGCATTTGTGATCTTGGGCTTCATATATAGAGGTATTGAGTACAAAAGTAGAGAAGATTTGCTGAGACTTTATAGAGTGCTGGTTAGGCCACAACTGGAGTATTGCGTCTCATCTGGCCACTACACTTTAGGAAGGATGTGAAGGCCCTTGAGCGGGTGCAGAGGAGCTTTACCAGGATGGCTCCGGGGAAGGGGGATCTTAGTTACAAGGACATGTTGGAGAAGCTGGATTTGTTTTCATTAGAGTAAAGGAGGTTGAGGAGTGATTTGATAGAAGTGTACAAGATAATGACGGGTTTTGATAGGCGAGACAGGGAACGGCTTTTCCCACTAGTTGATGGTACAAGGACTAGGGGATTTAAGATTATAGGCAAGAGATACAGGGGGGTGTGAAGAAACAAAATTACACACTGGTGGTGACCTGCAATTCACTGCCGTTGGAAGTGGTGGAATCAGAGACACTGAATGTTTTCAAGGGGAGACTGGATCGGCATTTGAGGGAAATAAATTTGCAGAAATACGGCGATAGAGCGAGGGAATGGTACTGACTTGATTACTCGACAGAGAACCGGCGCTGGCTCGATGGGCTGAATTGCCTCCGTCTGTGCGATTATGACCCTATGATTAAATCGAGTGAGTGCACAGTCATGGATCATCAATTGTATAAGTCTTTTTAACAGGTGTGCGAATTTAGCTGTAATGACCCCGTTGTTAAGGTTGGCGGGGTTCAGGCCGGGACTTGAACCCGGGATTTCTCGCATTTATTTAAGCAGCGAAATTCCCTGAACGAGAATCAGACCTCTAGACCAACGAACCGCCGATTTTGGCCTCGAATTTGCGTTAGGTTTCCCTGCGCTGTTGCAAACCCAGTTCGCAGAGGAGCTGTTCATTTTTATGAAATATGTTTATATTTTCCTAAATCCACTGCTTTATATGAGCTGTTTCCCTGAATCTGCTCACAATTCTCCCCATCACAAGAAGACCCGGGAAGCAGTGGTCATGTGGTCAAATGGATAAGGGGTTTGACTTCGGTGCGAATCGTTCAGTTAGCAGATGATTGTGGATTCGAGTCCTGCCGTGGTCGTTTAAATAACTGGGCGAAACCTGTTCTGAATCTGCCTTCAAACCGACCATTTCGGACAGCCCCTCACCTGAATATATCGGAAGGCCTTTTACTTACATGGGCTGATTGTACATTTTCAACATTGTAGGTCTGTGTGCACGTGCAGGACAAGCGGTGAAGGGAACTTTCTTTCAGAGTATTTCTGCTTTGATGCAAATAGCATGAAACAGAAACATAGAAGATCGCAGCAGGAGTAGGCCATTCGGCCGCTCGGGCCTGTTCTGCCATTTAATGAGATCATGGCTGATCATCAAAATTCAGTAACATGTCCTTGCTTTCTCCCCATATTCCTTGGAATGGTTGAGCGCAGTTTCATCGATTGTGCTTTGCACGCGTGGGTTCGAACCCCGTCCTCGTCGTTATTCCATTACACGATTGATGCTGATAAACCTTCCGAGCGTTTCACTGAATTTTGCGTAAAATAGGCTTTGTAATCGCAATCTCGTCAAAATCACACTGGTGATTCAGGTCTGTGCACTCTTCATATCTTGTTAAAATTAAAACAGACCACTGGAGTTCTTGAATGAACGCAGGATGGGAATCAGAGATGGAGAATCATCCCTACCTGTCTTCCTTCCTCTGCGATTGCCACCAAATGAAAGACTAGCGGGAACAAAGACAAATGATTAGGGAGCAGAAAAACAACTTTATCGTTTAGGAGGCAATGTAATTTCAAAAATATTTAACAAACTAAATGAGGAGATTTTCTGTTTTAGTGTCTTTATTTGAGAGGTAAATAATGGGCAGGACAATGGGAGATATCCTCATTATTTTTGGCATACTCTCATGGGACCTGAGGCCTCGGTTGAACGTCTTACTGGAAAGACGGCACCACCGACAGTGCAGCTCTCCCTCAGTACTGCACTGGAGTGTCAGCCTGGATTATGTGCTCAGGTCTCTGTTCATTCGGCTGGAGTGAAATGACGTAGATAAAGGGAAAAATTATATGGAGTCAAAATTCAACTTGGCGCCCTAGAAAAATTGCGTATCGTAATCGGCCGCCTTTTATAAAAACCGCCCCAGTTATGTTTCCATCGATTTCATAAGCAATGATAATCAGCCCTGTCTATAATGGGCGGGGTCGTGGTCAGTCAAGGATCACTCTGTGTCTGTTTAAACCGGGTGTGGTCACAATCCCGGATCATCTAGTGCATTAGTCTATTTTAAAGAAAAGCGATTCCAGTTGTGATGACCGAGTTGGTGAGTTTTATCTAAATGCCGTGGGGTTCGTCTGAGGTTTGAGCCCAGAAGCTCTCGCATTTTAATTTGTGAAATGTCCTACGCGAGAATCATGCCCCAAGACCAAGGAGCTGACGATTTTTGTCCGAAGTTACATTAGGTTTCTCTGCTCTAGTACGAACCCAATTCGCAGAGGTCATGTTCATTAATTTGAAATATGTTTATCTTTTCCTAAATCCACTTCTTTATATGAGCAGTTTTCCTGAATCTGCTCACTATTCTCCCCATAACAAGAGGGTCGGCGACAACCTAATTCTGGATATGGTGTTTGGGCGATTGTCTGTACGTAACTTCCGTCCTTGTAATTCGCAACATCATGTTCAGGTGAATCGTTGTTTGTGTTCAACGTGATGTCGGAAACCTGTACAGATAACTCGTGAGTTTACACATCTTCTCGCTTGTGCCAAAGACTTAGTCACTGCTTTGAAATCGAATTTATTTCCTGCACATTATTCTTTGCCTGATAGTTGCTGGTTTAACAGTTAAAACTGGCCCCACCTTCCCTCCTGTCAATAAGTAACATTTGAAGGGCTCCTTTAAAACTTCCATCCGTTATTGGAACACAGTGGGCCTGAGGAACATAAGAGCCCACGTGGAACAGCTTATAAGTGTATAGTTAGCGGATAAGACAATTGCACTTTCTGCTCCGGTCGAAATAGCGCACAGCAAAAGCATTGACTGCTCTAGGTGAGGCTCGAATTCACAACCTCGGCATTTCTCCGAGTCTGTACTAGCTATATAAGTACCGCGCGCTAACCGATTGCGCCACTAGAGCTGCGCTTGATTGGTGCTCGTTATCCGTGCACATTTACTTGCACATTTCAGGTTGTCTAATCGTGCGGGGATGCAATGTTGTTTAATTGAGGCGCATTGGCTGGGTTTATATGAAAGAGTGAAGCAGGAGTTACTCTCATGTGTTCGCGAGCTGGTGAACTTACCAAAGGCTGCACCAGATCCTGGTGTCATAAGTACTGAACATTTTTACCCAACTCCTAAAATACAGTCTGCAAAATGAGAACCGATGAAAATTCATCACATGCAAAACAAAGAAACGTTTTAAAGTTTTGCCCATGATTCGTTAACCATGTGAGTTACTGGTTGATTAATGACGATTACAGCAAATTTCTCACACAGTCTAATGAGATGTATGTAACAGAATAAACAGTTTTTTTAAAGTTAACTCCTCGACGTGGAATGGAATCCGTATTGCAGGGTAAGAGTATTTGTAGATGACAATTGCTGCTCTGAGCTGTTTCTCTAATTATTTAATGAGCAGCAGTTTCCGAAGTGTAGCGGTTATCACTTCCGTCTAAAGTGCAACAGATCCCCGGTTCAATCATGTTTTGCAGGTAGAGATTAATAAAATACATTAACAGCCACGCGGTATTCTTCTTTTATCTATACAGTTCTGTACACACTCAAACTCTACAGAGATACCGACTGTGTGAGAGTTCATTGCAGAATCCTGCAGCGCTGCCTCTGTTAATAGCAACAGTTCGGAGCCGCATTTCAGACGCGGCAACAAACCCATGAGCTGGTGTGCTGGTCCCCAGCTCCCGGAGTGAGTGTGGTCACGACAGCAGTGAAGTTCAGGCCGTCTGACCGGTCCCGCTCTCACCAAGCGCCCGCTGCCGGTGGAAAGCAGCGACTGCAGCCTCAGAGAGCGTAAACTGCCCATCGCTGCGAAACAAGAAATCACTGAAGCAGAGGAGCGCAGAGATTTGCATCTATAGCGTGTAGGTGAGGATGTCGAGTTTGATATCGATCGACTCATTGTTTTCGAACCGCTGAAATTGAATCTCTCTCTGGCAGATGTTGCAGGCTTACGTATGAAAAGTGCCCTCGAGGTGCAATCGACAAATTTGGAGAGGCCGTGTAGTGGGACAAGATAAAGGATCAGCGCAGTTAATGAAGAGAACAAATTAAACAGTAGCTCAGGTTGATGAACCTTGCACTGGTGAAAATCCTGGGCAGAGATTTAGAGGAAGCGACAGTGGGAAGGGCTGTACTGCGATTCTAACACTTCTCCAAGCACATTCCAGGCAAGTCATCGACAGTAAAAAGAGGGCTTGGAACGGGAATGGAACTGCGGGCACACGTCTCAGTCAAAATGCAATGGACAATACCTGGCAAATCCATTTGATTAAACGTTTGATAACCAGTTCATTGGGCCTGTATATTAGACAGAGTGACTCTTTAATCTAGGGTTATGAATCTCGCTTTGTGGATTGTAGATTGAAATTTACGAAAGGTGAGCCTCTTTTTAACGTCAACTTCTAATATTGGACTTGCGCTCAAAACTTGTTCTAATCTGCCTAATAAATGATTGATCAGGGCCCAAATCATTCTCCATCAATCTCCAGCGGCTTAGGAGGAAGGTCAATGCAAACTGTCATGCAAATATCATGGCTTTAAAGACAAACAATTAAAGTATTTTTTTATCAAACAATCACTGGTGATGGTTGTAAGTATATTTGTGTGTGTCCATATTAGATACAAAAGTATTTGTGAGTTGCTGTTGTGTTAGATGTAAATGCATTTGCACTTCTGTTCGTTACAAATATGTTCAAATGTATCTGCATTATTTATTATTGTATTGAGTGGGGGAATCTGTGTCAGTTATAGATGTATTTCTGAGCGCTTCAAATGTCCAGTCCGGCCCCATTCTACCTTCTCATTGCCCCCACGTGGGACACGACAGACCATCTGTTACATTCGGATTCAACTTTTGCTTTTATTGATATTAGAAAATGTGAGGTTTAAAAAGTAATAACTCTGCATCCATCAGCCTCTCTGATACTCTTGAGCGTCCCTTATTCTGTCTGATAGGCCCTGAGCGTCCCTTACCCGCTCCAGAATCTATTGAGCATCCCTTACCCTGTTTGGTATATCCGGAGGGTCCTTTACCCTGTCTGGTAAATCGCGAGCATCCCTCACCCTATCTGAAACATCCGGAGCGTCCCTCACACTGTCTGGTACATCGGGAGCGTACATTTCCCAATGTGGTACACCCGGAGCGCCTCTTATCCTATCCGATGCATCCGGAGCGACCCTTACCTTGTCTGATACATCCGGAGCGTCCCTTACCCAGTGAGATATATACGGAGCGTCCCTTACCCTGTTTGGTACATCTAGACCGTGCCTCAACCTGTCTGGTATATCCCGAGTGTCCCTTACCCTGTCTTGTAAAACAGGAGCGTCCCTTACCATGTATGGCAAATTCGGAGCGTCCCTGAAACTGTCTGGTACATCCGGAGCGTCCCTTACACTGCCTGGTAAATCCGGAGCGTCCCTTAAACAGTTTGGTATATCCGGAGCGTCCCTTCCCCTGTCTATTATATCCAGCGCGTCCCTTACTCTCCTTGATAAATCCTGAGCCTCCATTTTACTTTTTGATAAACAGTTTGTCAAAATTGCACATTTCACCCTTCATCCGCAGCTAAATAGCGCTTCCCGTCGCTCACGCTCATCAACTGTTTAGGGAAAAGCGGCAACTACCAGGTGAACAATCCCAGATCTTCAGTTAGCCTCCCCAGTGCACTTCATTTCCCAAGGAATGTTCTTGTACAATCGGGCTGCTTTGGTTCCAAAGGTCGGCCCTGCTGTCGCAGAGCTTGTCTGTCGAGAGGTCCCGGGGGTCTAAATGTATCGACTGGTTTCCAAGCCCAACTCAGATTGGGGCGAATGGGAGATGTGCCCCAGGAACAGCGGTGGGAGCAGAGCACATTTAGCGGTTTAAGTAGGTGAAAGTGAATGTTAGCAGGAAAGTTACAATGACATTGAAGGAGGAAAGTAAAGGAGGGCTATTGATTGTGGAAGGAAGAAGAATCTGTGCCGTGACTCGGATTCGGACCGCGGTTGCTGCGGCCACAGCGCAGAATACTAACCGCTATACGATAACGGCGCGACACATCAAGTACTGGAGCTCTGCTCTGACCACCACAAAGTAACACATGGCACTGCTTAGAAAAGATGGATTATCGGTGAAGAGTTAAAAATAAGCACCACCAGAAATTAGGAAGTGGTGAGATTCGACCCAGGCCCTGCAGAGATTGGAGCCTTCGTCCAGAGTGAGAACTAGTGCAGCCGCAGTTACATTTACAAGAATTTTAGCCTTTTCACACGAGAAGAAGCTCACCCCTAGAGATTCATTAAAAAGAGGCCCATGCTGGGAGTCGAACCCCGAATTCTTTTGTTTAACTAGACAGATGTTTTGACCAGATAAGCCACGGGGCCAAATCCCAAAACAATTTCTTGCCTCCACTCATTGATATCTATCAGCTACCGGTCACTGTCTTCTGGACTCTCAGGCCGTTGTTTATTTCTCCAGCTCTCTTGTCCATTCCGCCATGTGTTCCATTGCTGTCTGTATCTCCCGTTTATCTCAGTGTCAAACTGTGAGGTGATTCTGAATGATTACCCTATGTTTGTGGCTTATATGAAATAAATGAGGGGATCAGACAGTTCTTCCTCTGACACTGGGGAACTAATGAGCCGACATTTATAACAAGATATTGTTTATTGTGATGCAGCAAATACAATATTCCATCTGGAATGATTCAGGTTCAATTCTGTGCAAAAGAAAATTTGACCCCGGCGTGTTTGCAATTGGCCGCCTTTAAATTTGACGTCACAAACGCCACAATTGCACCTCAAGGTGATGAATATCTAAGAAACAGAGAAGTCATGCAGTGAAAGAATATTTGTAGAAAGGGTTGTGAGACTGTGGAATGCACTGGCCCAGCAGGGAAGCAGATTTAAAACAAGGTTTAAAAACCGGCTGCGTGTGCGAGGAAGGGGAGAGGGAAGCAACACAACCACAGAAGATCTCAACAGAAAATGCTGGAAAAACTCAGCAGGCCAGGCAACATCCGTGGAGAGAGAATTACAGTCAACGTTTCAGGTCGAAACACTTTGCCAAGACTGAGAAAGCACAGGAAATGAAAGATTAAAATGCCAGGCTGGGAGAGAACAAAAGAGAAGTGAAGAGACATTAGGAGATATTCAAAACCAGACGAGATGATGATAGGAGTAGAGGAGAAAAAAGATGGCTCTAGATTAGGTGTGAAATGCGCTGGCAGAATGGGAGACAACTGGCATGTGGGAGAGAAAAAAAGGGGGGAGGGCAAAAATAAAGGTGTGGATAACAAATATAAGTAAAAATGTAATTTGGGCCGAGGTTATAATCTGAAACTTTTGAAATCTATGTTGAGTCTGGAAGGCTGTAAAGTGCCTAATCGGAAGATGAGCTGCTGTTCCTCGATCTTACGCTGAGCTTCCGTGGAACAATGCAAGATGCCAAGGACGGTGAGGTCTGAGCGGGAATGGAGCGGTGAATTACAATGACAGGCGACCGGAAGTTCGGGGTCATCCTTATGGATTGAATAGAGGTGTTCTGCACAGCAGTCACCCAATCTGCATCTGGTCTCCCCAATGTAGAGGAGGCCATATCATGAGCAGCGAATACAGTATACTAGATTGCAAGAAGTACAAGGAAATCTCTGTTTCACCTGGAAGGGGTGTTTGGGGCCCTGGACAGTGGGAAGGAGGGAGGTATAAGGGCAGGTATTGCATCTCCTGCACTTGAACGGGAAGGTGCCGGGTGAAGGGGAAGGGTTGTTGGCAGTCGTGGAGGAGTGGGCTAGGGTAGCACGGAGGGAGTGGTCCCTAGGAATGCTGAAAGGGGAGGTGAGAGGAAGATGTGTTTGGTGGTGGGATCACGTTGGAGGTGGCAAAAATGGTGGAGGATGATCCGTTGAATGTGGAGGCTGGTGGGGTGAAAGGTGAGGACAAGGGGAACCGTATCATGGTTCCGGGAGTGAAGGGCAGGGGTGAGGGCAGAAGTGCAGGAGATAGAATGGACACGGTCGAGGGCCGTGTCAACCACGGTAGAGGGGATTCCTCGGTTGCGGAAAAAGGAAGACATGTCAAAAGTACTGGTGTGGAAGGCGGCATCATCGGAGCAGATGCGGTGGAGATGGAGAAACTGGAAGAATGGAATAGAGTCCTTACAGGAGGCGGGGTGAGGAGGAAGTGTAGTCCAGGTAGCTGTGGGAGTCAGTGGGCTTGTAGTGAATTTTGGTCAATAAACTATCCCCAGAGATGGAGACCGAGAGGTCGAGGAAGGGAAGGGAAGATTCGGAGATGGACCATGTGAAGGTGAGGGAAGGGTGGAAATTGGAGGCAAAGTGAATGACAATGTCTAGTTCAGGGCGAGAGCAAGAAACAGCACCAATACAGTCATCAATGTACCGGCAAAAGAGGTGAGGGAGAGGACCCGAGTAAGACTGGAACAAAGAGTGTTCCACATTATTCACGAAAAGGCAGGCATAGCTAGGACCCATGCGGGTACCCAAAGCAACACCTTTGATTTGGAGGAAATGAGTGGAGTCAAAAGAGAAGTTGTTATCGTACAGGGAAGATCACCTTGGAATCCATTGGCATCGAATCTGATTTAAATCCCCCACTGTATTTATAAACATTTAATGTCATATTCACATTTTGAAGCATTTGAGCAATATTTGAGATTTAACATAGAAACATAGAAGATAGGAGCAGGCGTAGGCCATTCCGCCCCTCGAGCCTGCTCCGCCATTCAATGCGATCATGGCTGATCATCCAAATTCAGTACCCAGTCCCTGCTTTCTGCTCATACCCCTTGATGCTTTTTGCCTTAAGAAATATATCCAACTCCTTCTTGAATATATTTATTGAATTGGCCTCTACTGCCTTCTGTGGTAGAGAATTCCACAGGTTCACCAATCTCTGGGTGAAGAAATTCCTCCTCATTTCTGTCCTAAATGGCTTACCCCTTATCCTTAGACTGTGACCCTTGGTTCTGGACATCCCGACCATCGGGAACATCCTTCCTGCATCTAGTCTCTCCAGTCCTGTCAGAATTTTATAAGTTTCAATGAGATCCCCTCTCATTCTTCTAAACTCCAGCGAGTATAAGCCTAATCGACTCAATCTCTCCTCATACGTCATTCCTGCCATCCCCGGTATCAGCCTGGTGAATCTTCGCTGAACTCCTTCCATGGCAAGAACATCCTTCCTCAGACAAGGCGACAAAAACTGCACACAATACTCAAGATGTGGTCTGACCAAGTCCCTGTACAACTGCAGCAAGAAATCTTTGTTCCTGTACTCAAACCCTCTCGCTATGAAGGTCAACATACAATTTGCCTTCTTAACTGCCTGCTGCACCTGCATGCTTACCTTCAGCGACTGGTGCACGAGGACACACAGGTCTCGTTGCACTTCCCGTTCTCCCAATCTATTGCCATTCAGATAATAATCTGCCTTCCTGTTTTTGCCACCAAAGTGGATAACCTCGCATTTATCCACTTTATATTGCATCTGCCATGCTTCTGCCCAATCACCCAACCTGTCCAAATCATCCAGGAGGTTCTCGGCATCCTCCTCACAGCACACACGCACACCCAGCTTTGTGTCATCTGCAAATTTGGAGATATTACATCAAATTCCCTTGTCTAGATCAGTAATATATATTTTGAATAGCAGGGGTCCAAGAACTGATCCCTTCGGTACCCCACTAGACACTGCCTGCCACTCGGAAAAAGACCCGTTTATTCCAACTCTTTGCTTTCTGTCTGCGAACCAGTTCTCTATCCAAGTCAATACCTTGCCCCCAATCCCATGTGCCTTAACTTTACACGCTAATCTCTTATGCGGGACCTTATCGAAAGCCTTCTGAAAGTCCAAAATACACCACATCCACTGGATTTCCCTGATCTACTTTACCAGTTACATCCTCAAAAAATTCCAGTAAATTAGTCAAGCACGATTTACCTTTTGTAAATCCATGTTGACTTCGTCCGATCCTGCCAGTGTTTTCCAAGTGCTCTGCTATTACATCTTTCATAATGGAATCTAGCATTTTCCCCATTACCGATTTCAGGCTTACCGGTCTATAATTCCCCGTTTTCTCTCTACCACCCTTTTTGAATAGTGGGGTAACATTAGCTACCCTCCAATCCATGGGTACTGTTCCAAATTCCATCAAATGTTAGAAGATGACCAGCAATGCCTCTCCTTTTTCTGGGGCCACTTCCTTAATTACCCTGGGATGTAGATGATCAGGCCCTGGGGATTTATCGGCCTTCAATCCCATCAATTTCCCTAACACCATTTCCCTACAAACACTGCTTTCTTTCAGTTCCTCCCATTCGTCAGACCCTCTGTTCCCCGACATCTCTGGGATGTTATTGTGTCCTCCTTTGTGAAGACAGAAACAAAATATGTATTTAATTGGTTTGCCATTTCTTTGTTCCCCATTATAAATTCCGCTGATTCTGACTGCAAGGAACCTATGCTTGACTTCACCAATCTTTTTCTCTTCACATATCTATAAAAGCTTCTACAGTCAGTTTTTATGTTCCCTGAAAGCTTACTCTCATATTCTATTTTCCCCTTCTTAATAAATCCCTTTGTCCCCCTTTGTTGAATCCTAAATTGCTCCCAATCCTCAGGTTTACTGCTTTTTCTGGCCAATTTATATGTCCTCTCCTTGGATCTTATGCTATCCCTAACTTCCCTTGTTAGCCCCGGTTGAGTCACCATTCTGTTATATTTTAATGCCAAACTGGGATGAACAAATTCTGTAGTTCATCTATGAATGTTTTCCATTGCATATCCACCGTCAACATTTGCGTGACATTCCCCAATCAATCCTACCCAACTCGCACCTCAGACTATCATATTATGATCGCTCCGACCCAAGGGGCCTCGTACAACAAGATTTCTAATTAATCCTTTCTCGTTACATAATACCCAGTCTAAGATGGCCTAATCTCTGGTTGGTTCCTCGACATATTGGTCCAGGAAACCATCCCGTAAACACTCCAGGAATTCCTCCTCCACAGTATTGTTACTAATTTGGATAGCCCAATCTATATGTAGATTAAAGTCACCCATGATGACTACTGTGTCCTTATTGCACGCTTCTCTAATTTCCCTTAACGCTGTCTCTGATCTACAATATCTGCATTATGTATGTGAAATTATCATTGCTGAGATTAAGCATTCTGTGCAGGATTAGCGGCTCTCTGCTTTAGAGGTGTGTTCCACGTTTTGGGACTTCACATCAATTAAAATGCAAGCGGTATCAGGTTCAAATCCCGGACGCGCCCCAATATTTTAATCGCATCACTTTCCTCGGCCAGGAGACATTCAACAAGTCTTCAAATAATAACTGCCTGAAAATCAGCGTGTGTTCAGTACATCGCAAGAAAACGACAATTTTATTATTTAAAGCAGGAATTCAGTCCCAGAAGTACCGAAACTGTGAGGTAAATAATTAAATCCATTTGTTTCCAGAAGCCTGCTCCACATTTTCCACATTTTCAATCTGGGAGGACGGGCAGGACATGCGTGCTGTAAAGGGCCTTTATTAAACGTTGTTTCTACCGTTTGGAAACAGAAATACTGAAATAAAAGGGATTTTTGGATGAGTCCTTTTGGATAATGATGTTAGTTCGAAGTTGGTGAGAGGTTAAAGTCTCAGGACTGTTAATCCGGTTGGAAGATACGTAGACTGAAAATGTTACAGTCCCCAAGTTAGACGATATTTTCTCTCCCTTTGGTAAAATTCTCCCAATTTCTCAACCTAATATTTCACCCAGCTCTAATGGAAAGAAGATGGAATCGAGAGCGCCTTCCTCCTTCCTCCCTTCCTTCCCTCCTTGCTTCATTCCCTTCCTCCTTGTTCGTGGTTTCCTGCCTCATTGGACAATGAGGCTGACTTTAATTTTAACTGTGTGATCAACATCTTATCAGTTCCAGTTCTAGCCTCGTCTTTTTGCAGATTTATTCAAATCAATTTGATGGAAACTCTCCAAAATTTAATAAAACCACCCATTAATGCCTGTGAGTTATAACAGGCTTTTTCAAGGTGAAGGAAATATTAGAGGAACAGAACAACTCCTGCAGCAATCGAAATCTGATGTTCGGGGCAATCCTCGCCTCCTCGTGTTTCATTTTCACTTTGATGGGAAAATCTGAGTGCGAACTCCAATCTACACTGGTTAACAGACATAAAACAAAGAGCAGGGATAAACGGGTCTTTTTGAGGATGGCAGGCATTGGACAGTCGGGTACCACAAGGATCGGTGCTTGGGCCCCACCTATTCACAATCTATATCAATGATTTGGATGAGGGGTTTAAATGTAACATTTCCAAATTTGCTGGTGATACAAAGCTAGGTGGCAGGGTCGGTTGTGAAAAGGAAGTGTGGAGGCTTCAAGGGGCTCTCGACAGGCTCAGTGAGTAGGCTAGAACATGGCAGATGGAAGTTAATGTGGATAAATGTGAGGGTATCCACTTTGTTAGAAAAAACAGAAAGGCAGAGTACTTCCTAAATGGTGAACACTTGCGGAATGCAGATGATCAAAGGGACCTGGGTGTCCTTGTATATCAGTCACTTAAAGTGAATGTGCAGGTGCAGCAAGTCATTAGGAAGGCAATTGGTATGCGGGCCTTCATTACAAGAAGATTTGGGTACAGGAGTGAAGAAGTGTTACTCCAAATATATAGGGCATTGGCGAGGCCACACCTGGAGTAATGTGTACAATTTTGATATCCTTTCCTATGGAAGGATATACTTGCCATAGAGGGGCTGCATCGAAGGTTAACGAGATTGATTCCTCAGATGGCAGGACAATCCTATGAGAAGGGATTGAGTAAACTAGGCCTATATTCTCTTGAATTCAGAAAAATGAGAGGGGATCTCATTGAAGCATGCAATATTATTATAGGGTGGATGCTGGGAGAATGTTTTCCAAGGCTGGGGAGTCTAGAACCAGGGGCCACAGTCTCAGGATAAAGGGTAGGCCATTTAGGAATGAGATGAGAAGACATTTCTTCACACAGAGGGTGGTGAATTTTTCGAATTCTCTATCCCAGAGGCCTGTGGAGATTCTGTCATTTGGTATATTCAAAGCAAAAGTCGATAGTTTTCTGACTAGCAAGGGCATCAAGGGATATGCTGATAGCGCCGGTGAATGGAGCTGAGGCAGAAATCAGCCATGATCTCAATAAATGGCAGAGCAGGCTCGAAGGGCCGAATGGCCTACTCCTGTTCCTATTTCTTATCTTCTTATGTTCTTACACCGCTTGAAAGGTTAACGGAAAAAGCAAATGATGAGGGAGCTGGAAGAAAGGGTTAACGTTATCCTTTGGAAATTAATTTAATTTCAAACATTTACCGATCACAGACCAGTGCAGTTTTCTGATTCGCAACAAGACTGTACATTTTATTTCTGTTAATCTTTATCACTGCTCCCGCTCTTAATAAAGAACACAGGGTCCCGCGCCATGGGCATTCAAAAACATTTCAATTATGGCCAACCTCCTGTAATCGCTGCATTCACCCACTAGCGCTCTTTCCATTTATCCTCTATTTAGTTCAATCACACACTTAAAAAGAATTGTTAAGATTAAGACGGAACACTTCTGATCTAACTGCAACATAACAGCGGGCCAATAGCTCACATTTCATCCCTCGTTGGCAGCTAAGTAGCGCTGCCTGTCGCTCACGCACTGCAAAAGTTTTGGGAAAAGCGCCAGCCAGCATCAAAACAAAATCCAGTTAACAAGATATCACAAGATTCTCCAAGGGAATTTCTTTAACAATCCGGCCGCTGTCCTTCTAAAGACCAGTCCTGCTTTCGCAGCGCTTATCTGTCAAGTGGTCACACAGATCTAAATGTATCGACTGATTGTACATTGCTGCGAATGGGACATGTGCCCCCATGAACCGCATGAACCGTAAGCACATGAAAGTGAATGTTAGATTAAGGTAATACCGCAGGCAAGTGACAATGAAATGTAAGGAGGCAAGTAAAGAATAGCTACTGATTGTTGAAGAAGAAAAAGCTGGGAGAAGAATCGGGTTTGAATTATGGAGCATCAAGCTCAGGCTTGTGAGAGCGCGGGTTTAAAAGGAGTGAATAGGTTTTCACCGCCAACAAAACATCATTTTTCATGTCGTAAAGATTGATTTTTCAGTCTGTTCCATTAGCAGGTGCTGCAGAGGACAGAAGATGCAAAGCGAGCTGTGACGTGATTTAAGTTTGAACCGAAGTTACTGCGGCCACAATGCAGGGCACTAACCATGATGTGATCACAGCGCCACACGTCGGCTTCGCGTATTTTTTCTGACCACAGCATAGTTGTGCACGGCACGGATATTTTTGCTGTTAAATATGAATAAAATGCGATGTATGTTTGCAGCTGTTGATGTTTCTGTCCTGTTACTGTCACAGAAACATTCAAAGAGGAGGCGGCCATTCAGGCCCTCGAGCCTGCTCCGCTATTCAATTGGATCATGGCAGATCTGTATCTGAAATCCATCTAGCAGCGATGATTCCATAAACCTTCACATCCTCACCGAACACAAACCTATCGATCTCATTTTGAAATTGTCAATTGCTCCCCAGCCTGAACAGTTGTTTCGGGAAGAGAGTTCAAGATTCCTACTACCGTCTGTGTGAAGAAACGCTTCCTTGCATCATTCCTGAACGGGGTAGCTCTAATTTTACGGTTATGCCCCATTGTGCTGGACCCTCCCAACTGAGGAAATAGATTATCTCTCTCTCTTACACCTATTTGTTTGCAGCTCTGACCGAAGTTCTCACCCCAGAACATTAACTGTCCCTCTGATCATGTCCCGCTAATTTGGATTTAGAGTTCATACCACTTTCCCTGATGATCCTTAGCGCTTTGTCTCTGCAAATGGTTTTGTTGCAGATTGCTGGCAGCAAGTAGCAGAAGCAAGTGGGATATGGGCGCTGATAGGGAATGCTGCTTCTCAAGGCTGTCTCACAACCCGCGGGAGCTGGCGGGGGTTTGAAAGCCTTCATGTGTCACACAATTATAATTGATGACGTGGTATCTTAAAATACCACCCGATAATGGTATATGGTAATGGTTGTGAAAGGTTGTTAAAAGGTTGAGGGTTCGACTCCCGTCAGAGTCGCTGTTCAGTCAGGTTTCGGTGATGAACTTTTGAAGCAAAACCACATTGCTGCCCTTCAAGGACTGAGAATCGCCAATGAGGACGGTTGAATTGCGAACAATTAACATTTCAGCTTCAATCTGCGCACATTCTGCAACTGTAAAAAGACATCATTTGAACCTGGGAACCTCTCCCATATCAACCAATGAAACCCCCCGAGCGAGATTCAAACTCCGAGACCAACGAGCAGCTGGCAACGAAGCCGTAAGATTTCTTTCAGACCGCTTCTTTCCTTCCAATCTCGCGTTCCTATAAAATGTACAACAACATCAAGTGATGCACGAAATATTTCAAGTCAACAATATCATCCTCACTTCACCGGGTGCGGTCTGAAAGTTCGATTTTGACTTTTTAAATACGTCCCCTGCCGTCTCAGTCATTATTTCTTTCTTTACCCTTTCCTGCCTGAGACGTCCAGCAGTGGAAAACACAGAGAGACAAGACACAGAGGCGGAGACATTGAAAGATGGCGTCTAGCGGTATGACTCCCGCAGAGAAAAATCCACTGATTTAAATGCGAGAGGCGAGGACCGAAATCCCGGATGAGCCCCCGCTCTTTCGACAAAAATCCCTAATTCCCTCAGTTTGACGACATTGCAGAAGATTTAAAATAATAACTGTCAAAAATTCTGCGATTTTATTGTTAAAAGCGGGAATTCAGTCCCAGATGTGCGGAAACTGTGAGGTAAATATATAAATCCGCTTGTTTACAGAAGCTTGCTCCACATTTTCCACATTGTCAATCTATTTTAATTCATTGATGGGATGGGGGCGTCGCTGGCTAGGCCTGCATTTAGTGCCCATCCCTAATTGCTCTTGAGAAGATGGTGGTGAGCCACCTTCTTGAACCGCTGCAGTCCATATGGTGTAGGTACACCCACAATGCTGTTAGGAAGGGAGTTCCAGGATTTTGGCCCAGCGACAGTGAAGGAACGGCGATTCAGGTCCAAGTCAGGATGGTGTGTGGCTTGGAGGGGAACTTGTAGGTGGTGATGTTCCCATGCGTCTGCTGCCCTTGTCCTTCTAAGTGGTAGAGGTCGCGGGTTTGGAAGGTGCTTTTGAAGGAGCTTTGGCGAGTTGCTGCAGTGCATCTTGTAGATGGTACACACTGCAGCCACAGTGCGCCGGTGGTGGAGGGAGTGAATGTTGAAGGTGGTGGATGGAGTGCCAATCAAGCGGGCTGCTTTATCCTGAATGATGTCGAGCTTCTTGAGTGTTGTTGGAGCTGCACTCATCCAGGCAAGTGGTGAGTATTCCATCACACTCCTGACTTGTGCCTTGTAGATGGTGGAAAGGCTTTGGGGAGTCATGAGGTGAGGCACTCGCTGCAGAATTCCCAGCCTCTGACCTGCTCTTGTAGCCACAGTATTTATATGGCTGGTCCAGTTCAGTTTCTGATCAATGGTAACCCACAGGATGTTGATAGTGGGGGATTCAGCGATGGTAATGCCATTGAATGTCAAGGAGAGATGGTTAGAGTCTCGCTTGTTGGAGATGGTCATTGCCTGGCACTTGTGTGGTGCGAATGTTACTTGCCACTTTTCAGCCCAAGTCTGAATGTTGTCCAGGTCTTGCTGCATATGGACACGGACTGCGTCAGTATCTGACGAGTCTCGAATGGTGCTGAACAGTGTGCAATCATCAGTGAACATCCCACTTCTGACCTTATCATGGAGGGAAGGTCATTGATGAAACAGCTGAAGATGGTTGGGCCTAGGACACTGCCCTGAGGAACTCCTGCAGTGATGTCATGTGATTGAGATGAATGACCTCCAACAACCACAGCCAACTTCCTTTGTGCTAGGTATGATTCCAACCAATGAAGAGTTTTCCCCTTGATTCCCATTGACTTCAGTTTTGCTAGGGCTCCTTGATGCCACATTCGATCAAATGCTGCCTTGATGTCAAGGGCAGTCACTCTCACCTCACCTCTGGTGTTCAGCTCTTTTCTCCATGTTTGGACCAAGGCTGTAATGAGGTCAGGAGCTGAGTGGCCCTGGCGGAACACAAACTGGGCATCAGTTAGCAGGTTATTGCTGAGTAAGTGCCGCTTGATAGCACTGTCGACGACACCTTCCATCACTTTGCTGATGATTGAGAGTAGACTGATGGGACGGTAATCGGCCGGGTCGGATTTGTCCTGCTTTTTGTAGACAGGACATACCTGGGCAATTTTCCACATTGCCGGGTACATGCCAGTGTCGTAGCTGTACTGGAACAGCTTGGCTAGGGGCGCAGCTAGTTCTGGAGCACAAGTCTTCAGTACTATTGCCGGAATGTTGTCAGGGCCCAGAGCCTTTGCAGTATCCAGTGTCTTCAGCCGTTTCTTGACATCACGTGGAGTGAATTGAATGGGCTGAAGAACGGCATCTGTGATGCTGGGGACCTCAGGAGGAGGCCGAGATGGATCGTCCACTCGGCACTTCTGGCTGAAGATAGTTGCAAATGCTTCAGTCTTGTCTTTTGCACTCACGTGCTGGGCTCCACCATCATTGAGGATGGGGATATTTTTGGAGCCTCCTCCTCCTGTTATCTGGGACCGCTGGCAGGACATATCTACAAGTCTGCCGCTCACCCACAAAGCAGCACAAACTCACGGATTCAGAAACAACTCATAGATGGAGAATGAAAGATAAACACAACCAGAGAAACCTGCAATACCTGTTACCCAGGGAAAATGCTTTGGAACAAAAGCAAAATACTGCGGATGCTGGAACTGTGAAATAAAAACAGAAAATGCTGGAAATACTCAGCAGGTCAGGCAGCATCTGTGGAGAGTGAAACGGAGTTAACGTTTCAGATCGATGACCCTTCGGCGACCTGAAAAGTTACCTTTCTCTTAAAATTCCATGGCTCAGTTGGTTAAAGTGACTGTTCAGTAAACAGGAGTTTCTGGCTTGGACTCCAAACTTTGTTTTATAATTTGTGAAATTAAGCAACAAAATAGCCCTGTCTCTGGAAAATCGCACTGACCATAGCTTGGAAATATCAATTTTAATAAATTACCTGCAATTTTTTCAATGATTGGTGCAAAACCTTAGATCTGAGGGGCGCTCATCGACCTGACACATTAACCCTATGTTTCCCTCTCCACAGATGATCCCTGACCTGCGGAGCATTTACACCATTTTCTGAATAATTTCATTTGCAGACGCTGCAGTATTTTGCTCTGTCTTTTATTCTTTCATTAACAGAATCAAGAATGCGACAAGAGAAGTGAACCACCGGGTATGTTGCGCAGTGGTGGTTCAGGGGTAGAATTCTCGCCTGTAATGCGGGAACCCAGAGTTCGATTCGCAGTTTGTGCAACGTTTAAACTCATACTGAAGCATTTCGAAAGAACTTTTAATTTATAGAATTTTCATGAAACGCACTACAAAATATACAATTTTTAAAACATGTATCAAACTCTCCGTCATTCGTCAGTTAAGAAAGGTAAATCCATCCTCTCACATCCGTGGGACAACCTCAGGCAAACAACTCCGAGCCTCCTTAAGAATTTCTTCAGTCAAAGGGTTGTGAATGTTTGGAATTCTCTGCCCCAGAGGGATGTGAATGCTGAGTCTTTGAGTATATTCAAGGCTGAAACAGATCGTTTTTTGGACTCTAGGGGAATCATGGGATATGGAGATCACACGGGAAAGTGGAGTTACAGTCGATGATCAGCCATGATCTTATTGAATGGTGGAGCAGGCGCGATGGGCCGAGTGGCCTTATCCTGCTCCTAATTCGTA
Source organism: Somniosus microcephalus (assembly GCF_052327205.1). Lineage (NCBI taxonomy): Eukaryota > Metazoa > Chordata > Chondrichthyes > Squaliformes > Somniosidae > Somniosus > Somniosus microcephalus. The sequence continues at coordinate 56,501,124 of NW_028225179.1, forward strand.
TGTTCGTACAGATAACCCGTGAGTTTACACATCTTCTCGATGTGCCAATGCCTCAGTCACTGCGTTGAAATCGAATCTATTTCCTGCACATTATTATTTGTTGGTTTAACAGTTAAAACTGGCCCCACTTTCGTCCTGTCAATAAGTAGCATTGAAGGGCTCCTTTAAAACTCTCATCCGTTATTGCAACACGGTGGGCCTGAGGAAACTAAGTGCCCACGTGGAACAGCTAATAAGGAGAAAGCTTCCGGAAACACCAATTGAACCTTCTGCTCTGGTAGAAATATTACACCGCAATAGCATTGGCTGTTTTAGGTGTGGCTCGAACTCTTAAGAGCGGCATTTTCCAACCACTGCACTATCAGAAGTACCACGCGCTAACCAAATGCACCACTACAGCCCCGCAAGGAAGGTGCGAATTATCCGTGCACATTTACTGACACATTTCAAGTTGTTTAATAGTGCCGGGAGCTGGGACACTGGTTACTATTGTTTATTTGAGGAGCATTGGCTGGGGTTATATGATAGAGTGCAGCAGGAGTTACTCTCATGTGTTCGCGAGCTGCTGAATTTACTAAAGGCTGCACCAGGTTCCTGGCGTCATAAACATTGAACATTTTTACTCAACTCCTAAAAGTGCAGTCTATAAAATGAGAACGGGTGAAAATTCATCACATGCATAACACGCATTTTTTTTAAAGTTTTGCCTATGACTCGGTAACCATGTGAGTATATCGGTCCGTACGAATCAGAAAGTTAGCTGTTGATTAATGGCGATTACCACAAACGTTTTGCACAGTTTAGTTAGTTTTGTATAATTAATAGAATAAGCAGTTTTCTAAATGTTAATGGAACCCATTTCGAGCATTTACAGATGACAGTTCTCTTCTGAGTTGTTCCTATAATTCTTTACAGAGCAGCATATTCCGAAGTGCACTGGTTATCACTTCCGTCTACAGGTCCCCGGTTCAATCATCTCTTGTAGGTAGAGATCAATAAAATAAATGAACAGCTACGCGGTATTCTCCTTTTCTCTATACAATTCTGTATACAATCAAAATCTACAGAGACACCGACAGTGTGAGAGATGGAATACAATACTGGAAAGTGTGAGGTTATGCACTTTGGCAGGAAAAATCGTAGAGCAGGCTATTATCTTAATGGCAAGAAACTGGAAAATACTGAAGTACAAAGGGATCTGGGGGTCCTGGTGCACGAAACTCAAAAGGTTAGTATGCAGGTGCAGCAAGTGATTAAGAAGGCAAATGGAATGTTGGCTTTCATTGCTAGGGGGATAGAATATAAAAATAGGGAGGTATTGCTTCAGTTGTACAAGGTACTGGTGAGACCGCACCTGGAATACTGCATACAGTTTTGGTGTCCATACTTAAGAAAAGACATACTTGCTCTCGAGTCAGTACAAAGAAGGTTCACTCGGTTAATCCCGGGGATGAGGGGATGGACATATGAGGAGAGGTTGAGTAGATTGGGACTCTACTCATTGGAGTTCAGAAGAATGAGAGGCGATCATATTGAAACATATAAGATTGTGAAGGGTTGGATCGGGTGGATGCGGGGAGGATGTTCCCGATGATGGGTGAAACTAGAACTAGGGGGCATAGTCTTAGAATAAGGGGCTGCTCTTTCAAAACTGAGATGAGGAGGAACTACTTCACTCAGAGGGTGGTAGGTCCATGGAATATGCTGCCCCAAAAAGCTGTAGAAGCTACATCATTACATAAATTTAAAACTGAAATAGACAGTTTCCTAGAAGTAAAGGGAATTAATGGTTACAGGGAGCGGGCAGGAAATTGGACATGAGTCTAGGTTCGGATCGGACAGGGCTCTGTGGGTAGCGGAGCGGGCCCAGGGGTCGTGTAGCCTGATCCTGCTCCTATTTCGTGTGTCTAATTCTGTTAGATTCAGGAGATGGGTCTGTGATAGTGGATTGGCGGTTAGGATCAGATCAGCCATGATCTTATTAAATGGCGGAGCAGGCTCGAGGGGCCGATTGGCCTACTCCTGCTCCTATTTCTTATGTTCTTATGTTCTTATGAATCCTGCAGCTCTGCCTCGGTTAATAGAAACAGTTCGGAGCCGCATTTCAGACGCAGCAACAAACCCATGAGTTTGTTTGCTGTTACCCAGCTCCCGGATTGAGTGAGGCCGGGACAGCAGCGAAGTTCAGGCCGCCTGCCCGGCCCCGTTCTCTCAAAGCGCCCGCTGGCGGCGGAAAGCAGCGATTGCAGCCTCAGAGAGCATAAACTGCCCATCACCGCGAAACAAAATATCACTGAAGCAGAGGAGGGCAGAGATTTTCATCTGCAGCGTGTATGTGAGGGTGGTCGACCTTGATATCGGTCGACTCATTGTTGTTGAAACCGCTGAAATTGAATCTTTCTCCGGCACTTGTTTCAGGTTTACTTATGAAATGTGCCCTCGAGTTGCAATCGAAAAATTTGGAGACGCGGTGTAGTGGGGCAAGTTAAAGGGTCAGCATAGATAATGTCGAGACCAAATTAAACAGTAGCTCAAGCTGATGATCATTGCATTGGTGAAAATGCTGGACGGAGATTTAGATTAAGCGAAAGTGGGAAGGGTTGTACTGCAATTCTAACACTTCTCCAAGCACATTCCGGGCAAGTCATCGACAGTAAAAAGAGGGCTTGGAACGGGAATGTAACTGCGGGCACACGTGACAGAGCATTTTTATTGGGAATGTAAAACTGCTGTCTCCAATACTCTGACTACCTGAATCAGACAAAATGCAATGGACAATACATGATAAATCCATTTTATTTTTGATAACCAGTTGATTCGGTCTGCATTCGAGACAGAATGTCTCTTACGTCTAGGGTTATGAATCTCGCTTTGGTGATTGTAGATTGAAATTTGTGACCGGTCCCGCGTGATCCCCGTTTTAATGTCGACTTCTAATATTGGACTTGCGCTCAAAACTTGTTGTAATCCGCCTAACAAAAAATGGGTCAGGACCCGAATCATTCTCGAACAATCTCCAGTGGCTTTGGAGGAACGTCAATGCAAACTGCCATGTAAATATCATGGCTTTAAAGACAAACTATTAAAGTATTTTTAGCAATCTATCACTGTGAAGGTTGTAACAATATTTGGGTCTGTCCATGTTGGATACAAATGTATTTGTGGGTTGCTATTGCGTTAGATGTAAATGCTTTTGCACCTCTGTTCGTTATAAATATAATTAGATTTATTTGTATTATTTATTAATGTATTGGGTGGGGGAATCTGTGACTGTTATAAATGTATTTCTGAGCGCTGCCAAATGTCCAGTCCGACCCCATTCTACCTCCTCTTTTTCCCCACGTAGCATTTGCCATAATATCTGTTACATCCGGATTCAACTTTTGCTTTTATTGAAATTTAGAAAATGTGAAGCTTAGAAAGTAATAACTCTGCCTCCATCAGCCTCTCTGATATCTCCTGAGCACCCGTTACCCTGTCTGATAGACCCTGCGCGTCTCTTCCCCTATCTGGCATCTCTTGAGCATGCCTTATGCCTCTGACACATCAGGAACGTCTCTTACCATGTCTGATAGATCCATAGCATCCCTTATTTGTCTGATAGATTCGGAGCGTCCCTTACCCTGTCTGGTACATCCGGAGCGTCCCTTACCCTTTCTGATGTATCCGAAGAATACCTTACCCTGTCTGGTACCTCCGGGGCGTCCCTTACCCTGTCTGGTATATCCGGAGCGTCCCTTAAACTATCTGGTAAATCCCGAGCGTCCCTTACCCTATCCGATCCATCCGGAGCATCCCTTACTCTGTCTGGTACATCCGGAGCGTCCCTTACCCTATCTGGTAAATCCCGAGCGTCCCTTACCCTATCCAATCCATCCGGACCGTCCTTTACCCTGTCTGGTACTACCGGAGCGTCCCTTGACCTGTCTGATCCATCCGGAGCGTCCGTTACCTTGTCTGGTACATCCGGAGCTTCCCTTGCCCTGTCTGATCCATCCAGAGCGTCCGTTACCTTGTCTGGTACATCCAGAGTCTCCCTTACCCTGTCTGACCCATCCAGAGCGTCGCTTACCCTGTCTGGCACATCCGGAAAATCCCTTAACCTGTCTGCCACATCCGTAGCATCACTTACCCTGTCTGTTAGTTGCTGAGCGCCGCCTATCCTGCCTGATCCATCTGGAGCATCGCTTACCCTGTCTGGAATATCCGGATCGACCCTTACCCTGTCTGGTACTTCCAGAGCGTCCCTTTCCCTGTCTGGAAAATCCGGAGCATCCCTTACCCTGTCTGAACCACGCACAGCATCCCTTACCTGGTCTGATCCATCCGGAGCATCCCTTACCCTGTCTGACCCAGCCGGAGTGTCTCTTACCCTGTCTGCTAGATGCGGAGGGTCCCTTATTCTGTCTGCTACATCCGGAGCGTCCCTTACCCTGTCTGGTTCATCCGGAGCATCCCTTACCCTGTCTGCTACATCCGGAGCATCAGTTACACTGTCTGCTACATCCGGAGCATCCCTTACCCTATCTGCTACATCCGGAGCGTGCCTTACCCTGTCTGCTACCTCCACAGCGTCCCTTACCCTGTCAGATCCATGCGGAGGGTTTCTTACTCTCTTTGTTCCCTCCTCCGAGTCCATTATACTGTTTGATTACCATTTTGCCAAAATTGCATATTTCTCCCCTCATTTGCAGCTATGAACCGCTTCCCGTCGCTCACGCTCATCAACTGTTTAGGGAAAAGTGCCAACTACCAGGTAAACAAAAGCCAGTTCTTCAGTTAGCCTCCCCAGTTCACATGATTTCCCAAGGACATTTCGTGTAAAATCGAGCTGCTTTGGTTCCAACCGTCGGCCCTGCTTTCGCAGCGCTTGTCTGTCGGGCGGTCCCGCAGGTCTAAATGTATCGACTGGTTTCAAAGCACCAATTCAGTTTGGTGCGAATGGGACATGTAACAGGTTTTTAAGCACCATCATCCCTTTTGTCTCGGAATCACTCCTGCCTTCCATCCTATCACAGACCTTCCCTTCTGTTCTTTCCTCTCCTCCCCCATTTCCCTGCCCCGACACTTGGTTAAAAACCTGTTACATCTCCAGCTTTTTCCAGTTCTGACTTAGGGTAATCGACCTGAAACGTTAACTCAGTTTCTCTCTCCACAGATGCTCCCTGAGCTACAATGTATTTCGCGTTGCACTTCTAGTTAATGGTTGAAAAATTCATTCAAAGTTTTTGGGTTCCATTCCCACCAGAGTCGCTGTTCAGTCCGATTTCGGTGATGAACGTTTGCAGCAAAACCACAACTCGTTCATTTGCGTCCTTCAAGGAATGGGAATCGGCAGCGAGGTCGCTTGAATTGTGAATAATTAAAATGTTAGCTTCAATCTGCTCACCTCCTTGAAATATTTGCTTTATTCCACGTGTGTTGCGTCGACAAACCCTGTGCATTCTGCCCTCTGGAGCTCAAACATTCTCTGGAGCAAAGACAATCGTGCCTTCTGTAAATAAATCATTTGAACCGGGGAACCTCTCCCATATCAATCAATGAAATCCTCTAAATGCAGAGCCTGTATCCAGGAGAAGAAGGGGTTGACCATTTAAAACTGAGATGAGGAGAAATGTCTTCACTCAGAAGGTGGTGAATCTTTGGAATTCTCTATCCCAGAGGGCTGTGGAGGCTTTGTCTTTGAGTCTGTTCAAGACAGAGATCGATAGATTTTTGAATATTAAGAGAATCAAGTGATCTGGGGATAGTGCAGGAAAGTGGAGATGAGGTAGAAGATCAGACATGATCTTATTGAATTGCGGAGCAGGTTCGAGGGTCCAAATGGCCTACTCCTGCTCCTATTTCATATGTTCTTATGTACTTAAGTGAGAATCAAAACCCCGAGACCAACGAGCCGCTGGAAACGAAGCCGTAAGATTTCGCTGCCACCCACAGCTTTCAGACCGCTTCAGTCCATCCAATCCCGCTTTCTAATACAATTTTCAACGATATCAAGTGATACACGAAATATTTCAAGTCAACAATATTAGCCCCACTTCACCAGATTCGTCTTGAAAGTCCATTTTTAACTTTTCTGAATTACTTCCCCTGCCGTCTCAGTCAGTATTTCTTTCTCTACCTTTTTCTGCTGGTGTTGCAGGTTAGATCAGCCTCGGCCGTTCAAGGAAACCTGAGAAGTCCATCAGGGTAAAGGACAGAGAGACTAAGAAACAGAGACAGGGAGAGAGAGGGAATCCATGGGTACGATTCTCGCGCAGAAAATTTCGATGTTTCAAATGCGAGAGGCGAAGTTTCAAATCCCGGATGAGCCCCTCGCTTTTTAGTCAAAATCAACAATTCCCTCGGCTTGGCGATATTGCAGAAAACTTAAAATAAAAACTGCCACAAATACTGTGCAGAGCCTGTGCCCAGTGTATAGCAAGAAACCCGCGATTTTATTATTAAAAGCGGGAATTCAGTCCTAAATGTGCCGAAACTGTGAGGTAAATATGTAAATCCATTTATTTCCAGAAGCCTGCTCCACATTTTCCACATTGTCAATCTGGGAGCGCGGGCAGGACATCTCTTCAAGCCGGCCGCTCACCCACAAAGCAGCACAAACTCACTGATTCAGAAATCACATTATTTTAGCCTCTTTACCAAAAATCCACCGTTTCTAAGCAGTGCCTTGTGTGACTTTTCTGTGGTCAGGACAGAATTGCAACAACTAATGTGTGACGCCGTGATCGTATAGTAGTTAGTACTCTCCGTTGTGGCCGAAGCAACCTCGGTTCTGAATCCGAATCATGGCACAGCTTGATTTATATCTCCTGTTCTCTGAGGCACCTGCTGATGGGACGCAATCCCTTAATCAACACGTTAACATTTACTAAATGAAGAAAGTATTTACTGATAGGGTTACGCACAACACGTGGGATGTGTGACAAAATAACCAGCACAAGCACGGCCGCCCACATGGTTTCCTGATGTACTGTAAGTTTCTACGTATTTTTTGGTGAGGTAACAGAGAGGGTTAATGAGGGCAATGAGGTTGACGTGCTGTACATGGACTTCCAAATAGGCGTTTGACAAAGTGCCACATAATAGGCTTGCCAGCAAAGATAAAGACCATGGAATAAAAGGGGCAGTGGCTGCATGGATACGGAATTGGCTAAGTGACAGTGAAGCAGGGAGTAGTGGTGAATGGCTGTTATTCAGACTGGAGGAAGGTACACAGTTGTGTTCCACAGAGGTCGGGACTAGGACCACTGATTTTCTCGATATATAGTAAGGACTTGGACTTGGGTGTACAGGGCACAATTTCAAAATTTGCAAATTACTTTCCCTTAGGGAATTCCACTGACTGAAATGCGAGAGATCCCAGACGAGCTTCTGGCTTTTTGGTCAAACATCACCAACTGCTTCAGCTTGGCGACACTGCAGAAGTCTTGAAATAATAACTGCCCGAATATACTGTGCAGAGCCTGTGTCTAGTATATAACAAGAAACCCGCGATTTTATTATTAAAAGCGGTGATTCAGTCCCTGATGTGCCGAAACTGTGAGGTAAATATGTAAATCCGTTTGTTTCCAGAAGCCTGCTCCACATTTTCCACATTGTCAATCTGGCAGCACGAGCAGGACATCTCTACAAGTCTGCCGCTCACCCACAAAGCAGCACAACCTCACAGTTTCAGAAACAACTCATAGATGGAGAATCAAAGGTAAGCGACAGCAGAGGGACTGGCAATTCCTGTAACCCAGGGAAAATGCTTTGGCTCCGTGGGTTAGTTGGTGAAAGTGCCTGTTTATAAACAGACGTTTCTGGCATGGACTCCCAGCTTTGTTGTATAATTTGTGATATTAAGCAACAAAATAACACTGTATCTGGAAATCACGCTGACCAGAGCATGGGAATAACAATTTTAATAAAATTACCAGCATTTTTTTGAAATCAGTGGTGTAAACCTTGGATCTGAGGAGGGCTCTTCCACCTGAAACGTTAACCGTGTGTTTCCGTCTCCACAGATGATCCCGGGCCTGCGGAGTGTTTGCAGCATTTTCTGAATAATTTCATTTCCAGACTCAATAGTATTTAGCATTGTCCTTTAGCCTTGCATTATCAGAAACAAGACTGTGAGTGGACAATTGAAACTCTAGATTTGATAAGTATTGGTGGTTCAGGGGCTAAATTCGCACTTGCATTGTGGGAAACACGCTTTCGACTCCCGGCCAATACAAGTGTGAGCTTCTTACCAAAATACAACAGCAAAATACTGCGGATACTGGGATTCATACTAAAGTACTTCAGTTAACATTTTAAATTAAAGAAGTTTCATGAAACGCAGTATAAAAATATATTTTTTATAATTTTATCGGAACAATTAAGGGATGTGGCGCGCTCACTGATTGAAGAATAACTCTCTCACCCAGTTGATGGAGTTTTCTGATGCGGTAACAGAGAGGTTTGATGAGGGCAATGCGGTTGACGTGGTGTACATGGACTTCCAAAAGGTTTTAGACAATGTGCCACATAATAAGCTTGCTAACAAAGTTAAAGCCCATGGAATAAAAGGGACAGTGTCAACATGAATACGAAATGGGCTAAGTACAGGAAACAGAGCGTTGTGGTGAACTGTTGTTTTTCGGACTTGATGAAGGTATACATTGGTGTTCCCCAGGGGTCAGTTCTAGGACCACTGCTTTTCTTGATATATATTAATGACTTGGGCCTTGGTGTTCAGGGCACAATTTCAAAGGTTGCAGCTGATGCAAAACATGGAAGTATAGTGAACAGTGAGGAGGATAGTGATAGAGTTCAAGAGGTCATAGACAGGCTGGGGGAATGGGGGTACACGTGGCAGGTGAAATTTAACGCAGAAATGTGTGAAGTGTTACATTTTGGTATAAATAATGAGGAAAGGAAATGTAAACTAAAGGGTACAATCCTAAAGGGAGTGCATGAACAGAGAGGCCTTTGGGTATATGTGCACAAATCGTTGAAGGTGGCAGGGCAGGTGGAGAAAGCAGTTCAAACAAACTTATGGGATCCCGGGCTTCCTAAGTAGAGGTATAGAGCACAGAAGCTTCTAAATTATGATGATCATGTATAAAAAAACTGGTTCTGCTCCAACTGGAGTATTGTGTACAATTCTGGGCACCACAATTTAGGAAGGATGTGAAGGCCTTAGAAATGGTACAGAAAAAGATTTACAAGAATGATTGCAGGGTTGAAGGACTTCACTTACGTGGATAGTCTGGCGAAGCTAAGGTTGCTCTCTTTGAAGCAGAGAAGATTGAATGGAGATTTGATAAAAGTGTTCAAGATCATGAGGTTCTGGACAGAGTAGCCATGGTGTGGAAATGCCGGTGTTGGACTGGGGTGGACAAATGTAAGAAGTCACACGACACCAGGTTATAGTCCAACTGTTTTATTTGAAATCACAAGCTTTCGGAGCACTGCTCCTTCGTCAGGTGAAGTGGAGAGATGCATAAAGACACAGCTTATATAGTCAGAGAATAATGCCAGATGATTACAGGTAATCTTTCAAACTGCCATTTATCACACCTCGGCAGAGAGCTAATCACAGCAATCAAAGGTGTGAATGGTGTCCAAACAGGTCAGTCAGGAAAACAATACATCAAAGAACAATGAGGTGGCGTCACAAGGGGGCAAATGTTGCAGATGCTGGGGTCTGAATGAAAAACAAAAAACAGAAAAAAAAAAAAAAATTTTTTGCTGGAAATCACAGCAGGTCCAGCCGCATCAGTGTAGAGAGAACAAGCCAACAACGACTCAAGTCTGGATGACCCTACGTCAGGTGGGGTTACACGTAGCGTGACATGAACCCAAGATCCCAGTTGAGACTGCTATGATTTCTAGCAAAAAAATGTTTTTTTGTCTGTTTTTTGTTTTTCATACAGACCCCAGCGTCTGCAACTTTTGACCCCTTGTGACGCCATCTCATTGTTCTTTGATGTAATGTTTCCTGACTGACCCACGGCAAAGAATCACTGAAAAGACTACACGATAACATCAACAAGTTCCATCCCAACGTCAAACTCACCATGGACCACTCCTCAGAATCGGTTTCATTCTTGGACACACGAATCTCCATCAAAGACGGACACCTCATCACTTCACTCTACCGCAAGCCCACGGACAACCTCAGGATGCTCCACTTCTCCAGCTTCCACCCTGACCACGTTAATGAAGCCATCCCCTATGGAAAAGCCCTGAGAGTACACAGGATCTGCTCAGATGAGGAGGAATGCGATGGACAGCTACAGACGCTGAAAGATGCCCTCATAAGAACAGGATATGACGCTTGACTCGTTGATCGACAGTTCCGACGGGCCACGGCAAAAAATCGCATAGACCTCCTCAGAAGACAAACATGGGACACAACCAACAGAGTACCGTTCGTCATCCAGTACTTCCCCGGAGCGGAGAAACTATGACATGTTCTTCGCAGCCTTCAACATGTCATCGATGACAATGAACACCTCGCTAAGGCCATTCCCACGCCTCCACTACTCGCCTTCAAACACAGATGCGGCCGGACGTGCTGTGATTTCCAGCAAAGAAAATGTTTTTTCTGTCTTTTGTTTTTCATACAGACCCCAGCATCTGCAACATTTTACCCCTTGTAACCCGACCTCATTCTTCTTTGATGTGATGTTTTCCTGACTGACCTGTTTGGACACCATTCACACCTTTGAATGCTGTGATTATCTCTCTGCTGAGGTGTGATAAATGGAATTTAGTAAGATTACCTGTTATCATCTGGCATTATTCTCTGGCTATATATGCTGTGTCTATATGCATCTATCCACTTCACCTGACGAAGGAGCAGCGCTCCGAAAGCTTGTGATTTCAAATAAAACTGTTGGACTATAACCTGGTGTTGTGTGACTTCTTACATTTGTCCACCCCAGTCCAACACTGGCATCTCCACACCATGGCTACTATCAACACCACAAACTTCCAGCTCAAAGTGGAGAGGATCTCTAAGAAGATCGCACATATCGACACAGACATCAAGTTTCTACAGAGATGCAAGAAAGCAGACAAGATCCCGACAGGACAACAGATCACGAACCCTCTCATGTCGACCTACAACACACTCCTCAACCATCTCGTACACCAGCTCTACAGCAGACGCCGCAACCGCACAACCGAGATAGGGTCCATGCTCTCAGCCTGTGCTCAGGACACAGCAGACCAGCTAAGAGACACCGCCAAACAGACGAGGCAACGGAAGTACACTGCCTACATGCCCACCAAGAACAGGAAGCTTGAGAAACTCAGCATCACCACCAGCAGCAACTAAGCCTCCCACGGTACCACGGTTGAAACCATAGGGAAGTCCATCGTCCACTAGTCTGACTACACCCTTCAACTAGCCGAAATTGAAGTTCTCAGCCGAGGGCTCAATTTCTGCCCCACCACCAAAATGGACCCCATCGGTCACACGGCAGACACAGAGGAATTCATCAGGAGAATGAGGCTCCGGGAATTCTTCCACAAATCCCAGGATGTCAGCAGCGAACCCAATGAGACACCCAATGATCCGGAACAGCAGACAGAGGGATCCGCAGTGCAGCAACCGAAGAAAACAGTGTCAAATTGGACCCCTCCAGAGGGTCACTGCCCTAAGCTTGACGTGTATGCTCAAGCTGTCAGAAGATGCATCAACGCCAGATTCATCAGCCGCACTCAGAAGACAGTCCAGAATGTCACCCGAGCACAACGCAACGCCATCCACGCTCTCAAGACCAAAGGCAATATCGTCATCAAACCAGTAGACAAAGGAGGAGCCATCGTCATACAGAACAGAACAGATTATTGCAAAGAAGCATACCGACAACTGGACAGCCAGGAACACTACAGACAGTTACCCGCAGATCCGACCAAAGAACACACCCGCCAACTCAACAGACTGATCAAGACCTTCGATCCAGACATTCAAAGCATTCTACGTGCTCTCATCCCACGAACTCCCCGCATGGGAGACTTCTACTGCCTCCCAAAGGTACACAAAGCCAACACACCCGTACGTCCTATCGTATCAGGCAACGGAACCCTGTGTGACAATCTCTCTGGATACATCGAGGGCATCCTGAAACCCATCGTACAGGGAACCCCCAGCTTCTGTCGTGACACTACAGACTTCTTACAGAAACTAAGCAGCCATGGACCAGTTGAACCAGGAGCACTCCTCGCCACGATGGACGTCTCGACACTATACACCAGTATCCCCCACATAAGAACATAAGAAAGTAAGAGCATAAGAAATAGAAGCAGGAGTAGGCCAATCGGCCCCACGAGCCTGCTCCGCCATTCAATAAGATCATGGCTGATCTGATCCTAACCGCCAATCTACTATCACAGAACCATCTCCTGAATCTAACAGAATTAGACACATGAACTAGGAGCAGGATCAGGCTACATGGCCCCTGGGCCCGCTCCGCTACCCACAGGGCCATGACCGATCCGAAACTAGACTCATGTCCAAATTCCTGCCTGCTCCCCGTAACCCTTAATTCCCTTTACTTCTAGGAAACTGTCTATTTCTGTTTTAAATTTATGTAATGATGTAGCTTCTACAGCTTTTTGGGGCAGCATATTCCATGGACCTACCACCCTCTGAGTGAAGTAGCTCCTCCTCATCTCAGTTTTGAAAGAGCAACCCCTTATTCTAGGACAATGCCCCCTAGTCCTAGTTTCACCCATCATCGGGAACATCCTCCCCGCATCCACCCGATCCAAACCCTTCACAATCTTATATGTTTCAATAAGATCGCCTCTCATTCTTCTGAACTCCAATGAGTAGAGTCCCAATCTACTCAACCTCTCCTCATACGTCCATCCCCTCATCCCCGGGATTAACCGAGTGAACCTTCTTTGTACTGACTCGAGAGCAAGCATGTCTTTTCTTAAGTATGGACACCAAAACTGTATGCAGTTTTCCAGGTGCGGTCTCACCAATACCTTGTACAACTGAAGCAATACCTCCCTATTTTTATATTCTATCCCCCTAGCAATGAAAGCCAACATTCCATTGGCCTTCTTAATCACTTGCTGCACCTGCATACTAACCTTTTGAGTTTCGTGCACCATGACCCCCAGATCCCTTTGTACTTAAGTACTTTCCAGTTTCTTGCCATTAAGATAATAACTTGCTCTACGATTTTTCCTGCCAAAGTGCATAACCTCACACTTTCCAGTATTGTATTCCATCTGCCAAATCTCTGCCCACTTACTTAGCCTGTCTATGTCCCCTTGCAGGTTTTTTATGTCCTCCTCACTCACTACTTCCCCCCCATCTTAGTATCATCTGCAAACTTTGATATGTTACATTTGGTCCCCTCCTCCAAATCGTTAATACAGATTGTAAAGAGTTGGGGACCCAGCACTGACCCTTGCGGAACACCACTAGTTACTGATTGCCAGTCTGAGAATGAACCATTTATCCCAACTCTCTGCCTTCTGTTAGATAGCCAATCCTTTATCAATGCCAGAATAATACCCCCAATCCCGTGATTTCTTATCTTAAGCAATAATCTTTTGTGTGGCACCTTATCAAATGCCTTTTGGAAGTCTAAATACACTACGTCCACTGGTTCCCCTTTATCCACCCTATATGTTACTTCCTCAAAGAACTCCAGCAAATTTGTCAAACATGACATCCCCTTCATAAAACCATGCTGACTTTGTCCTATTAAATTATGATTATCCAAATGTCCTGTTACTGTCTCCTTAATAATGGACTCCAAAATTTTACCTACCACAGATATTAGGCTAACCGGTCTATAATTTCCAGCCTTCTGTCTACTGCCCTTTTTAAATAAGTGTGTTACATTAGCAGTTTTCCAGTCTGCCGGGAACTTTGCCGTGTCCAGGGAGTTTTGGAAAATTATTAGCAATGCATCCAAAATCCCTACCAGCACTTCCATCAAGACCCTAGGATGTAAGCCATCCGGTCCAGGTGATTTATCCGCCTTGAGTCCCATTATTTTACCGAGTACCACTTCCTTAGTGATTTTGATCGTGTTTAGCTCCTCCCCCCCCTATAGCCCCCTGTTTGTCCAGTGTTGGGGTATTCTTAGTGTCCTCTACTGTAAAGACTGATACAAAGTATTCATTCAGTGTTTTTGCCATCTCCATATTTCCCACCATTAATTTCCCGGTCTCATCCTCGAAGGGACCAACATTTACTTTAGCCACCCGTTTTCTTTTTATATAACTGTAAAAACTCTTACTATCTGTTTTTAAAATTTTTCTAATTTACTTTCATAATCTATCTTCCCTTTCTTAATCCATCTTTTTGTTATTTTTTTGCTGTCATTTAAAGTTTTCCCAATCCTCTATCCTCCCATTAGATTTGGCTACCTTATATGCCCTTGTTTTTAGTCGAATACTATCCTTAATTTCTTTACTTAGCCACGGATGGCTGTTTTTCTTTTACACCCTTTTCTTCTCAGTGGAATATATTTTTTTGGAAGTTGTAAAATAACTCCTTAAATGTACACCACTGATCGTGTATCGTCTTACCCTTTAATCTATTTTCCCAATCCACTCTACTCAATTCCACTCTCATACCTTCATAGTCTCCTTTATTCAAGCTTAGCACGCTTGTTTGAGATCCAACCTTCTCACTCTCTAATTGTATATGGAATTCAAGCATGTTATGGTCACTCATTCCAAGGGGATCCTTTACTAGGACATTTTTAATTAATCCTGTCTCGTTACACAGGACCAGATCTAAGGTTGCTTGTCCCCTGGTCGGTTCAGTTACATACTGCTCAAAAAACCCAAAATACACTCAATGAACTCATCTTCAAGGCAGCCCTGCCCAATTCGATGACGGCATCACTGAGACAGCTTCAGTACTCAACACCAACAACAGCCAATCTCCAGGCGCCATCCTACAACACATCCGTGTCATCCTTGACCACATTGTCTTCACCTTCGACAACCAGTTCTTTACCCAAACACACAGAACAGCCATGGGGACCCAATTCACACCCCAATACGCCAACATTTTCATGCACAAGTTCGAGCAAGAATTCTTCGCTGCACAGGACCACCAACCAACGCTATACACCAGATACATCGATGATATGTTCTACCTATGGACCCACGGCGAAGAATCACTGAAAATGCTACACAATAACATCAACAAGTTCCATTCCACCATCAAACTCACCATGGACTACTCCTCAGAATCGGTTTCATTCTTGGAAACACGAATCTCCATCAAAGATGGAAACCTCAGCACTTCACACTACCGCAAGCCCACGGACAACCTCAGGATGCACCACTTCTCCAGCTTCCACCCTAACCACGTTAAAGAAGCCATCGCCTATGGACAAGCACTGCAAATACACGGGGTCTGCTCAGACGAGGAGGAATGCGATGTACACCTACAGACGCTGAAAGACGCCCTTGTAAGAATGGGATATGACGCTCGACTCGTTGATCAACAGTTTCCGACGGACCACTGCAAAAATACGCACAGACCTCCTCAGAAGAAAAACATGGGGCACAACCAGCAGTGTACCCTTCGTCGTCCAGTACATCCCCGGAGCGGAGAAATTATGCCATGTTCTTCGCAGCCTTCAACATGTCATTGACGACAATGAACACCTCACTAAGGCCATCCCCACGCCTCCACTACTGATCTTCAAACAGCCGCCCAACCTCAAACAGACCATCATTCACAGCAAATTACCCAGCTTTCAGCAAAACAGCGACCACGACACCACACAACACTGCCACTGCAACCTCTGCAAGACATGCCAGATCATCAACACAGATACATTCATCACACATGAGGACACCATCCACCAGGTACATGGTACATACTCATGTGACTCGGCCAACATTGTCTACCTCATACATTGTACGAAAAGATGCCCCGGAGCATGGTACTTCGGCGAGACCATGCAGGCACTGCGACAACGGATGAACGGACAGTGCGCAACAATCACCAGGCAGGAGTGTTCCCTCCCAGTCAGGGAACACTTCAGCAGTCAAGGACATTCAGCCTCCGATCTTCGGGTAAGCATTCTCCAAGGCGGCCTTCGAGACGCACAACAACGCAAAATCATAGAGCAGAAACTGATAGCCAATTTCCGCACTCATGAGGACGGCCTCAACCGGGATCTTGGGTTCATGTCACGCTACATGTAGCCCCACCTGAAGTAGGGTCATCCAGACTCGAGTCGTCGTTGGCTTGTTCTCTCTACACAGATGCAGCTGGACCTGCTGTGATTCCGAGCAAAGAAAATGTTTTTTGTCTGTTTTGTGTTTCATATAGACCCCAGCAACTGCAACATTTTACCCCTTGTGACCCCACCTCATTGTTCTTTGATGTAATGTTTTCCTGACGGACCTGTTTGGACACCATTCGCACCTTTGATGGCTATGATTATCTCTCTGCCGAGGTGTGATAAATGGCAGTTAGAAAGATTACCTATAATCATCTGGCATTATTCTCTGACTATATAATCTGTGTCTATCGGCATCTCTCCACTTCACCTGATGAAGGAGCAGCGCTCTGACAGCTTGTGATTTCAAATAAAACTGTTGGACTATAAGCTGGTGTTGTGTGACTTCTTATATTTTTCCACCCCAATCCAACACCAGCATCGCCACACCATGGCTACTATCGACACCACAAACTGCTGGCTCAATGTGGAGATGCTGGCTCAATGTGGAGAGGATCTCCAAGAAGATTGCGCATATCGACACAGACATCAAGTTTCTACAGAGATGCAAGAAAGCAGACAAGATCCCGACAGGACTACAGATCACGAACCCACTCAAGTCGGTCTACAACACAGACTATGCTGAGAGACTCTGCCATCGTACCTCTCGCACACTCCTCAACCATCTCGTACACCAGCTCTACAGCAGACGCCGCAACCTCAAAACCGAGATAGAGTCCATGTTCTCAGCCTGTGCTCAGGACACAGCAGATCAGCTATGAGACACCGCCAAACAGACGGGGCAACGGAACTATGCTGCCTACATGCATAGCAAGTACAGGAACTTGAGAAACTTGGCATCACCACCAGCAGCAACCAAGCCTCCCACGGTACCACGGTTGAAACCACAGGGAAGTCCATTGTCAACTTATCTGAACACACCCTTCAACCAGACGCAATTGAAGTTCTCAGCCGAGGGCTCAATTTCTGCCCCACCAGCAAAATGGACCCCATCAGTCTTGCGGCAGACGCAGAGTAATTTGTCAGGAGAATGAGGCTCCGGGAATTCTTCCACAAATCCCAAGATGTCAGCAGCGAACCCAAAAGAGAACCAATGATCCGAAACAGCAGACAGAGGGATCTGCAGTGCAGCAACCAAAGAAAAAAGAGTCACATTGTACCCCTCCAGAGGGTCGCTGCCCTAAGCTTGACATGTATTCTCAAGCTGTCAGGAGATGCATCAATGCCAGATTCATCAGCCACACTCACAAGACAGTCCAGAATGTCACTCGAGCACAACGCAACGCCATCCACGCTCTCAAGACCAACCATAAAATCGTCATCAAACCAGAAGACAAAGGAGGAGCCATCATCATACAGAACAGAACGGACTATTGCAAAGGAGCATACCGACAACTGGACAACCAGGAACACTACAGACAGTTACCAGCAGATCCGAGCAAAGAACACACCCGCCAACTCAACAGATTGATCAAGACCTTCGGTTGAGACCTTCAAAGCATCCTACGCGCTCTCATCCCACGAACTCCCCGCATGGGAGACTTCTACTGCCTCCCAATGATACAAAAAGCCAACACACCCTGACGCCATTTCGTATCAGGCTACGAACCCTGTGTGAGAACCTCTCTGGATACGTCGAGGGCATCCTGAAATCCATTGTACAGGGAACCCCCAGCTTCTGTCGCAACACTACAGACTTCTTACAGAAACTCAGCACCCACGGATCAGTTGAACCAGGAACACTCCTCGACACGATGGACGTCTTGGCACTCTACACCAGTATCCCACATGATGACGGCTTCGCTGCGACAGCCTCAGTACTCAACACCAACAAAAGCCAATCTCCAGACGCCATCCTACAACTCATCCATTTCATCCTTGACCACAATGTCTTCACTTTCGACAACCAGTTCTTTACCCAAACACACGGAGCAGCCATGGGGACCAAATTCACACCCCAGTACACCAACATCTTTATGCACAAGTTCGAGCAAGCCTTCTTCGCTGCACAGGACAACCAGCCAACGCTATACACCAGATACATCGACGACATTTTCTTCCTATGGACCCACGGTGAAGAATCACTGAAAAGACTACACGATAACATCAACAAGTTCCATCCCACAATCAAACACACCATGGACTACTCCTCAGAATCGGTTTCACTCTTGGACACACGAACCTCCATCAAAGACGGACACCTCAGCACTTCACTCTACTGCAAGCCCACGGACAACCTCAGGATGCTCCACTTCTCCAGCTTCCACCCTAACCACGTTAAAGAAGCCATCCCCTATGGACAAGCCCTGCGAATACACAGGATCTGCTCAGATGAGGAGGAACGTGATGGACACCTGCAGACGCTGAAAGATGCCCTCGTAGGAACGGGATATGATGCTCGACTCGTCGATCGACAGTTCTGACGGGCCACAGCAAAAAGTCGCATAGACCTCCTCAGAAGACAAACATGGGACACAACCAACAGAGTACCCTTCGTCGTCAAGTACTTCCCCGGAGCGGAGAAACTACGCCATGTTCTTCACAGCCTTCAACATGTCATTACTGACGATGAACACCTCGCTAAGGCCATCCCCACACCTCTACTACTCACCTTCAAACAGCCGCCTAACCTCAAACAGACCATCGTTCGCAGCAAATTACCCAGCTTTCAGGAGAACAGCGACCACGACACCACACAACCCTGTCACTGCATCCTCTGCAAGACATGCCAGATCATCAACACAGATACCTTCATCACACGTGAGGACACCAACTAATATGTACATGGTACATACTCATGTGACTTGGCCAAAGTTGTCTACCTCATACGTTGCAGGAAAGGATACCCCGGAGCATGGTACATCGGCGAAGCCATGCAGACACTGTGACAATGGATGAACAGACACCATGCAACAATCGCCAGGCAGGAGTGTTCCTTCCCAGTCGGGGAACACTTCAGCAGTAAAGGGCATTCAGCCTCCGATCTTCGGGTAAGCATTCTCCAAGGCGGCCTTCGAGACACACGGCAACGCAAAATCGTAGAGCAGAAACTGATAGCCAAGGTCCGCACTCATGAGGACGGCCTCAAACGAGATCTTGGGTTCATGTCACGCTACATGTAAGCACACCTGACATAGGGTCATCCAGACTCGAGTCATCATTGGCTTGTTCTCAATACACAGATGCGGCCGGACCTGCTGTGATTTACAGCAAAGAAAATGTTTTTTGTCTATTTGGTTTTTCATACAGACCCCAGCATCTGCAACATTTAACCCATTGTGACCCCACCTCATTGTTCTTTGATGTAATGTTTTGCTGACTGACCTGTTTGGACACCATTCACACCTTTGATTGCTGTGATTATCTCTCTGCCGAGGTGTGATAAATGGCAGTTAGAAAGATTACCTGTAATCATCTGGCATTATTCTCTGACTATATAATCTGTGTCTATAGGCATCTCTCTACTTCACCTGATGAAGGAGCAGCGCTCCGAAAGCTTGTGATTTCAAAAGAAACTGCTGGACTATAACCTGGTTTTGTCTGACTTCTTACATTAAAAAGGGAGTTTGATAAGTAACTGAAGGAAAAAAATGCAGGGCTATGGGGAAAGGGTGGGAGCATGGGACTAGCTGAAGTGCTCTTGCTGAGAGCCGGCACGGGCTCGATGTGCCGAATGGCCTTCTTCCATGCTGTAACCATTCCATTCTATGATTCTGTGAAAGGCGCTACATATATTCAAGTTGTTTGTACTACGGTTTGTTATAATATTCGTAACATGCATAATCCAAACTTTACAAAATTAAATCCACACAAAATGCCACGGGTAATTTATTTTGACTATCATCCATTGCACCTTTGCAATACATCTTTCCTTTTATTTGTCTTTCCTCGGTTTGCTGATGTACGTTTAGCTCACGGCCTGTTCACTTTAATGGTCACAAGCAGGAACAGATAAACACAGCGTGTCTGACCACCGCAAGATGTGCCAAAGGCATCATAGAGCCATAACGGCACAGCAGGAGGGCATTCGGCCCATCGAGTTGCGGACAGTTCTGTGTAGAGCAATCCAGTCCGTCCCATTCCCCACTCTATCCCCGTAGCCCTTCAAGTTTATTTCTCTCAAGTGCCTATCCAGTCTCCCCTTGAAAACATTGAGATTCTCCACCTCCACCACTTGCATCGGCAGCGAATTCCAGGTGATCACCACTCGCTGCGAAAAAAAGTTTTCTGCTTCATCCGATGTTTTGTCAGCATCCACCTACTAAGTAAACATCGATACAAAGTGCTCACTAAGTATTCTAGACTTGCCCTGCGCCTCTAAGCATATATCACCTTCTTTTTCCCTAACAGGCCCCACCGCAACTCTTACTACCCGTATACTGTGTACATGCCGGTAGAAGATTGTTGAGTTCCCTATAATGTTCACCGCCATGTTTGGCAATCTTATTTTCATCTTCACTTCCCCTCTCAACTTATTGTATTTGGTCTGGTTCTTCCTTGCAGAATTCAACTTCATTTATCATACACCCTCTTTTTTGTTTCATCATCTTCTCTATCTCCCTCGTCATCTAAGGGGCCCTTGCTTTGGTTCCCTTACTTCTCCCACTTGTTGGAATGTACCTAGCCTGTACTTGGAAAATCGCCTCCTTAAAGATCACCCATTGTTCCGTTACTGTTTTTGCTGTCAGTGTTTGGTTCCATTTTATCCTGGCTGGATCCTTTCGCATCCCATTAAAGTTAGCCCTATTCCACTTTAGAAAATTCACTCGAGATTGTTCCTTTCTCCTCTCCATTGCTAATCTAGACCTTATGATACGATGATCACTCACAGGCACTTGGTCGACCTGCTCCATCTCATTCCCCAGCACCAGATCCAGAAATGCTTCCTTCCTAGTTGGGCCAAGAACATATTGGTCAAGGAAATTTTCCTGAACATATTTCAGAAATTCCTCCCCCTCCTTTCCCTTTACCCTAGCATTATCCCAATCGATAATTGGGTAATTAAATCTCCCCAATATCATCACTTTATAGCTCTATAGCATCAGTTTAGGACAAATGCATCAAATCAAATGTTCACCCGTCACAGAGAGAAACAATAACACAGAAAAGGGTACAAGGAGATAGGGAAACAAATCTAAATACAGAAAATATAAATATTTCCCATCCTTGATTTCTCTCTATTCCAACCCAATACTTCAGTGGCGGTTAAATACCTTCAGTGTAAATCGTTCTGTTCGAGAATTGGACCAAAGAAAAAGACACAAAATAACGTAAAACAGCCGAAACAAGGAACCTCAGGACCTTCAGTCGAACGCTCTCCCAACTGAGCTATTCTGGCCTCACGTTAAAGAAACTTCGTGACACTCTTTTGGAAGAAAATCTGATCCCGGGTGGACTCTGCTCATTCCTCCGGGGGAATGGGACCCGACCAGATCACGGAGCTCGGTTTATGTTAATGATCTGCTGAAGTGTTTATAAACACAGAAAGCTGACACACCAGGGGAGACCTCACCGGGTTGGACACGGAGTGAAATATACTGAAGGTTTTGTTGTAACATTTACAGAGCACACTAGCCCCGAGCTGCAGTGGAAATTATATGAAGTTCAATGTTCAGCAGCGAGATGCTGGAGAGATAAAATTCCCGAATCAGGGAGAGATTTTCTGATACCGCTGCTGAATTTCATTTCTGTGAAACACTCCATGAACGATACAAAGCTGGGTGGGAGGGTATGCTGTGAGGAGGATGTTGTGAAACTCCCAACGATTTGGACAGGTTGGGTGATTGGGCAGAAACATGGAAATGCACTATAATGTGGATAAATGTGAAAAACAGGAAGGCAGAATATTATTTCAATGGCAATAGATTGGTAGAAGGGGAAGTGCAAAGAGACCTGGGTGTTCTTGTGCACCAGTCGCTGAAGTTAAGCATGCAGGTGCAGCAGGTGGTTAAGAAGGCAAATGGTATGTTGGCCTTCGTAGCAAGAGGGTTTGAGTACAGGAACAAGGATGTCTTGCTGCAGTTGTACAGGGCCTTGGTGAGACCACACCTTGAGTATTGTGTGCAGTTTTGGTCGCCTTATCTGAGGAAGGATGTTCTTGCCATGGAAGGAGTACAGCGATGATTCACCAGGCTAATATCCGGGATGGCAGGAATGATGTACGAGGAGAGATTGGGTCAATTGGGCTTGTACTCACTGGAGTTTAGAAGATTGAGAGGGGATCTAATCGAAACTTGTAAAATTCTAACAGGGCTAGAGAGGCTAGATGCAGGAAGGATGTTCCCGATGGTCGGGGAGTCCAGAACCAGGGGTCACAGTCTAAGGATAAGGGGTAGGCCATTTAGGACAGAAATGAGGAGGACTTTCTTTACCCAGAGAGTGGTGAACCTGTGGAATTCTATACCACAGAAGACAGTGGAGGTCAATTCATTAAATATATTCAAAAAGGGATCAAGGGAAATGGGGAGAAAGCAGGGACAGGGTACTGAATTTGAATGATCAGCCATGATCTCATTGAATGGCGGAGCAGGCTCGAGGGGGCGAATGGCCTACACCTGCTCCTATCTTCTATGTTTCCATGTAACTCACTGCAGGAATTCAGAGCTGGGGACCGCCTGTGAAATCAGCCTAAAAAATAAAATAATACAACCACCCAGCGTGGGGTATGAACCCACGGCCTTGAACTTAACTATTGCATGCTCTACCGACTGAGCTAGCCGGGCCCGCATAAACTCGCTATCTCTGTCTGTTATTGCAGAGTGACAGCTGTTGGCTCCACCCCAGGGGCCCGTCTTGTTCTGCAAACCATGAATCAGCTTCCTCTCAATTCCCGGGTTTATCAGTAAACCGACCCACACAAGCCCGAGAGAGCGATGGATTCCTCTCACTGATCAATAATAAAACTCAGATTTTCTGCTATTTTCACCTTCCAAACATTCACATCCATTTTGCTCAGTATTTATTTCGCTTTCCTTTTTATTCTGTTCCTACTTTTCTTCATAAACATTTCATTGTAATTATTTATGAGAGGGAAGAAATGAACAGAAGAGATTTACTGGAATGGTACGAGGGATGAGGGACTTTAGTTATGCGGAGAGACTGGAGAAGCTGGGGTTGTTTAGAGCAGAGACGGCTAAGAGGAGATTTGACAGAGGTGTTCAAAATCATGAACGATTTTGACATCGTAAATAAGGAGAAACTGTTTCCAGTGGCAGGAGTGCCGGTAATGAGAAACCAGAAATTGAATCTCACTGCTAATAGAACCAGAGGCCACATAAGGGACCATTGTTTCATACGGCAAGTTGTTATGATCTGGAATGCACTGCCTGAATGAATGGTGGAAGCAGATTCAATAATAGCTTTCAAAAGGAAATTGGATTAATACCAGAAGGGAAATCTTTACATGGCTATAGAAAAATATTAGGGTATTGGAACTAATGGAGAGTTCTAACAAAGAGGCAACAAAGGCGCGATGGAAAGTCCCAGGCTTCATTTCTGCCTGCACTGAGATCGATTATCTCACCCAGTGTGCTGCCGGGCTCCACAGAATGTAGGAAGCGTCGAGGTTCCTACACTGGCCTGTGCTTCATTAGCTGATCTCACCAGGCATGATATTGAGCCGCACAAAGCAGGATGGGCCAGGCTTCATCACCGGCCTGTGGTGTGTTAGATCATCTCATGATGTGTGCTACTGAGCCATACAAATCAGCAAACTCTCTGTATTCATCCACGGTTTGTGCTGAGTTAGCAGATATCACCCGATGTGGTACAGAGCCCCATACAGAGCAGGATGGGCCCAGGGTCATTCCACGGCCTGTGGTGTGTTCGCTGATCTTATTTGGTGAGTTACTGAGCCTAAAGAACAGGAAACGTCCAGGCTTCATCTCTGGTCTAAGCTGAATTCTCTGATTTCACCTGCATTCTGGGTGTGTGTTGGGCATATCTGGGTCCTTGTAGCAACTGTCTGAGTAGTAGGTCATGGTCTGTGCAGGAGTTGTTTAGGTCTTTGTTGAAGCTTCCTGGGCATGTGTAAGATCTTACTGGGTCTGTGTTGGTGCTACCTGGGTCTGTGGATGAGCTGTATGTGTCAGGGTAGGAGCTGTCTGTGCCTGTATGTTATATCTGGGTCTGTGTAACAGCTGTCTGTATCAGGGTAGGAGCTGTCTGGGACTGTGTGTTATATCTGAGTCTGTGTACGAGCTGTCTGTGTCAGGGTAGGAGCTGTCTGGGTCTGTATGTTCATCTGGGTCTGTGTAAGGGCTGTCTGTGTCAGGGTAGGAATTGTCTGGCTCTGTATGTTATATCTGAGTCAGTGTGGGTTCTTTCTAGGTTTGTGTATGAAGAGGCTGACGAAAGGCAGTGATCCTGCAACATTAACTGTTTCTCTCTCCACAGATGCTGCCAGACCTGTTCAGTATATCCAGCATTTACTGCTTTTATTTCAGATTTCCAGCATCAGCAGCATTTTGCTTTGGTTTCTATGAAGAAGATGTGTGGCTCTGTGTAGGAATGTCTGGGTCTGTGCAGGAGCTGGCTGGATTTTTGTATGAATGTTTGGGTCTGTGTAGAAGCTGTCTGGGTCTGTGTTGGAATGTCTGGGTCTGTGCAGGAGCTGTCTGGGCCTCAGAAGGAATGTCTGGATCTGTTTAGGAGCAGTCTGGGTCTGTGTATGGATGTCTGGGTCCGTGTAGGAACATTCTGTGCCTTTCTTGGGACTGTCCGTTCCCGTGTAGGAAATATCCATCGCTGTATAAGGGCTCATGTGTAGGTGCTGGCTGTGTTATTGTAGGAATTGTCTGTGTCTATGTAGGAGCGAATGGATCACTGCAGGATTTCTTGGATCTGTACAGATGCTCACTGGATCGGAGTTGGAGCTATCTGGGTCTGTGTAGGAAAGTCTGTGCCTTTGATGGTGCTCCCTGTGTCAGGGTAGGAGCTCCCTTGGTCTGTGTAGTAAAGTCTGTGCCTTTGATGGTGCTCACTTTGTCAAGGTAGGAGCTAATTGGGTCTGACTATGAATGTCTGTGCTTGTAATGGTGCTCCTGTGTCAGGCTAGGAGCTCTTTGGGTGTGCGTAGGAACGTCTGTGCCTGTGATGGTGCGCCCTGTGTCAATATTGGAGCTGACTGGGTCTATGTAGGAAAGTCTGTGCTTGTGATGGTGCTCCCTGTGTCAGGGTAGGAGCTACCTGGGTCTGTGTCGGAAAGTCTGTGCCTGTGGTGGTGTTTCATGTGTTAGCGTAGGAGCTGCCTGGGTCCGCCTGGGATGGTCTGTGTCTTTGGCGGTGCTCCCTGTGTCAGGGTAGGAGCTGCCTGGTTCCATCTAGGAAAGTCTGTGCCTTTGGTGGTGCTCCCTGTGTCAGGGTACGAGCTGTCGGGGTCTGTGTAGGAAAGTGGGTCCCTTTGGCCGTGCTCCCTGTGTCAGGGTAGGAGCTGCCTCGGCCCGTCTAGGAATGTATGTGCCTGTGATGGTGCTCCCTATGTCAGGGAAGGTACAGTCTAGGTCTGAGTAAGCTTATTGGTCTGAATCGAAGCTGTCTGGGAAACCTCTTTGATTTTTATAGACTGATTAATCTGTCTGATGTGGCTGAGATTTGGTCAGAAGGTCACAGCGTCTCCGTCCGCACCTGTGCTTTGTAAAGCAGTTTTTTTAGGTTTCAATTTACAGATGGGTGAATTGATAATCAGGGGTGGTAGGAGCCTCAGTGCCCCCGGGTGAGACATGGGTGAATCTGCCCGGGCCCGGTCCTGAATGTGCAAATGTGGCAGAAATCACGATGGGCGTTGGAGGTGATGGGTGGGGCTATGAACGGAACCCCCTGCGCAACCAAAACTTGCCACAGTCACATAACCGAATGGTCACTTCCGGGGCCGTTGTTGCGTCACTTTCTGCCTCCATGTCTTCTCACTGCCTTTGCTGATCCATTGTCCAAATCTGAGGCCTCGCGCCAAACTAATGCAGAAACTCTGCTGCTGCTCTCGGGATGGGCACATGCTGCCTCGATACATTACCGTCCTAACAGCTCATTAACTGTCTGAGTGGAGCATTGCGGTGCTTCAGAAGACAGGTAGCGAAGGCAATGTCAGAGCTGTCCCGGTCTCAAGTGCTCTGCTTATCAAGAACAGCCAAAACATGACTTGAGTATGGAACCACTGTAAGTGTACTTGCTTTCACCAGCGTCTCGTTGGTCTAGGGGTATGATTCTCGCTTCGGGTTAATCAGCATAGAATATGCGAGAGGTCCCGGGTTCAAATCCCGGACAAGCTCTCACTTTACTCTTGACTTTTGACCTTGAGTTCCCTTTGAAACATTTGAAAAGATAAAAGAAAAGTTTCCAAATCAATCCACGTGAATCTGAAGCGCTTTGGGAAGAGGGTCAGTGCACATATTCCGGATCAAAGGTAATCTCTCCGGCCTACACTTTCTATCAGCGATTTTTTTCTGGAAGTTGAATGCGATATTCAACCAGTTCTGGACTTTCATCTCACTGAAGTAGATAAATGAACGAAAGACGTGCATTTATTGTGCCCCTTTTACCACCACCGGACGTGCCAAAGCACTTTACAGCCAATGAAGTACTGTTGTACCTCACTGTTGTAATGTAGAATACACGGAAACCAATTTGCGCCCAGCAAGCTGCCACAAACAGCAATGTGATAATGACCAGATCATCTGGCATTTTTTGTTATGTTAATTGAGGTATAAAAATTGGCCAGAATAGACTTAATGACTGTCATTAAGATAAATAATGATTGAGACTGGGAAGGACACCGTTTTCATACATTTCCGCAATGATCACAAGATCCTTACCCGTGAGGAGGCCATTCAGCCCATTCTAATACAGCCCTCCAGAGCATCCGTAGTCTTCACCTCATAGTTTAATCGTTTATTCCTACAAGGCTATGGACCAAATGCTGGAAAATGGGATTAGACTGGACAGGGATGGATGGGCGGCGCAGACACGATGGGCCGAAGGGACTCTTTCTGTGCTGTAAAACTCTATGACTCTATGACTATGACATTCCAGGGCTTTCACCACCACCGCTCTGCCGGGAGTCCATTCTAAGTGTTGATCATTCTCCTGATATCGGTCCTAAAGTGTTCCCTTTCACTTTTGAGGCTGTTTCCTCTTGTTAATTCTCCCACAATGTAATCTAGTATTCCAGACGAGTTAGTTTCTTGAAGATCTCTGCAACACCATGTCGCAGATGCTTCCGTTCTAGACTGAAAATTTCGATTTTAACTCCCAGCGGGTAGGGGTAAAACCCCTTCACCCGTGTATGTTTGTTCTACAGGATCGAGGTGTGTCTGGTACTGCTGCTGCCTCCTCTGGCCGCTCTGCAGTATTGCACGACCTGGTACTGCTGCTTCCTCCTCTGGCCGCTGTGCAGTATTGCACCACCTTATACTGCTGCACCCTCCTCTGGCCGCTGTGCAGTATTGCACCACCTGCTCCCTCTGCTGGCTGCTGCGCAGTATTGCTGTGTACGGTTGAACCTGGTACAACTTCGACCTCCTCTGCTTCTAGTTGTGCCAGGACTGGAAGAGGAGAATGAAGGGTGGAGAAGCGACCTTCCAGAATAGAAGGAGTGAAAAGACGATTTCTTGATCCAGTCTGCTGACAGCTAATGTAGGGTAAAGTTATCTGAGAAGGAAGAGAACTGAATTCACGAACTTAGAGCGGGAGTAGTCCTTTGAACCTTCTACCTGCTCCGACATTACATTAGATCATGGCTGATCTGCATCTCACCTACATTTTTCTGCCGTTGCTCCATATCACTTGATCCCCTTACCAAATAACAACGTGTCGATCTCAGTCTTGGAAGCAAAAATGGACCCTCAGCATCCACGGAATTATCGGGAGAGAGTTCCCGATTCCTACAAACCTTTATGTGGAAAGATGCTTTCGGATTTGACTTTAGAATGGAGCGGCTGTAGTTTTAAGTTTGTTCCCCCTTGTACTTGATTCCCCAGTCAGAGGAACTTGTTTAACTCTATATACATTACTAAACCTTTTAACACTTAAAACACCATGATCAGATCACCCATCCATCTTCTAAATTCAAGAGAACAGAAGCCAAATTAACCCTCATAATTTAACCCTGTAAGCCTCGGTATTAATCTGGTATATCTGTGCTGCACCACTCCAAGGGCAATATATCCTTCCTTCTTCCGGTGGCCAGAACAGAACACAACAGACTTGACTATTCCAATTCACGCCTGGCCGGCCTCCTACGTTCTATCCTTTGGAAAACTGAGGTAATCCTGCCTGCCCGTGTCCTTACTCGCACCAAGTCCCGTCCAGTATCATACCTGTGCTTACTGACCTGGATTGGCAGGGTAACAATTTCTGTGTGAATAACTGGGAGAATCTGACATTATAGGGACGTGGGAGGCTATTGAAACCCAGAGCGAACGAGGACTTTTTCATTTTGAGTCTAACATTAGACAAACCAGAACAGGTAAATGGCAATTTATGATCAATTATGCTTATGGAGCTTGACATTGCTGGGAACTCGAATCGAAATAATGATGATTAAAGGCGTGCATCATTATTATTACACAAATGTTGCAGCAAGCCCGAGGCGAGATGGGTTGTGCTGCGCCATAAACTGATGGTTTTTCACTACAAATGGGAACATATGGTGCTTGTCCAGGATTTGCACAGGAGACCTCTCACATATCAATCAGTGAAACCCTTTAGCGAGAATCACACCACCAAAACAACGAGCCGCTGGCAACATAGCCGTTCAGCCAGTATAGAATTTATCTGCCACCAACACCCCATCAGCCGGCCTTTCAAACAGAGTGTGTCCATTCCATCTCGGTTTCTGTTCGGGGAAATTCCTCTCTGACACATCTAGGTGAGTGGAATTAGCCCAGGAAATCACCCTGGCCCTGTATTCCTCGCAGTACCGAGCTGTTGCACGAGGTGAATCTGCCCCAGCCAGAAACAGGTCCAGCTCTCGCTGGAAGAAATTCAGCGAATCGGTGTCCACTGCCCGAGCCGGCAGATTGTTCCAGAGTTCCACTATTCCCTGGGAATGGAACCACCTCCAGACATCTGATCAAGATCTGGCCTTATACAGCTTAAAATTGTCACCCCTGGTCCTCCCTCAAATATTTAATTGGAACAAATTGTGAACTGGAACAAAATCTACTCTTTATCATCTTGTAAACATCGATCAGATCAACCCTCAGTCTAGGCTTCTGTAAAGTGTCGACACGCAACTCGTTCAGCCGATCTTGACAATTAAACTGCTTTATACTGGGAATTAGTCTAGTGGTTTTCCTCTGCACACTTTCCAAAACAGGTTGGCCTTTACCTCAAGAGGGCTGAAATACTAAAGAGGAGGAAGATATTCTCCAGTTTACAAAGTTCTAGGTGGCCCACATCTGGAGTATTGTGTTCTGTTCTGGGCACAGCATGCAGGAAGGATATATTGGCCTTGGAGTTGTGCAGCGCAGATTTCCCAGATTAACACCGAGACTTACAGCGTTCAATTATGAGGATTAATTGTATAAAGTTGCCTTTTGTTCACGTGAGTTTAAAAGATTGAGGGGTGATCGGATTGTGGTGTTTAACATGTTAAATGGATTAATAGGGTACATGGAGATCAAATATTTCCTCTGGTTGTGGAATCAAAGACAAGGGTCATAACCTCAAAATTAGAGCCGGGCCATTTAGACATTAAATCCGAAAGCAACTTCTCTCTCAAAGGGTTTTAGAAATCCAGAACTCCCTATCCGAAAAGGCTTTGGATGCTGGGGGTCAGTTGTTGCTTCCAAGACTGAGATCTACACGATGTTGCTGGGAAGGGAATCAAGTTATATGGAGGAAAAGAAGAAAAATGGAAGAGAACAGCAGATCTTCTCTGTTCTTAAGCCAGTTTCTTATCCAAGCTGCCACTGACCCAACTGTCCCACGAGCCTCAATTTTATCAACTAGCCTTCTATGTGATACTTTGTCAATTGCCTTCCGTAAATCAATGTAGACAACATCCATTGCATTCCCTTCACCAATCCTCCCTGTTACTTCATCAAAAAATTCAATTAGATTACGCAAACTCGATCTGCCCTTTACAAATCCGTGTTGGATCTCCTTAATTAGCTTAAACCTCTCCAATTGCCTGTTAATTTTAGATTTGGTTATTGTTGCTGAAGCTTAAATGGGCAGCACGGTGGCATAGTGGTTAGCACTGTTGCCTCACAGCGCCAGGGACCCGGGTTCGAATCCGGCCGTCGGGCGACTGTCTGTGTGGAGTTTGCACATTCTCCCCATGTTTGCGTGGGTTTCCTCCGGGTGCTCCGGTTTCCTCCCACAGTCCAAAGATGTGCGGGTTAGGTTGATTGGCTATGATAAATTGACCCTTAGTGTTAGGGGGATTAAATGCGTGGGGTTACGGGGATAGGGTGGGATATGTGTCGGTGCAGGCTCGATGGGCCGAAATGGGCTCTATCTGCACTGTGGGGTTCCTGTGACTTCCTGTGACTTTATACACCACTGATTTTAAACTGACCAGCCTGTAGTTATTAGGCTTGTGCTTAGACGTTTTCTTGAACAATGCTGTCACATTTGCCAATATCCAATCATCTGGCACCTCCTCCGCATCCATGGAAGATTGTAAAACTATGGCAAGCACTTCCGCTATCTCCTCTCCCAATTCCCTTAGCAACCTGGCATGCAGGCCATCTGGACCAGGTGACTTATCCACTCTAAGAATACCCAGCCTATCTAGTACATCCTGTTTATCAATGTTCACCCCTTCCATTGATTCTACCTTATCCACTTCTACTGATATTTTGTCAGCATCCACCTCCTTAGTAAACACAGATAAAAAGTAGTCATTGAGTATTCTTGCCTTGCCCTGCGCCTCTAAGCATATATCACCTTCTTTGTCCTTAATAGGCCCCACCCTGCCTCTTACTCCCCGCTTACTCTTTACATGCCGGTAGAAGAATTTTGGGGTTTGCTTTTATGTTAACCGCCATTCTACTCTCATATTTTCTCTTTGCCAATCTTATTTTCATCTTCATTTCCCCTCTCAACTTATTTATTTGGTCTGGTTCACCGTTGAAGAATTCACCTGACATTCATCATACACGCTCTTTTTTTGTTTCATCAGCTTCTCTATCTCCCTCGTCATCCAAGGAGCCCTTGCTTTGGTTCCCTTACCCTTCCCTCCTGTTGGAATGTATCTAGCCTGTATTTGGAACATCTCCTCCTTAAAGATCACCCATTGTTCCGTTACAGTTTTCCTGTCATCCTTTGGTTCCATTTTAATCTTGCTGGATCCTTTCGCTTCCCATTTAAGTTAGCACTATTCCAGTTTAGAAGTTCCACTCTAGATTGTTCCTTGCTCCTCTCCATTGCTAATCTAAATCTTATGATACGATGATCACTCAGACGCAAGTGTTCTCCCACAGACACTTGGTCAACCTGGCACACCTCATTCTCCAGCACGAGATCCAGCAATGCCTCCTTCCTACTTGGGCCAAGAACATATTGGTCAAGGAAATTCTCCTGAACACATTTCAGAACTTCCTCCTTCTCCTTTCCCTTTACTCTGGCATTATTCCAATCGATATTTGGGTAATTAAAGTCCCCCAGTATCACCATACGATAGAAACATAAACAGAGCTACATAGAAGATAGGAGTAGGAGTAAGCCATTCGGCCCCTCGAGCCGGCTCCGCCATTCAATGCGATCATGCTGCTCATTCAAATTCAGTAACCTGTCCCTGCTTTCTCCCCATATCCCTTGATCCCTTTAGCCTTAAGACATTTATCCAAATCCTTCTTGAATATATTTATTGAATTGGCCTCTACTGCCTTCTGTGGTAGAGAATTCCACAGGTTCACCACTCTCTGGGTGAAGAAATTCCTCCTCATCTCTGTCCTATATGGTTTATCCCTTATCCTTAGACTGTGGCCCCTGGTTCTGGCATATCTCTGCGAATTCCCTGCAGATTTGCTCCTCTGCCTCCCTCTCACTATTTGGGGGCTTGTAGAATACCCCAATACCGTGATCAAACCTATTTTGCTCCTCAACTCTAACCAAATGGATTCTGTCCTTGTCCCCTCAAGAACATCTTCCCTTTCAAAAAACAATGTCTTCCTTAATCAGCACTGTCACCCCATCTCCCAATTTTCCTTCCATATACTTTCTGAACACCTTGTACCCTTGAATATTAAATACCAAGTCCTTGCCGTTTTTAAGCCGCATTTCGGTTGTTGCCGCAACATCATATTGCCACATGGCTAATTGTACTTGTATTCACCAACCTTATTCACCACACTTTGTGCTTTTATGTACTTGCATTCTAAACTAATTTTTCATTTTTTCGTAGCCTTGATTAGTCTGCTCCTATCTAATATTGTACTACTTCCTCCTCTAGTGCTACTTTCTTCTCTAGTGCTATCCAACACACTCAATCTTTTATTCACCTTATTCCTCTTTTGTACTCCTATATTCTGGTGCCCATCCCCTTGACAGGCTAGACTAAACACTCCCCAACAGCACTAGCAAACCTCCCCACGTGAATATTGGATCTGGCTCTCGAGGTGTAATCCGTTCACATTGTACAGGTCCAACCTTCTCCAGAAATGGTCCCAATGCCTCAGGAATCAAAAGACCTCCCTGCTGCGCCATCTCCCCAGCCACGCATATAGGACAAGAACGGGTAAAACTTCGTGGCCAATGTCTTCACTCAAATGCTTCTTCGCTGTCACAGTGAAATAATGCAACATTTTCAGTACAGTTGACTATTCTAGAGTGTATTATATCAGGATGCTGAGACAGACGACAATGTTGAGCTATTAATTCTGCAATATCTTATAAGTCGTAGATTCAAAACTAGTTTTGTAATAAGAATCTAATATTGTTGACTTGAACTAGTCAGCAATGCTCGCACGGCAGTTGGATGCCTGTGTCCAGTTGGAAAGCTGTCTGAAAGAACATGCAGTCTGGCAGAGCTGGACGTCCAGCAGATTGACTTTTCTGCTGAGCAGACGATGAGCCTCCTTCTTGAAAATGGTTCATCAGTCCAGCTCAGAGGGGATTAAGCATCATGAAAGTAGGATGGGGCTGGGGCCACTTGTGTGACAGGAAGTGTAGGGGGCAGTATCCCATCCTTCAAAAACATTAATGATTCAGTTGCAAAATCTGTTTGCACAACTCGCCACTTGGCCCAAGGATGAGCCGAGCCGATCACGTGGAGTTAACGCGATTCTGCCAGTCAGTTAATTCAGTGGTATTTCAAGAACAATTAGAAATCAGATAATAATAACCGCATCACGTAATGGATACGGTGTTTAACTTTGATGTGTATTATAATGTTATCAGAAAATTGTAGTTTCCAGTCTGTCGCGGTTGGTTTGCACACTGGGTTCCAACCTGGAGCGGACCTGTTTTACACCTGACCATTTCTAACACAATCACTGACCTCATGTAATGGAAATATCTAAATTCCTTTTGTTCACAGAAGCTGACTGTACATTTTCAAAGTTGTTGATCCGGGTGTAACGGGCAGGACTTGTGTTGAAGAGGACTTTCGTGCACATTGTTTCTGTTTGGATGTCATATTTTTCTAAACACCGTCATTTCACTCCAGCCGAACGAACTGACGGAAGAAGGAAGAAAGTTCTCTCTCTGATTCGCGATCTCTGTTTCACCTTCATTCGAGAAGGTGAAGAATTCCAATGGTCCGTGTTAATTTAAACAAGATATGAACAATGAAGAGGCCAAGACCAGTTGTTTGGACGAGATTAGAATTGAAAGCTAATTTTATGTAAGATTCAGTCAAATGCTGGGAAGGTTTATCAGCATCAAACATTCAACACAATGAATAAGCACAATGGATTAGCATTCCATCCTCTTAACCTCTCGTCTCCCGTCTACGACAACTCAGCCATTACATTTGCTGCTTTTTGAATCCAATCAGAAATACTCCGCAAGAAAGTCCCCTTTACCGCTTGTCCTGCCCATGCACCCAGATCAACAATGCTGAAAATGTGGAATCAGCTTCTGCAAGCAAAGGGCATTCCATTAATTCAGGAAGGCAGTAATGTGCCTGATCGAAAGAAGAGGTGCGCAGCCCTTTTAATCAGAGCAGGCAGGCTGTTCACGCCGGTTTGATTCCCGGTCAGTGCAGAACCCTGTACGGTTTGAATTCGGCACCCATAGGACCAATTCACAAGCAAGCTTCTCACATCCTTTCAGCGCTAGAGGAAGCAGGCCTGACTAATATTCAGGGAAGAGGGTGTTTCAAGAATATTGACCCTGAATGTAAGTTTATCCCAATTCAGGCGATCTCATGGGTGCAGAAAGCAAAATGCAAAGGTGCTGCATTGGCCGGAATCGAACACGGATGCAATAACTCCAATGAGACACCAAGCTCAATATACCTGGGAGCCTTTAACTTTTCTCAGTTGGTTGGTTTTCAGTTGCTTAAGTGAAGCTCTGTGATTTCGAAATATACGGGCAAAAGGACACGAAATCTCATGTTTTTAATGGAAAGTATTTATGTTTTCTGAAATGTCGATGAACTGTAAGAAGCTGAGTTTTGACTAAAAGCGAGCGGGGCTGTTCTGGGATTTGAACACGGGCCGTCTCGCAGCTATGAAACACCAAAGCAAGAATGCGAGCAAACCCGTTTCAAAGAGACATCGAATGATCGGCTACTGACGGCAATCCCAATTACGATTAGCAATGACGTCAAGAAAATTTCTGGTGCAAACCGGTTGTTTTGCTTCCAAGAGCCAGCCCTGCTTTCTAAATGCTTGTCTGTCGAGCGGTCCCGCAGTTCTAAATGTATCCACTGGTTTCAAAGCATCAATTCAGATTGCTGCGAATGGGACATGTGCCGCCAGGAACAGCGGTGGTAGCAGAGCAAACTTAACAGTGTAAGTAGGTGAAAGTGAATGTTAGATTAAGGTAATGCCGCAGAAAAGTGACAAAGAAACGGAAGGAGGAAAGTGAAGGAGGGCTATAGATTGTGGACGGAAGAAAAAGCTGGGAGAAGAGGCGGGTTTGAATTATGGAGCATCAAGCTCAGGCATGTGAGAGCGCGGGGTTTGAAGGAGGAAATAGGTTCTCACCATCAATAAAAAAAACGCTGTTTGATGTAGAGAAGATTGATTTTTTGCTGTGTTCTATCAGCAGGTGCTGCAGAGAACAGAAGATATAAAGCGAACTATACCGTGATTTAGGTTCAAACTAAGGTTGCTGTGGCCGCAACGCAGAGTACTGGACCACTAAACGATCCTGCATCACACATCAGCTGCGCCAGCTCTGCCCTAACCACAGCCAAGTCACGCACGGCACTGCTTAGAAAAGATCGATTTTTGGTGAAGATGCCAAAATCAGCACCGCCAGAAATTTTGACACCGGTGGAATTCGACCCACGACCCGCAGCGAATGGAGCCTTAATCCATAATGGGAACTAGTGCAGCCGCAGTTACATTAAAAAGGATTGTATCCCTTTCGCACGAGAAGAAACTCACCCCTGGAGATTCATTCGGGCAAAGAAAAAAGGCCCTGTTGGGAGTCGAAGTCAAGACCGCCTGCTTACCAAAGAAGCGCTTTAACCAGCTAAGCCACGAAGCCAAATCACACCTCCATCCGGTCGCCTCCTCTCACTGATATCTATCAGCTACCTGTCACTGTCTGTTGGAGGCTGAGGCCGTTTTTTATTGATTCTCCTCTCCTGTCTATTCCGCCATGTGTCCCGATGCTGTCTGTATCTCACTGTGTTTATCTCAGTTTCAATCTGTGGGTTGATTCTGAATGAATACATGTGTTAGTGTCTTACATGAAATGAATGAGGGGGGTCAGACAATTCTTCCTCTGACACTGGGGAACTAATGAGCCAACATTTTTAACAAGATTTTGATTATTGTGATGCAACAATTACAATATTGAACTTGAATGATTTAGGTTCAATTCTGTGCAAAAACACCTGTGATCCCAACGCAGGAAGGGGAGAGAGGCAAGAGAGATACAGGAAAGATCACCTTGGAAATTACTGGCCCCGTATCTACTTTAAATCCCCCACTGCATTTAAACACTTTTAATGTCATATTCACACATTGATGCATTTGACCATTATAGAATATCTATCGCTGTCTCTGGTCTGAAATAACTGCTTTATATATTTGATCTCTCCTGCTGTGTTCAGTCTCTATCCTGAATATTTATCTCCAACCTGGAATGAGTTTATAATCTGGAGACAAGGTTTCTGCAGCCGGCGGGCAGGGAGCAGAGGCTGAGGCTGACCTGTGTCTTGTGGGAGCGGAACATAATGTTCCTGCTGTTTATTGTCATTATCCTGCAGAATATTCCATACTGTTCTCAACATCTTACATTACCGTTAAATATCGGAAGTTTTGTTTTATTATAATGATCACGGCGATTCTTCTGGACTTGCTGAACTTGCAGCAAATTAAATATCACAAAACCGTCATCACCAATAATAATTAGGGTCAGCGATTTGATAATTTAACTTCATGGCTGTTTTTGCAGCTGCAGTAGCCGAGTGGTTAAGGCGTTAGACTTGAAATCCATTGGTGTTTCCCCGCGAGTTTACGAACCCTGCTCGCAGCAGATTCTCTCATTATTGTAATTAATTAATTCAAATAATTTATTTTCTTCAATCTGCTCCCTCTGGAAGGATTTTGGAATTTTCAATGCCGGTTTTAAGGAAACTAAAGGAATGCCGAGAGACCTGGATCACTTATTTACTTCAAGGAGTTTTGCTGACCGAATTCCAAAAGTGTTCTGCAGATTGCCTGGAAGCTGCAGATAAGGAGGCCTCGCTAGTCTCTGAGGAACCTTCGCACACACTCGGTGCTGCCCGGTAGCATCAGTCTGTGTAACCATGGGAGAGAGAGAATGGAAAGTCACTGGCAGGCTTGTTTCTGTCAGCAGCAATGGTACAAGAGCAGCCATTCTAAAGTGAAAAGCAGAGCACATTCCAAGAGACAGTCCAGGAGACAGACAAACGGAGTGGAGATCTGGAAGACTGACCAGAAAAACACCAAGGAGACACCAACACATAATTCATCTCTCCATCTCCCGAAGCAGAAGAATTGACCATTCTGAGTTTTGAGATGCACCACTGAGTTAAAGGTTATACAAATCTCTCTCTGTAAAACTTGTATTATTAGGTTAATAAAACGATTTGTTTGAAAAGTTTAAAGCTTTGCTTGATCTGAGCTCTGATTACCCTAAAGGGTGAAGAGAGTTACAACTAAAACCTTACAGATCCTTCCGTCCAAAGTCACATTTTCCTCCCAAGCATGCTACACTTAGCTCATGGCAAAGCTTAAATTATTAATATATAGGCGGAATGGAAAAACTTTTCGGGCTATGGGGGAGAGCAGCGGAGTGGTGCGCAGTCTGTTAACTCACTGGGCGGAATTGTTCTTCTCTGCTCGGAATCCAGCTTCAAACTGACCATTAAAACCGATGGTCATTCGGACTAATCCATTGTGCTTTGGACTCGTGGGGTTGAATCCCATCCTCATCATTGCTGGCCACACTGGGCTTTTCAGTCTGTGCCTCTGTGCTGTTCATGCGAATACTAAAATAAACACGGACTCATTGCATAAACGTAGAACAGAGATTGCGAATCACAGATACACCATTTCCTCTCTATTCTTTCCTCTGAGATTGAAACCCAATGAAAGACTAGAGGGAAAACAAATGATTAGAGAGCAGAAACAGAATTTTAACTTTTAGGAACAAATGTAATTTTAAAAGATTTTATCAACATTAATGACCAGATTATCTGTTTTTTTGTCTTTCGTTGAGAGATAAGTAATGGGCAGTGCACTGGGGAGAAATCCTCGTTCTTTTCGAAATAGTGCCATGGTATCTGAGGCTTCGGTGTTACGTCTTTTCAGAAAGACGGTACCGTCGAAAGTGCAGCACACCCTCAGTACTGCACTGGAGTGTCAGCCTGGATTATGAGCTCAAGTCTCTGGAGTGGGGCTTGAGATTGCTGCCGCTGAGCCACGGCTGACACCTAAACTCAATTCATTCGGCTCGAGTGAAATGGCGAAGACAAAAAAATGACAGTGGACAAAACTTCAACTTGGGGCACAAGAATAAACCGCATCATTGTATAACTGTTTAAAAGGAATGTGCTGTCAGTCCCGGATCATTCTGTGTCTGTTTAAAAGGGATGTCCTGTCAGTCCTTGATCATTCTGTCTCTGTTTAAAAGGGATGTGCTGTCAGTCCAGGATCATTCTGTATCTGTTTAAAAGGGATGAACTGTCAGACCCGGGTCATTCTGTGTCTGTTTAAAAGGAATGTCCTGTCAGTCCCGGATCATTCTGTGTCTGTTTAAACAGGATGTGCTGTCAGTCCCGGATCATTCTGTATCTGTTTAAAAGGGATGTGCTGTCAGGCCAGGATCACTCAGTGTCTGTTTAAAAGGGATGTGCCGTCAGTCCCGGATCATTCTGTGTCTGTTTAAAAGTGATGTGCTGTCATTCCTAGATCATTATTTATCTGTTTAAAGGGGATGTTTACCTGAAATTCATCATACAACCTACTTTCTGTTTAAACAAGAAAGGAGGTTGTATGATGCATATCAGGCGAATTCTTCAAGGCAGAATCAGACCAAATATAATAAGTTGAGAGGGGATGTGAAGATACAAATAAGATTGGCAAAGAGACTATGAGAGTAGAATGGCGTGAAACATAAAATGGAACCCAAAAATCTACTGCTGGCATGTAAACAGTTAGCGGGCAGTAAGAGGCGGGGTGCGGCCTATTAGAGACAAAGAAGGCTTCCCATAATTTTCCTATCTTCCCTAGCTGCCATCAGTGGTGGGTAAAGTTTTAGAAACAATAATCAAGGAAAAATTAACGGGCACTTGGAGAAGTTTAAGCTAATTAAGTAGCGCCAACACGGATGTGTGGAATGCAGAAAGTGCTTGGCTAAACTTATTGAATTTTTTGATGAAGTAACAGAGAGGATTGATGAAGTGTATGCAATGGATGTTGACTACATGGATTTTCGGAAGGCGTTTGACAAAGTACCACATAAAAGGCTAGTTAACAAAATTGAGGCTCATGGAATAGGTGAGTCAGTGGCAGCTTGGATAATGAATTGGCTTAAAGACAGAAAACAGCGAGTTGTGGTAAATGGCTGTACTTCAGATTGGAGGATGGTAGACAGTGTTTTTCCCCAAGGGTCAGTGCTGGGGCCACTGCCTTTTTGATATATATAAATGACCTGTATATTGGAATACGGAGTAGCTTTTCTAAATTCGCCGATGACACCAAACCTGGGGGTGTGGCAAACAGTGATGATGATGCCAATCGACTACAACAGGACATAAAAAGGCTAGCAGAACGGGCAGACACGTTGCAGATGCGATTTAATACAGAGAATTGTGAGGTGATGCATTTTGGCAGAACGAACAGGGAGAGGGAATATACACTTAAAGGCACAGTTTTAAATAGTGTGCAGGGACAGAGGGGCCTGGGAGTTAATGTACATAGGTCCCTGGAGGTGGCAGGACATATTGACACAGTGGTTAACAAAGCATTTGTGATCTTGGGCTTCATATATAGAGGTATTGAGTACAAAAGTAGAAAAGATTTGCTGAGACTTTATAGAGTGCTGGTTAGGCCACAACTGGAGTATTGCGTCTCATCTGGCCACTACACTTTAGGAAGGATATGAAGGCCCTTGAGCGGGTGCAAAGGAGCTTTACCAGAATGGTTCCGGGGAAGGGGGATCTTAGGTACAAGGACATGTTGGAGAAGCTGGATTTGTTTTCATTAGAGTAAAGGAGGTTGAGGAGTGATTTGATAGAAGTGTACAAGATAATGACGGGTTTTGATAGGCGAGACAGGGAACAGCTTTTCCCACTAGTTGATGGTACAAGGACTAGGGGATTTAAGATTATAGGCAAGAGATACAGGGGAGTGTGAAGAAACAAAATTACACACTGGTGATGACCTGCAATTCACTGCCGTTGGAAGTGGTGGAATCAGAGACACTGAATGTTTTCAAGGGGAGACTGGATCGGCATTTGAGGGAAATAAATTTGCAGAAATACGGCGATAGTGCGAGGGAATGGTACTGACTTGATTGCTCGACAGAGAACCGGCGCTGGCTCGATGGGCTGAATTGCCTCCGTCTGTGCGATTATGACCCTATGATTAAATCGAGTGAGTGCACAGTCACGGATCATCAATTGTATAAGTCTTTTTAACAGGTGTGCGAATTTAGCTGTAATGACCCCGTTGTTAAGGTTGGCGGGGTTTAGGCCGGGACTTGAACCCGGGATTTCTCGCATTTATTTAAGCAGCGAAATTCCCTGAACGAGAATCAGACCTCTAGACCAACGAACCGCCGATTTTGGGCTCGAATTTGCGTTAGGTTTCCCTGCGCTGTTGCAAACCCAGTTCGCAGAGGAGCTGTTCATTTTTATGAAATATGTTTATATTTTCCTAAATCCACTGCTTTATATGAGCTGTTTCCCTGAATCTGCTCACAATTCTCCCCATCACAAGAAGATCCGGGCAGCAGTGGTCATGTGGTCATGTGGTCAAATGGATAAGGGGTTTGACTTCGGTGCGAATCGTTCAGTTAGCAGATGATTGTAGATTCGAGTCCTGCCGTGGTCGTTTAAATAAGTGGGTGAAACCTGTTCTGAATCTGCCTTCAAACCGACCATTTCGAACAGCCCCTCACCTGAAGATATCGGAAGGCCTTTTATTTACATGGGCTGATTGTACATTTTCAACATTGTAGGTCTGTGTGCACTTGCAGGACAAGCGGTGAAGGGGACTTTCTTTCAGAGTATTTCTGCTTAGATGCAAATAGCATGAAACAGAAACATAGAAAATAGCAGCAGGAGTAGGCCATTCGGCCGCTCGGGCCTGTTCTGCCATTTAATGAGATCATGGCTGATCATCAAAATTCAGTAACATGTCCTTGCTTTCTCCCCATATCCCTTGGAATGGTTGAGCGCAGTTTCATCGATTGTGCTTTGCACGCGTGGGTTCCAACCCCGTCCTCGTCGTTATTCCATTACACGATTGATGCTGATAAACCTTCCGAGCGTTTCACTGAATTTTGCGTAAAATAGGCTTTGTAATCGCAATCTCGTCAAAATCACACTGGTGATTCAGGTCTGTGCACTCTTCATATCTTGTTAAAATTAAAACAGACCACTGGAGTTCTTGAATGAACGCAGGATGGGAATCAGAGATGGAGAATCATCCCTACCTGTCTTCCTTCCTCTGCGATTGCCACCAAATGAAAGACTAGCGGGAACAAAGCCAAATGATTAGGGAGCAGAAAAACAACTTTATCGTTTAGGAGGAAATGTAATTTCAATAATATTTATCAAACTAAATGAGGAGATTTTCTGTTTTAGTGTCTTTATTTGAGAGGTAAATAATGGGCAGGACAATGGGGAGAAATCCTCATTCTTTTTGGCATACTCTCATGGGATCTGAGGCCTCGGTTGAACGTCTTACTGGAAAGACGGCAC
The DNA here is from genome assembly GCF_052327205.1 of Somniosus microcephalus. NCBI lineage: Eukaryota > Metazoa > Chordata > Chondrichthyes > Squaliformes > Somniosidae > Somniosus > Somniosus microcephalus. Next base: position 56,542,860 of record NW_028225179.1, read on the forward strand.
CACCGACAGTGCAGCTCTCCCTCAGTACTGCACTGGAGTGTCAGCCTGGATTATGTGCTCAGGTCTCTGTTCATTCGGCTGGAGTGAAATGACGTAGATAAAGGGAAAAATTATATGGAGTCAAACTTCAACTTGGCGCCCTAGAAAAATTGCGCATCGTAATCGGCCGCCTTTTATAAAAACCGCCCCAGTTATGTTTCCATCGATTTCATAAGCAATGATAATCAGCCCTGTCTATAATGGGCGGGGCCGTGGTCAGTCAAGGATCACTCTGTGTCTGTTTAAACCGGGTGTGGTCACAATCCCGGATCATCTAGTGCGTTAGTCTATTTTAAAGAAAAGCGATTCCAGTTGTGATGACCGAGTTGGTGAGTTTTATCTAAATGCCGTGGGGTTCGTCTGGGATTTGAGCCCAGAAGCTCTCGCATTTTAATTTGTGAAATGTCCTACGCGAGAATCATGCCCCAAGACCAAGGAGCTGACGATTTTTGTCCGAAGTTACATTAGGTTTCTCTGCTCTAGTGCGAACCCAATTCGCAGAGGTCATGTTCATTAATTTGAAATATGTTCATCTTTTCCTAAATCCACTTCTTTATATGAGCAGTTTTCCTGAATCTGCTCACTATTCTCCCCATAACAAGAGGGTCGGCGACAACCTCAATCTGGATATGGTGTTTGGTCGATTGTCTGTACGTAACTTCCGTCCTTGTAATTCGCAACATCATGTTCAGGTGAATCGTTGTTTGTGTTCAACGTGATGTCGGAAACCTGTACAGATAACTCGTGAGTTTACACATCTTCTCGCTTGTGCCAAAGACTTAGTCACTGCTTTGAAATCGAATTTATTTCCTGCTCATTATTCTGTTCCTGATAGTTGCTGGTTTAACAGTTATAACTGGCCCCACCTTCCCTCCTGTCAATAAGTAACATTGAAGGGCTCCTTTAAAACTTCCATCCGTTATTGGAACACAGTGGGCCTGAGGAACATAAGAGCCCACGTGGAACAGCTAATAAGTGTATAGTTAGCGGATAAAATAATTGTACCTTCTGCTCCGGTCGAAATAGCGCACAGCAAAAGCATTGACTGCTCTAGGTGAGGCTCGAACTCACAACCTCGGCATTTCTCCGAGCCTGTACTGCTATATAAGTACCGCGCGCTAACCGATTGCGCCACTAGAGCTGCTTTCGCAGCGCTTGTCTGTCGGGCTGTCCCGCAGGTCTAAATGTATCGACTGGTTTCAAAGCACCAATTCAGTTTGGTGCGAATGGGACATGTAACAGGTTTTTAAGCACCATCATCCCTTTTGTCTCTGAATCCCTCCTGCCTTCCATCCTATCACAGACCTTCCCTTCTGTTCTTTCCTCTCCTCCCCCATTTCCCTGCCCCGACACTTGGTTAAAAACCTGTTACATCTCCAGCTTTTTCCAGTTCTGACTTAGGGTAATCGACCTGAAACGTTAACTCAGTTTCTCTCTCCACAGATGCTCCCTGAGCTGCAATGTATTTCGCGTTGCACTTCTAGTTAATGGTTGAAAAAGTCATTCAAAGTTTTTGGGTTCCATTCCCACCAGAGTCGCTGTTCAGTCCGATTTCGGTGATGAACGTTTGCAGCAAAACCACAACTCGTTCATTTGCGTCCTTCAAGGAATGGGAATCGGCAGCGAGGTCGCTTGAATTGTGAATAATTAAAATGTTAGCTTCAATCTGCTCACCTCCTTGAAATATTTGCTTTATTCCACGTGTGTTGTGTCGACAAACCCTGTGCATTCTGCCCTCTGGAGCTCAAACATTCTCTGGAGCAAAGACAATCGTGCCTTCTGTAAATAAATCAATTGAACCGGGGAACCTCTCCCATATCAATCAATGAAATCCTCTAAATGCAGAGCCTGTATCCAGGAGAAGAAGTGGTTGACCATTTAGAACAGAGATGAGGAGAAATGTCTTCACTCAGAAGGTGGTGAATCTTTGGAATTATCTATCCCAGAGGGCTGTGGAGGCTCAGTCTTTGAGTCTGTTCAAGACAGAGATCGATAGATTTTTGAATATTAAGAGGATCAAGTGATCTGGGGATAGTGCAGGAAAGTGGAGATGAGGTAGAAGATCAGCCATGATCTTATTGAATTGCGGAGCAGGTTCGAGGGTCCAAATGGCCTACTCCTGCTCCTATTTCATATGTTCTTATGTACTTAAGTGAGAATCAAAACCCCGAGACCAGCGAGCCGCTGGAAACGAAGCCGTAAGATTTCGCTGCCACCCACAGCTTTCAGACCGCTTCAGTCCATCCAATCCCGCTTTCTAATACAATGTTCAACGATATCAAGTGATACACGAAATATTTCATGTCAACAATATTAGCCCCACTTCACCAGATTCGTCTTGAAAGTCCATTTTTAACTTTTCTGAATTACTTCCCCTGCCGTCTCAGTCAGTATTTCTTTCTCTACCCTTTTCTGCTGGTGTTGCAGGTTAGATCAGCCTCGGCCGTTCAAGGAAACCTGAGAAGTCCATCAGGGTAAAGCACACAGAGACTAAGAAACAGAGACAGGGAGAGAGAGGGAATCTATGGGTACGATTCTCGCGCAGAAAATTTCGATGTTTCAAATGCGAGAGGCGAAGTTTCAAATCCCGGATGAGCCCCTCGCTTTTTAGTCAAAATCAACAATTCCCTCGGCTTGGCGATATTGCAGAAAACTTAAAATAAAAACTGTCACAAATACTGTGCAGAGCCTGTGCCCAGTGTATAGCAAGAAACCCGCGATTTTATTGTTAAAAGCGGGAATTCAGTCCTAAATGTGCCGAAACTGTGAGGTAAATATGTAAATCCATTTATTTCCAGAAGCCTGCTCTACATTTTCCACATTGTCAATCTGGGAGCGCGGGCAGGACATCTCTTCAAGCCGGCCGCTCACCCACAAAGCAGCACAAACTCACTGATTCAGAAATCACATTATTTTAGCCTCTTTACCAAAAATCCACCGTTTCTAAGCAGTGCCTTGTGTGACTTTTCTGTGGTCAGGACAGAATTGCAACAACTAATGTGTGACGCCGTGATCGTATAGTAGTTAGTACTCTCCGTTGTGGCCGCAGCAACCTCGGTTCTGAATCCGAATCATGGCACAGCTTGATTTATATCTCCTGTTCTCTGCGGCACCTGCTGATGGAACGCAATCCCTTAATCAACACGTTAACATTTACTAAATGAAGAAAATATTTACTGATAGGGTTACGCACAACACGTGGGATGTGTGACAAAATAACCAGCACAAGCACGGCCGCCCACATGGTTTCCTGATGTGCTGTAAGTTCCTACGTAGTTTTTGGTGAGGTAACAGAGAGGGTTAATGAGGGCAATGAAGTTGACGTGCTGTACATGGACTACCAAATAGGCGTTTGACAAAGTGCCACATAATAGGCTTGCCAGTAAAGTTAAAGACCATGGAATAAAAGGGGCAGTGGCTGCATGGATACGGAATTGGCTAAGTGACAGTGAAGCAGGGAGTAGTGGTGAATGGCTGTTTTTCAGTCTGGAGGAAGGTACACAGTTGTGTTCCCCAGAGGTCGGGACTAGGACCACTGATTTTCTCGATATATAGTAAGGACTTGGACTTGGGTGTACAGGGCACAATTTCAAAATTTGCAAATTACTTTCCCTTAGGGAATTCCACTGACTGAAATGCGAGAGATCCCAGACGAGCTTCTGGCTTTTTGGTCAAACATCACCAATTGCTTCAGCTTGGCGACACTGCAGAAGTCTTGAAATAATAACTGCCCGAATATACTGTGCAGAGCCTGTGTCTAGTATATAACTAGAAACCCGCGATTTTATTATTAAAAGCGGTGACTCAGTCCCTGATGTGCCGAAACTGTGAGGTAAATATATAAACCCGTTTGTTTCCAGAAGCCTGCTCCACATTTTCCACATTGTCAATCTGGCAGCACGAGCAGGACATCTCTACAAGTCTGCCGCTCACCCACAAAGCAGCACAACCTCACGGTTTCAGAAACAACTCATAGATGGAGAATCAAAGGTAAGCGACAGCAGAGGGACTGGCAATTCCTGTAACCCAGGGAAAATGCTTTGGCTCCGCGGGTTAGTTGGTTAAAGTGCCTGTTTATAAACAGACGTTTCTGGCATGGACTCCCAGCTTTGTTGTATAATTTGTGATATTAAGCAACAAAATAACACTGTATCTGGAAATCACGCTGACCAGAGCATGGAAATAACAATTTTAATAAAATTACCAGCATTTTTTTGAAATCATTGGTGTAAACCTTGGATCTGAGGAGAGCTCTTCGACCTGAAACGTTAACCGTGTGTTTCCGTCTCCACAGATGATCACGGACCTGCGGAGTGTTTGCAGCATTTTCTGAATAATTTCATTTCCAAACTCTATAGTATTTAGCATTGTCCTTTAGCCTTGCATTATCAGAAACAAGACTGTGAGTGGACAATTGAAACTCTAGATTTGGTAAGTATTGGTGGTTCAGGGGCTAAATTCGCACTTGCATTGTGGGAAACACGCTTTCGACTCCCGGCCAATACAAGTGTGAGCTTCTTACCAAAATACAACAGCAAAATACTGCGGATACTGGAATTCATACTAAAGTACTTCAGTTAACATTTTAAATTAAAGAAGTTTCATGAAACGCAGTATAAAAATATATTTTTTATATTTTTATCGGAACAATTAAGGGATGTGGTGCGCTCACTGATTGAAGAATAACTCTCTCACCCAGTTGATGGAGTTTTCTGATGCGGTAACAGAGAGGTTTGATGAGGGCAATGCGGTTGACGTGGTGTACATGGACTTCCAAAAGGCTTTAGACAATGTGCCACATAATAAGCTTGCTAACAAAGTTAAAGCCCATGGAATAAAAGGGACAGTGTCAACATGAATACGAAATGGGCTAAGAACAGGAAACAGAGCGTTGTGGTGAACTGTTGCTTTTCGGACTTGATGAAGGTATACAGTGGTGTTCCCCAGGGGTCAGTTCTAGGACCACTGCTTTTCTTGATATATATTAATGACTTGGGCCTTGGTGTTCAGGGCACAATTTCAAAGGTTGCAGCTGATGCAAAACATGGAAGTATAGTGAACAGTGAGGAGGATAGTGATAGAGTTCAAGAGGTCATAGACAGGCTGGGGGAATGGGGGGACACGTTGCAGGTGAAATTTAACGCAGAAATGTGTGAAGTGTTACATTTTGGTATAAATAATGAGGACAGGAAATGTAAACTAAAGGGTACAATCTTAAGGGAGTGCATGAACAGAGAGACCTGTGGGTATATGTGCACAAATCGTTGAAGGTGGCAGGGCAGGTGGAGAAAGCGGTTCAAAAAAACTTATGGGATCCCGGGCTTCCTAAGTAGAGGTATAGAGCACAGAAGCTTCTAAATTATGATGATCATGTATAAAAATACTGGTTCTGCTCCAACTGGAGTATTGTGTACAATTCTGGGCACCACAATTTAGGAAGGTTGTGAAGGCCTTAGAAATGGTACAGAAAAAGATTTAGAAGAATGATTGCAGGGTTGAAGGACTTCACTTACGTGGATAGTCTGGCGAAGCTAAGGTTGCTCTCTATGAAGCAGAGAAGATTGAATGGAGATTTGATAAAAGTGTTCAAGATCATGAGGTTCTGGACAGAGTAGCCATGGTGTGGAAATGCCGGTGTTGGACTGGGGTGGACAAATGTAAGAAGTCACACGACACCAGGTTATAGTCCAACAGTTTTATTTGAAATCACAAGCTTTCGGAGCGCTGCTCCTTCGTCAGGTGAAGTGGAGAGATGCATAAAGACACACCTTATATAGTCAGAGAATAATGCCAGATGATTACAGGTAACCTTTCTAACTGCCATTTATCACACCTCAGCAGAGAGCTAATCACAGCAATCAAAGGTGTGAATGGTGTCCAAACAGGTCAGTCAGGAAAACAATACATCAAAGAACAATGAGGTGGCGTCACAAGGGGGCAAATGTTGCCGATGCTGGGGTCTGAATGAAAAACAAAAAACAGACAAAAAAACATTTTTTTTCCTGGAAATCACAGCAGGTCCAGCCGCATCTGTGTAGAGAGAACAAGCCAACAATGACTTGAGTCTGGATGACCCTACGTCAGGTGGGGTTACATGTAGCGTGACATGAACCCAAGATCCCAGTTGAGGCTGCTATGATTTCTAGCAAAAAAAAAATTTTTGTCTGTTTTTTGTTTTTCATACAGACCCCAGCATCTGCAACATTTGACCCCTTGTGACGCCATCTCGTTGTTCTTTGATGTAATGTTTTCCTGACTGACCCACGGCAAAGAATCATTGAAAAGACTACACGATAACATCAACAAGTTCCATCCCAACATCAAACTCACCATGGACCACTCCTCAGAATCGGTTTCATTCTTGGACACACGAATCTCCATCAAAGACTGACACCTCAGCACTTCACTCTACCGCAAGCCCACGGACAACCTCAGGATGCTCCACTTCTCCAGCTTCCACCCTAACCACGTTAAAGAAGCCATCCCCTATGGACAAGCCCTGCGAGTACACAGGATCTGCTCAGACGAGGAGGAATGCGATGGATAGCTACAGACGCTGAAAGATGCCCTCATAAGAACAGGATATGACGCTTGACTCATTGATCGACAGTTCTGACGGGCCACGGCAAAAAATCTCATAGACCTCCTCAGAAGACAAACATGGGACACAACCAACAGAGTACCCGTCGTCTTCCAGTACTTCCCCGGAGCGGAGAAACTATGCCATGTTCTTCGCAGACTTCAACATGTCATCGATGACAATGAACACCTCGCTAAGGCCATTCCCACGCCTCCACTACTCGCCTTCAAACACAGATGCGGCCGGACGTGCTGTGATTTCCAGCAAAGAAAATGTTTTTTGTGTCTTTTGTTTTTCATACAGACCCCAGCATCTGCAACATTTTACCCCTTGTAACCCGACCTCATTCTTCTTTGATGTGATGTTTTCCTGACTGACCTGTTTGGACACCATTCACACCTTTGATTGCTGTGATTATCTCTCTGCTGAGGTGTGATAAATGGCATTTAGTAAGATTACCTGTAATCATCTGGCATTATTCTCTGACTATATATGCTGTGTCTATATGCATCTATCTACTTCACCTGACGAAGGAGCAGCGCTCCGAAAGCTTGTGATTTCAAATAAAACTGTTGGACTATAACCTGGTGTTGTGTGACTTCTTACATTTGTCCACCCCAGTCCAACACTGGCATCTCCACACCATGGCTACTATCAACACCACAAACTGCCAGCTCAAAGTGGAGAGGATCTCTAAGAAGATCGCACATATCGACACAGACATCAAGTTTCTACAGAGATGCAAGAAAGCAGACAAGATCCCGACAGGACAACAGATCACGAACCCTCTCATGTCGACCTACAACACAGACTATGCTGAGAGACTCTGCCATCGTACCTCTCACACATTCCTCAACCATGTCGTACACCAGCTCTACAGCAGACGCCGCAACCTCACAACCGAGATAGAGTCCATGCTCTCAGCCTGTGCTCAGGACATAGCAGACCAGCTAAGAGACACCGCCAAACAGACGAGGCAACGGAACTACACTGCCTACATGCACACCAAGAACAGGAAGCTTGAGAAACTCAGCATCACCACCAGCAGCAACTAAGCCTCCCATGGTACCACGGTTGAAACCATAGGGAAGTCCATCGTCAACTTGTCCGACTACACCCTTCAACCAGCCGAAATTGAAGTTCTCAGCCGAGGGCTCAATTTCTGCCCCACCACCAAAATGGACCCCATCGGTCACACGGCAGACACAGCGGAATTCATCAGGAGAATGAGGCTCCGGGAATTCTTCCATAAATCCCAAGATGTCAGCAGCGAACCCAATGAGACAACCAATGATCCGGAACAGCAGACAGAGGGAACCGCAGTGCAGCAACCGAAGAAAACAGTGTCAAATTGGACCCCTCCAGAGGTTCACTGCCCTAAGCTTGACGTGTATGCTCAAGCTGTCAGAAGATGCATCAACGCCAGATTCACCAGCCGCACTCACAAGACAGTCCAGAATGTCACCCGAGCACAACGCCACGCCATCCACGCTCTCAAGACCAAAGGCAATATCGTCATCAAACCAGTAGACAAAGGAGGAGCCATCGTCATGCAGAACAGAACAGATTATTGCAAAGAAGCATACCGACAACTGGACAGCCAGGAACACTACAGACAGTTACCCGCAGATCCGACCAAAGAACACACCCGCCAACTCAACAGACTGATCAAGACCTTCGATCCAGACCTTCAAAGCATTCTACGTGCTCTCATCCCACGTACTCCCCGCATGGGAGACTTCTACTGCCTCCCAAAGGTACACAAAGCCAACACACCCGTACGTCCTATCGTATCAGGCAACGGAACCCTGTGTGAGAATCTCTCTGGATACATCGAGGGCATCCTGAAACCCATCGTACAGGGAACCCCCAGCTTCTGTCGTTACACTACAGACATCTTACAGAAACTCAGCACCCATGGACCAGTTGAACCAGGAGCACTCCTCGCCACGATGGACGTCTCGACACTCTACACCAGTATCCCCCACATAAGAACATAAGAACATGAGAACATAAGAAATAGGAGCAGGAGTAGGCCAATCGGCACCACGAGCCTGCTCCGCCATTCAATAAGATCATGGCTGATCTGATCCTAACCGCCAATCTTCTATCACAGAACCATCTCCTGAATCTAACAGAATTAGACACATGAACTAGGAGCAGGATCAGGCTACATGGCCCCTGGGCCCGCTCCGCTACCCACAGGGCCATGACCGATCCGAAACTGGACTCATGTCCAAATTCCTGCCTGCTCCCCGTAACCCTTAATTCCCTTTACTTCTAGGAAACTGTCTATTTCTGTTTTAAATTTTTGTAATGATGTAGCTTCTACAGCTTTTTGGGGCAGCATATTCCATGGACCTACCACCCTCTGAGTGAAGTAGCTCCTCCTCATCTCAGAATTGAAAGAGCAACCCCTTATTCTAAGACTATGCCTCCTAGTTGTAGTTTCACCCATCATCGGGAACATCCTCCCCGCATCCACCCGATCCAAACCCTCCACAATCTTATATGTTTCAATAAGATCGCCTCTCATTCTTCTGATCTCCAATGAGTAGAGTCCCAATCTACTCAAACTCTCCTCGTACGTCCATCCCCTCATCCCCGGGATTAACCGAGTGAACCTTCTTTGTACTGACTCGAGAGCAAGTATGTATTTTCTTAAGTATGGACATCAAAACTGTATGCAGTATTCCAGGTGCGGTCTCAACAATACCTTGTACAACTGAAGCAATACCTCCCTATTTTTATATTCTATCCCCCTAGCAATGAAAGCCAACATTCCATTGGCCTTCTTAATCACTTGCTGCACCTGCATACTAACCTTTTGAGTTTCGTGCACCAGGACACCCAGATCCCTTTGTACTTCAGTACTTTCCAGTTTCTTGCCATTAAGATAATAAATTGCTCTACGATTTTTCCTGCCAAAGTGCATAACCTCACACTTTCCAGTATTGTATTCCATCTGCCAAATCTCTGCCCACTTACTTAGCCTGTCTATGTCCCCTTGCAGGTTTTTTATGTCCTCCTCACTCACTACTTCCCCCCCCCATCTTAGTATCATCTGCAAACTTTGATATGTTACATTTGGTCCCCTCCTCCAAATCGTTAATACAGATTGTAAAGAGTTGGGGACCCAGCACTGACCCCTGCGGAACACCACTAGTTACTGATTGCCAGTCTGAGAATGAACCATTTATCCCAACTCTCTGCCTTCTGTTAGATAGCCAATCCTCTATCAATGCCAGAATATTACCCCCAATCCCATGATTTCTTATCTTAAGCAATAATCTTTTGTGTGGCACCTTATCAAATGCCTTTTGGAAGTCTAAATACACTACGTCCACTGGTTCCCCCTTATCCACCCTATATGTTACTTCCTCAAAGAACTCCAGCAAATTTGTCAAACATGACTTCCCCTTCATAAAACCATGCTGACTTTGTCCTATTAAATTATGATTATCCAAATGTCCTGTTACTGTCTCCTTAATAATGGACTCCAAAATTTTACCTACCACAGATATTAGGCTAACCGGTCTATAATTTTCAGCCTTCTGTCTACTGCCCTTTTTAAATAAGTGTGTTACATTAGCAGTTTTCCAGTCTGCCGGGAACTTTGCCGAGTCCAGGGAGTTTTGGAAAATTATTACCAATGCATCCAAAATCCCTACCAGCACTTCCCTCAAGACCCTAGGATGTAAGCCATCCGGTCCAGGTGATTTATCCGCCTTGAGTCCCATTATTTTACCGAGTACCACTTCCTTAGTGATTTTGATCGTGTTTAGCTCCTCCCCCCCCCTATAGCCCCCTGTTTGTCCAGTGTTGGGACATTCTTAGTGTCCTCTACTTCAATGACTGATACAAAGTATTCATTCAGTGTTTTTGCCATCTCCATATTTCCCACCATTAATTTCCCGGTCTCATCCTCTAAGGGACCAACATTTACTTTAGCCACCCTTTTTCTTTTTATATAACTGTAAAAACTCTTACTATCTGTTTTTATATTTTTTGCTAATTTACTTTCATAATCTATCTTCCCTTTCTTAATCAATCTTTTTGTTATTTTTTTGCTGTCATTTAAAGTTTTCCCAATCCTCTATCCTCCCACTAGATTTGGCTACCTTATATGCCCTTGTTTTTAGTCGAATACTATCCTTAATTTCTTTACTTAGCCACGGATGGCTGTTTTTCTTTTACACCCTTTTCTTCTCAGTGGAATATATTTTTTTGGAAGTTGTAAAATAACTCCTTAAATGTACACCACTGATCGTGTATCGTCTTACCCTTTAATCTATTTTCCCAATCCACTCTACTCAATTCCGCTCTCATACCTTCAAAGTCTCCTTTATTCAAGCTTAGCACGCTTGTTTGAGATCCAACCTTCTCACTCTCTAATTGAATCTGGAATTCAACCATGTTATGGTCACTCATTCCAAGGGGATCCTTTACTAGGACATTTTTAATTAATCCTGTCTCGTTACACAGGACCAGATCTAAGGTTGCTTGCCCCCTGGTCGGTTCAGTTACATACTGCTCAAGAAACCCATCCCTAATACACTCAATGAACTCATCTTCAAGGCAGCACTGCCCAATTCGATGACAGCATCACTGAGACAGCTTCAGTACTCAACACCAACAACAGCCAATCTCCAGACGCCATCCTACAACACATCCGTGTCATCCTTGACCACATTGTCTTCACCTTCGACAACCAGTTCTTTACCCAAACACACGGAACAGCCATGGGGACACAATTCACACCCCAATACGCCAACATCTACATGCACAAGTTCGAGCAAGACCTCTTCGCTGCACAGGACCACCAACCAACGCTATACACCAGATACATCGACGATATGTTCTACCTATGGACCCACGGCGAAGAATCACTGAAAATGCTACACAATAACATCAACAAGTTCCATTCCACCATCAAACTCACCATGGACTACTCCTCAGAATCGGTTTCATTCTTGGACACACGAATCTCCATCAAAGATGGAAACCTCAGCACTTCACACTACCGCAAGCCCACGGACAACCTCAGGATGCACCACTTCTCCAGCTTCCACCCTAACCACGTTAAAGAAGCCATCGCCTATGGACAAGCACTGCGAATACACGGGGTCTGCTCAGACGAGGAGGAATGCGATGTACACCTACAGACGCTGAAAGACGCCCTTCTAAGAATGGGATATGACGCTCAACTCGTTGATCAACAGTTCCGACGGACCACTGCAAAAATACGCACAGACCTCCTCAGAAGAAAAACATGGGGCACAACCAGCAGTGTACCCTTCGTCGTCCAGTACTTCCCCGGAGCGGAGAAGCTATGCCATGTTCTTCGCAGCCTTCAACACGTCATCGACGACAATGAAAACCTCACTAAGGCCATCCCCACGCCTCCACTACTGACCTACAAACAGCCGCCCAACCTCAAACAGACCATCATTCACAGCAAATTACCCAGCATTCAGCAAAACAGCGACCACGACACCACACAACCCTGCCACTGCAACCTCTGCAAGACATGCCAGATCATCAACACAGATACATTCATCACACATGAGGACACCATCCACCAGGTACATGGTACATACTCATGTGACTCGGCCAACATTGTCTACCTCATACATTGTACGAAAAGATGCCCCGGAGCATGGTACATCGGCGAGACCATGCAGGCACTGTGACAACGGATGAACGGACAGTGCGCAACAATCACCAGGCAGGAGTGTTCCCTCCCAGTCGGGGAACACTTCAGCAGTCAAGGACATTCAGCCTCCGATCTTCGGGTAAGCATTCTCCAAGGCGGCCTTCGAGACACACAACAACGCAAAATCATAGAGCAGAAACTGATAGCCAAGTTCCGCACTCATGAGGAGGGCCTCAACCGGGATCTTGGGTTCATGTCACGCTACATGTAACCCCACCTGAAGTAGGGTCATCCAGACTCGAGTCGTCGTTGGCTTGTTCTCTCTACACAGATGCAGCTGCGCCTGCTGTGATTCCCAGCAAAGAAAATGTTTTTTGTCTGTTTTGTTTTTCATACAAACCCCAGCAACTGCAACATTTTACCCCTTGTGACCCCACCTCATTGTTCTTTGATGTAATGTTTTCCTGACTGGCCTGTTTGGACACCATTCACACCTTTGATGGCTGTGATTATCTCTCTGCCGAGGTGTGATAAATGGCAGTTATTCTCTGACTATATAATCTGTGTCTATAGGCATCTCTCCACTTCACATGATGAAGGAGCAGCGCTCCGACAGATTGTGATTTCAAATAAAACTGTTGGACTATAACCTGGTGTTGTGTGACTTCTTACATTTTTCCACCCCAGTCCAACACCAGCATCGCCACACCATGGCTACTATCGACACCACAAACTGCTGGCTCAATGTGGAGATGCTGGCTCAATGTGGAGAGGATCTCCAAGAAGATTGCGCATATCGACACAGACATCAAGTTTCTACAGAGATGCAAGAAAGTAGACAAGATCCCGACAGGACTACAGATCACGAACCCACTCAAGTCGGTCTACAACACAGACTATGCTGAGAGACTCTGCCATCGTACCTCTCGCACACTCATCAACCATCTCGTACACCAGCTCTACAGCAGACGCCGCAACCTCAAAACCGAGATAGAGTCCATGTTCTCAGCCTGTGCTCAGGACACAGCAGATCAGCTATGAGACACCGCCAAACAGACGGGGCAACGGAACTATGCTGCCTACATGCATAGCAAGAACAGGAACTTGAGAAACTTGGCATCACCAGCAGCAGCAACCAAGCCTCCCACGGTACCACGGTTGAAACCACAGGGAAGTCCATTGTCAACTTATCTGAACACACCCTTCAACCAGACGAAATTGAAGTTCTCAGCCGAGGGCTCAATTTCTGCCCCACCAGCAAAATGGACCCCATCAGTCTTGCGGCAGACACAGAGTAATTTGTCAGGAGAATGAGGCTCCGGGAATTCTTCCACAAATCCCAAGATGTCAGCAGCGAACCCAAAAGAGAACCAATGATCCGAAACAGCAGACAGAGGGATCCGCAGTGCAGCAACCAAAGAAAAAAGAGTCAAATTGGACCCCTCCAGAGGGTCGCTGCACTAAGCTTGACATGTATTCTCAAGCTGTCAGCAGATGCATCAATGCCAGATTCATCAGCCGCACTCACAAGACAGTCCAGAATGTCACTCGAGCACAACGCAACACCATCCATGCTCTCAAGACCAACCATAAAATCGTCATCAAACCAGAAGACAAAGGAGGAGCCATCATCATACAGAACAGAACGAACTATTGCAAAGGAGCATATCGACAACTGGACAACCAGGAGCACTACAGACAGTTACCCGCAGATCCGAGCAAAGAACACATCCGCCAACTCTACAGATTGATCAAGACCTTTGATCCAGACCTTCAAAGCATCCTACGTGCTCTCATCCCACGAACTCCCCTAATGGGAGATTCTACTGCCTCCCAAAGATACAAAAAGCCAACACACCCAGACGCCATTTCGTATCAGGCAACGAACCCTGTGTGAGAACCTCTCTGGATACGTCGAGGGCATCCTGAAACCCATTGTACAGGGAACCCCAGCTTCTGTCGCAACACTACAGACTTCTTACAGAAACTCAGCACCCACGGATCAGTTGAACCAGGAACACTCCTCGACACGATGGACGTCTTGGCAATCTACACCAGTATCCCACACGATGACGGCTTCGCTGCGACAGCCTCAGTACTCAACACAAACAAAAGCCAATCTCCAGAAGCCATCCTACAACTCATCCACTTCATCCTTGACCACAATGTCTTCACTTTCGACAACCAGTTCTTTACCCAAACACACGGAACAGCCATGGGGACCAAATTCACACACCAGTACACCAACATCTTTATGCACAAGTTCGAGAAAGCCTTCTTCGCTGCACAGGACCACCAGCCAACGCTATACACCAGATACATCGACGACATTTTCTTCCTATGGACCCACGGTGAAGAATCATTGAAAAGACTACACGATAACATCAACAAGTTCCATCCCACCATCAAACACACCATGGACTACTCCTCAGAATCGGTTTCACTCTTGGACACACGAACCTCCATCAAAGAAGGACACCTCAGCACCTCACTCTACTGCAAGCCCACGGACAACCTCAGGATGCTCCACTTCTCCAGCTTCCACCCTAACCACGTTAAAGAAGCCATCCCCTATGGACAAGCCCTGCGAATACACAGGATCTGCTCAGATGAGGAGGAACGTGATGGACACCTGCAGACGCTGAAAGATGCCCTCGTAGGAACGGGACATGATGCTCGACTCGTCGATCGACAGTTCCGACGGGCCACAGCAAAAAAGTCGCATAGACCTCCTCAGAAGACAAACATGGGACACAACCAACAGAGTACCCTTCGTCGTCCAGTACTTCCCCGGAGCGGAGAAACTACGCCATGTTCTTCACAGCCTTCAACATGTCATTAATGACGATTAACACCTCGCTAAGGCCATCCCCACACCTCTACTACTCACCTTCAAACAGCCGCCTAACCTCAAACAGACCATCGTTCGCAGCAAATTACCCAGCTTTCAGGAGAACAGCGACCACGACACCACACAACCCTGTCACTGCATCCTCTGCAAGACATGCCAGATCATCAACACAGGTACCTTCATCACACGTGAGGACACCACCTACCAGGTACATGGTACATACTCATGTGACTTGGCCAAAGTTGTCTACCTCATACGTTGCAGGAAAGGATACCCCAGAGCATGGTACATCGGCGAGGCCATGCAGACACTGTGACAATGGATGAACAGGCACCATGCAACAATCGCCAGGCAGGAGTGTTCCTTCCCAGTCGGGGAACACTTCAGCAGTAAAGGGCATTCAGCCTCCGATCTTCGGGTAAGCATTCTCCAAGGCGGCCTTCGAGACACACGGCAACGCAAAATCGTAGAGCAGAAACTGATAGCCAAGTTCCGCACTCATGAGGACGGGCTCAAACGAGATCTTGGGTTCATGTCACGCTACATGTAAGCACACCTGACATAGGGTCATCCAGACTCGAGTCATCATTGGCTTGTTCTCAATACACAGATGCGGCCGGACCTGCTGTGATTTACAGCAAAGAAAATGTTTTTTGTCTATTTTGTTTTTCATACAGACCCCAGCATCTGCAACATTTAACCCCTTGTGACCCTACCTCATTGTTCTTTGATGTAATGTTTTGCTGACTGACCTGTTTGGACACCATTCACACCTTTGATTGCTGTGATTATCTCTCTGCCGAGGTGTGATAAATGGCAGTTAGAAAGATTACCTGTAATCATCTGGCATTATTCTCTGACTATATAATCTGTGTCCATAGGCATCTCTCTACTTCACCTGATGAAGGAGCAGCGCTCCGAAAGCTTGTGATTTCAAAAGAAACTGTTGGACTATAACCTGGTTTTGTCTGACTTCTTACATTAAAAAGGGAGTTTGATAAGTAACTGAAGGAAAAAAATGCAGGGCTACGGGGAAAGGGTGGGAGCATGGGACTAGCTGAAGTGCTCTTGCTGAGAGCTGGCATGGGCTCGATGTGCCGAATGGCCTTCTTCCATGCTGTAACCATTCCATTCTATGATTCTGTGAAAGGCGCTACATATATTCAAGTTGTTTGTACTACGGTTTGTTATAATATTCGTAACATGCATAATCCAAAGTTTACAAAATTAAATCCACACAAAATGCCACGGGTAATTTATTTTGAATATCATCCATTGCACCTTTGCAATACATCTTTCCTTTTATTTGTCTTTCCTCGGTTTGCTGATGTACGTTTAGCTCACGGCCTGTTCACTTTAATGGTCACAAGCAGGAACAGATAAACACAGCGTGTCTGACCACCGCGAGATGTGCCAAAGGCATCATAGAGCCATAACGGCACAGCAGGAGGGCATTCGGCCCATCGAGTAACGGACGGTTCTGTGTAGAGCAATCCAGTCCGTCCCATTCCCCCACTCTATCCCCGTAGCCCTTCAAGTTTATTTCCCTCAAGTGCCTATCCAGTCTCCCCTTGAAAACATTGAGATTCTCCACCTCCACCACTTGCATCGGCAGCGAATTCCAGGTCATCACCACTCGCTGCGAAAAAAAGTTTTCTGCTTCAACTGATGTTTTGTCAGCATCCACCTACTAAGTAAACATCGAGACAAAGTGCTCACTAAGTATTCTAGACTTGCCCTGCGCCTCTAAGCATATATCACCTTCTTTTTCCCTAACAGGCCCCACCGCACCTCTTACTACCCGTATACTGTGTACATGCCGGTAGAAGATTGTTGAGTTCCCTATAATGTTCACCGCCATGTTTGGCAATCTTATTTTCATCTTCACTTCCCCTCTCAACTTATTGTATTTGGTCTGGTTCTTCCTTGCAGAATTCAACTGTCATTTATCATGCACCCTCTTTTTTGTTTCATCATCTTCTCTATCTCCCTCGTCATCTAAGGGGCCCTTGCTTTGGTTCCCTTACTTCTCCCACTTGTTGGAATGTACCTAGCCTGTACTTGGAAAATCGCCTCCTTAAAGATCACCCATTGTTCCGTTACTGTTTTTGCTGTCAGTGTTTGGTTCCATTTTATCCTGGCTGGATCCTTTCGCATCCCATTAAAGTTAGCCCTATTCCACTTTAGAAAATTCACTCGAGATTGTTCCTTTCTCCTCTCCATTGCTAATCTAGACCTTATGATACGATGATCACTCACAGGCACTTGGTCGACCTGCTCCATCTCATTCCCCAGCACCAGATCCAGAAATGCTTCCTTCCTAGTTGGGCCAAGAAGATATTGGTCAAGGAAATTTTCCTGAACATATTTCAGAAATTCCACCCCCTCCTTTCCCTTTACCCTAGCATTATCCCAATCGATAATTGGGTAATTAAAGCTCCCCAATATCATCACTTTATACCTCTATAGCATCAGTTTAGGACAAATGCATCAAATCAAATGTTCACCCGTCACAGAGAGAAACAAAAACACAGAAAAGGGTACAAGGAGATAGGGAAACAAATCTAAATACAGAAAATATAAATATTTCCCATCCTTGATTTCTCTCTATTCCAACCCAATACTTCAGTGGCGGATAAATAACTTCAGTGTAAATCGTTCTGTTCGAGAATTGGACCAAAGGAAAAGACACAAAATAACGTAAAACAGCCGAAACAAGGAACCTTCAGTCGAACGCTCTCCCAACTGAGCTATTCTGGCCTCACGTTAAAGAAACTTCGTGACACTCTTTTGGAAGAAAATCTAATCCCGGGTGGACTCTGCTCATTCCTCCGGGGGAATGGGACCCGGCCAGATCTCGGAGCTCAGGTTATGTTTATAAACACAGAAAGCTGACACACCAGGGGAGACCTCACCGGATTGGACACGGAGTGAAATACACTGAAGGTTTTGTTGTAACATTTACAGAGCACACTAGCCCCGAGCTGCAGTGGAAATTATATGAAGTTCAATGATCAGCAACGAGATGCTGGAGAGATGAAAGTCCCGAATCAGGGAGAGATTTTCTGATACCGCTGCTGAATTTCATTTTTGTGAAACACTCCCTGAACGATACAAAGCTGGGTGGGAGGGTATGCTGTGAGGAGGATGTTGTGAAATTCCCAACGATTTGGACAGGTTGGGCGATTGGGCAGAAACATGGAAATGCACTATAATGTGGATTAATGTGAAAAACAGGAAGGCAGAATATTATTTCAATGGCAATAGATTGGTAGAAGCGGAAGTGCAAAGAGACCTGGGTGTTCTTGTGCACCAGTCGCTGAAGTTAAGCATGCAGGTGCAGCAGGCGGTTAAGAAGGCAATTGGTATGTTGGCCTTCGTAGCAAGAGGGTTTGAGTACAGGAACAAGGATGTCTTGCTGCAGTTGTACAGGGCCTTGGTGAGACCACACCTTGAGTATTGTGTGCAGTTTTGGTCGACTTATCTGAGGAAGGATGTTCTTGCCATGGAAGGACTGCAGCGATGATTCACCAGGCTAATATCCGGGATGGCAGGAATGATGTACGAGGAGAGATTGGGTCAATTGGGCTTGTACTCACTGGAGTTTAGAAGATTGAGAGGGGATCTAATCGAAACTTATAAAATTCTAACAGGGCTAGACAGGCTAGATGCAGGAAGGATGTTCCCGATGGTCGGGGAGTCCAGAACAAGGGGTCACAGTCTAAGGATAAGGGGTAGGCCATTTAGGACAGAAATGAGGAGGAATTTCTTTACCCAGAGAGTGGTGAACCTGTGGAATTCTATACCACAGAAGACAGTGGAGGTCAATTCATTAAATATATTCAAATAGGGATCAAGGGAAATGGGGAGAAAGCAGGGACAGGGTACTGAATTTGGATGATCAGCCATGATCTCATTGAATGGTGGAGCAGGCTCGTGGGGCCGAATGGCCTACACCTGCTCCTATCTTCTATGTTTCCATGTAACTCACAGCAGGAATTCAGAGCTGGGGACCGCCTGTGAAATCAGCCTAAAATATAAAATAATACAACCACCCAACGTGGGGTATAAACCCACGGCCTTGAACTTAACTATCGCATGCTCTACCGACTGAGCTAGCCGGGCCCGCATAAACTCACCATCTCTGTCTGTTATTGCAGAGTGACAGCTGTTGGCTCCACCCCAGGGGCCCGTCTTGTTCTGCAAACCATGAATCAGCTTCCTCTCAATTCCCGGGTTTATCAGTAAACCGACCCACACAAGCCCGAGAGAGCGATGGATTCCTCTCACTGATCAATAATAAAACTCAGATTTTCTGCTATTTTCACCTTCCAAACATTCACATCCATTTTGCTCAGTATTTATTTCGCTTTCCTTTTTATTCTGTTCCTACTTTTCTTCATAAACATTTCATTGTAATCATTTATGAGAGGGAAGAAATGAACAGAAGAGATTTACTGGAATGGTACGAGGGATGAGGGACTTTAGTTATGCGGAGAGACTGGAGAAGCTGGGGTTGTTTAGAGCAGAGACGGCTAAGAGGAGATTTGACAGAGGTGTTCAAAATCATGAACGATTTTGACATCGTAAATAAGGAGAAACTGTTTCCAGTGGCAGGAGTGCCGGTAATGAGAAACCAGAAATTGAATCTCACTGCTAATAGAACCAGAGGCGACATAAGGGACCATTGTTTCATACGGCAAGTTGTTATGATCTGGAATGCACTGCCTGAATGAATGGTGGAAGCAGATTCAATAATAGCTTTCAAAAGGAAATTGGATTAATACCAGAAGGGAAATCTTTACTTGGCTATAGAAAAATATTAGGGTATTGGAACTAATGGAGAGTTCTAACAAAGAGGCAACAAAGGCGCGATGAAAAGTCCCAGGCTTCATTTCTGCCTGCACTGAGATCGAATATCTCACCCAGTGTGCTGCCGGGCTCCACAGAATGTAGGAAGCGTCGAGGTTCCTACACTGGCCTGTGCTTCATTAGCTGATCTCACCAGGCATGATATTGAGCCGCACAAAGCAGGATGGGCCAGGCTTCATCACCGGCCTGTGGTGTGTTAGATCATATCATGATGTGTGCTACTGAGCCATACAAATCAGCAAACTCTCTGTATTCATCCCCGGTTTGTGCTGAGTTAGCAGATATCACCCGATGCGGTACAGAGCCCCATACAGAGCAGGATGGGCCCAGGGTCATTCCACGGCCTGTGGTGTGTTCGCTGATCTTATTTGGTGAGTTACTGACCCTAAAGAAAAGGAAACGTCCAGGCTTCATCTCTGGTCTAAGCTGAATTCTCTGATTTCACCTGCATTCTGGGTCTGTGTTGGGCATATCTGGGTCCTTGTAGCAACTGTCTGAGTAGTAGGTCATGGTCTGTGCAGGAGTTGTTTAGGTCTTTGTAGAAGCTTCCTGGGCCTGTGTAAGATCTTACTGGCTCTGTGTTGGTGCTACCTGGGTCTGTGGATGAGCTGTATGTGTCAGGGTAGGAGCTGTCTGTGCCTGTATGTTATATCTGGGTCTGTGTAACAGCTGTCTGTATCAGGGTAGGAGCTGTCTGGGACTGTTTGTTATATCTGAGTCTGTGTACGAGCTGTCTGTGTCAGGGTAGGAGCTGTCTGGGTATGTATGTTATATCTGGGTCTGTGTAAGAGCTGTCTGTGTCAGGGTAGGAATTGTCTGGCTCTGTATGTTATATCTGGGTCTGTGTAAGAGCTTTATGTGTCAGGGTAGGAGCTGTCAGGGACTGTGTGTTATATCTGAGTCTGTGTACGAGCTGTCTGTGTCAGGGTAGGAGCTGTCTGGGTCTGTATGTTCATCTGGGTCTGTGTAAGAGCTGTCTGTGTCAGGGTAGGAATTGTTTGGCTCTGTATGTTATATCTGAGTCAGTGTGGGTTCTTTCTAGGTTTGTGTATGAAGAAGCTGACGAAAGGCTGTGATCCTGCAACATTAACTGTTCCTCTCTCCACAGATGCTGCCAGACCTGTTCAGTATATCCAGCATTTACTGCTTTTATTTCAGATTTCCAGCATCAGCAGCATTATGCTTTGGTTTCTATGAAGAAGATGTGTGGCTCTGTGTAGGAATGTCTGGGTCTGTGCAGGAGCTGTCTGGATTTTTGTATGAATGTTTGGGTCTGTGAAGAAGCTGTCTGGGTCTGTGTTGGAATGTCTGGGTCTGTGCAGGAGCTGTCTGGGCCTCAGTAGGAATGTCTGCATCTGTTTAGGAGCAGTCTGGGTCTGTGTATGGATGTCTGGGCCCGTGTAGGAACATTCTGTGCCTTTCTTGGGACTGTCCGTTCCCGTGTAGGGAATATCCATGGCTGTATAAGGGCTCATGTGTAGGTGCTGGCTGTGTTTTTGTAGGAATTGTCTGTGTCTATGTAGGAGCGAATGGATCGCTGCAGGATTTCTTGGATCTGTACAGATGCTCACTGGATCGGGGTTGGAGCTATCTGGGTCTGTGTAGGAAAGTCTCTGCCTTTGATGGTGCTCCCTGTGTCTGGGTAGGAGCTCCCTGGGTCTGTGTAGGAAAGTCTGTGCCTTTGATGGTGCTCCCTTTGTCAAGGTAGGAGCTAACTGGGTCTGACTATGAATATCTGTGCTTGTAATGGTGCTCCTGTGTCAGGTTAGGAGCTCTTTGGGTCTGCGTAGGAACGTCTGTGCCAGTGCTGGTGCGCCCTGTGTCAAGATTGGAGCTGACTGGGTCTATGTAGGAAAGTCTGTGCTTGTGATGGTGCTCCCTGTGTCAGGGTCGGAGCTACCTGGGTCTGTGTCGGAAAGTCTGTGCCTGTGGTGGTGTTTCATGTGTCAGCGTAGGAGCTGCCTGGGTCCATCTGGGATGGTCTGTGCCTTTGGCGGTGCTCCCTGTGTCAGGGTAGGAGCTGCCTGGTTCCATCTAGGAAAGTCCGTGCCTTTGGCGGTGCTCCCTGTGTCAGGGTACGAGCTGTCGGGGTCTGTGTAGGAAAGTGTGTCCCTTTGGCCGTGCTCCCTGTGTCAGGGTAGGAGCTGCCTCGGCCCGTCTAGGAAAGTATGTGCCTGTGATGGTGCTCCCTATGTCAGGGAAGGTACAGTCTAGGTCTGAGTAAGCTTATTGGTCTGAATCGAAGCTGTCTGGGAAACCTCTTTGATTTTTATAGACTGATTAATCTGTCTGATGTGGCTGAGATTTGGTCAGAAGGTCACAACGTCTCCGTCCGCACCTGTGCTTTGTAAAGCAGTTTTTTTAGGTTTCAATTTACAGATGGGTGAATTGATAATCAGGGGTGGTAGGAGCCTCAGCGCCCCCGGGTGAGACATGGGTGAATCTGCCCGGGCCCGGTCCTGAATGTGCAAATGTGGCAGAAATCACGATGGGCGTTGGAGGAGATGGGTGGGGCTATGAACGGAACCCCCTGCGCAACCAAAACTTGCCACAGTCACATAACCGAATGGTCACTTCCGGGGCCGTTGTTGCGTCACTTTCTGCCTCCATGTCTTCTCACTGCCTTTGCTGATCCATTGTCCAAATCTGAGGCCTCGCGCCAAACTAATGCAGAAACTCTGCTGCTGCTCTCGGGATGGGCACATGCTGCCTCGATACATTACCGTCCTAACAGCTCATTAACTGTCTGAGTGGAGCATTGCGGCGCTTCAGAAGACAGGTAGAGAAGGCAATGTCAGAGCTGTCCCGGTCTCAAGTGCTCTGCTTATCAAGAACAGCCAACACATGACTTGAGTATGGAAACACTGTAAGAGTATGTGCTTTCACCAGCGGCTCGTTGGTCTAGGGGTATGATTCTCGCTTCGGGTTAATCAGTATAGAATATGCGAGAGGTCTCGGGTTCAAATCCCAAACGAGCCCACTCTTGAATTTTGACCTTGAAACATTTGGAAAGATAAAAGAAAAGTTTCCAAATAAATCCACGTGAATCTGAAGCGCTTTGGGAAGAGGGTCAGTGCACATATTCCAGATCAAAGGTAATCTCTACGGCCTACACTTTCTATCAGCGATTTTTTTCTGGAAGTTGAATGCGATATTCAACCAGTTCTGGACTTTCATCTCACTGAAGTAGATAAATGAACGAAAGACGTGCATTTATTGTGCGCCTTTTACCACCACCGGACGTGCCAAAGCACTTTACAGCCAATGAAGTACTGTTGTACCTCACTGTTGTAATGTAGAATACACGGTAACCATTTTGCGCACAGCGAGCTGCCACAAACAGCAATGTGATAATGACCAGATCATCTGGTATTTTTTGTTATGTTAATTGAGGTATAAAAATTGGCCAGAATAGATTAATGACTGTCATTAAGATAAATAATGATTGAGACTGGGAAGGACACCGTTTTCATACATTTCCTCAATGATCACAAGACCCTTACACGTGAGGAGGCCATTCAGCCCATTCTA
This sequence comes from Somniosus microcephalus, assembly GCF_052327205.1. Classification (NCBI taxonomy): domain Eukaryota; kingdom Metazoa; phylum Chordata; class Chondrichthyes; order Squaliformes; family Somniosidae; genus Somniosus; species Somniosus microcephalus. The sequence continues at coordinate 56,566,389 of NW_028225179.1, forward strand.
ATACAGCCCTCCAGAGCATCCGTAGTCTTCACCTCATAGTTTAATCCTTTATTCCTACAAGGCTATGGACCAAATGCTGGAAAATGGGATTAGACTGGACAGGGATGGATGGGTGGCGCAGACACGATGGGCCGAAGGGCCTCTTTCTGCGCTGTAAAACTCTATGACTCGATGACTATGACATTCCAGGGCTTTAACCACCACCGCTCTGCCGGGAGTCCATTTTAAGTGTTGATCATTCTCCTGATATCAGTCCTAAAGAGTTCCCTTTCACTTTTGAGGCTGTTTCCTCTTGTTAATTCTCCCACAATGTAATCTGGGATTCCAGACGAGTTAGTTTCTTGAAGATCTCTGCAACACCATGTCGCAGATGCATCCGTTCTAGGCTGAAAATTTCGATTTTAACTCCCAGCGGGCAGGGGTAAAACCCCTTCACCCGTGTATGTTTGTTCTACAGGATCGTGGTGTGTCTGGTACTGCTGCTGCCTCCTCTGGCCGCTCTGCAGTATTGCACGACCTGGTACTGCTGCTTCCTTCTCTGGCCGCTGTGCAGTATTGCACCACTTTATACTGCTGCACCCTCCTCTGGCCGCTGTGCAGTATTGCACCACCAGCTCCCTCTGCTGGCTGCTGCGCAGTATTGCTGTGTACGGTTGAACCTGGTACAACTTCGACCTCCTCTGCTTCTGGCTGTGCCAGGACTGGAAGAGGAGAATGAAGGGTGGAGAAGCGACCTTCCAGAATAGAAGGAGTGAAAATACGATTTCTTGATCCAGTCTGCTGACAGCTAATGTAGGGTAAAGTTATCTGAGAAGGAAGAGAACTGAATTCACGAACTTAGAGCGGGAGTAGTCCTTTGAACCTTCTACCTGCTCCGACATTACATTAGATCATGGCTGATCTGCATCTCACCTACATTTTTCTGCCGTTGCTCCATATCACTTGATCCCCTTACCAAATAACAACGTGTCGATCTCAGTCTTGGAAGCAACAATGGACCCTCAGCATCCACGGAATTATCGGGAGAGAGTTCCCGATTCCTACAAACCTTTATGTGAAAAGATGCTTTCGGATTTGAGTTTTGAATGGAGCGGCTGTAGCTTTAAGTTTGTTCCCCCTTGTACTTGATTCCCCAGTCAGAGGAACTTGTTTAACTCTATATACATTACTAAACCTTTTAACACTTAAAACACCATGATCAAATCACCCATCCATCTTCTAAATTCAAGAGAACAGAAGCCAAATTAACCCTCATAATTTAACCCTGTAAGCCTCGGTATTAATCTGGTAAATCTGTGCTGCACCACTCCAAGGGCAATATATCCTTCCTGCATCCGGTGCCCAGAACAGAACACAACAGACTTGACTATTCCAATTCACGCCTGGCCGGCCTCCTACGTTCTATCCTTTGGAAAACTGAGGTAATCCTGCCTGCCCGTGTCCTTACTCGCACCAAGTCCCGTCCAGTATCATACCTGTGCTTACTGACCTGGATTGGCAGGGTAACAATTTCTGTGTGAATAACTGGGAGAATCTGACATTATAGGGACGTGGGAGGCTATTGAAACCCAGAGCGAACGAGGACTTTTTCATTTTGAGTCCAACATTAGACAAACCAGAATAGGTAAATGGCAGTTTATGATCAATTATGATTATGGAGCTTGACATTGCTGGGAACTCGAATCGAAATAATGATGATTAAAGGCGGCATCATTATTATTACACAAATGTTGCAGCAAGCCCGAGGCGAGATGGGTTGTGCTGCGCCATAAACTGATGGTTTTTCACTACAAATGGGATCATATGGTGCTTGTCCAGGATTTGCACAGGAGACCTCTCACATATCAATCAGTGAAACCCTTTAGCGAGAATCACACCACCAAAACAACGAGCCGCTGGCAACATAGCCGTTCAGCCAGTATAGAATTTATCTGCCACCAACACCCCATCAGCCGGCCTTTCAAACAGAGTGTGTCCATTCCATCTCGGTTTCTGTTCGGGGAAATTCCTCTCTGACACATCTAGGTGAGTGGAATTAGCCCAGGAAATCACCCTGGCCCTGTATTCCTCGCAGTACCGAGCTGTTGTACGAGGTGAATCTGCCCCAGCCAGAAACAGGTCCAGCTCTCGCTGGAAGAAATTCAGCGAATCGGTGTCCACTGCCCGAGCCGGCAGATTGTTCCAGAGTTCCACTATTCTCTGGGAATGGAACCACCTCCAGACATCTGATCAAGATCTGGCCTTATACAGCTTAAAATTGTCACCCCTGGTCCTCCCTCAAATATATAATTGGAACAAATTGTGAACTGGAACAAAATCTACTCTTTATCATCTTGTAAACATCGATCAGATCAACAATCAGTCTAGGCTTCTGTAAAGTGTCGACACGCAACTCGTTCAGCCGATCCTGACAACTAAACTGCTTTATACTTGGAATTAGTCCAGTGGTTTTCCTCTGCACTCTTTCCAAAACAGGTTGGCCTTTACCTCAAGAGGGCTGAAATACTAAAGAGGAGGATGATATTCTCCAGTTTACAAAGTTCTAGGTGGCCCACATCTGGAGTATTGTGTTCTGTTCTGGGCACAGCATGCAGGAAGGATATATTGGCCTTCGAGTTGTGCAGCGCAGATTTCCCAGATTAACACCGAGACTTACAGCGTTCAATTATGAGGATTAATTGTATAAAGTTGCCTTTTGTTCACGTGAGTTTAAAAGATTGAGGGGTGATCGGATTCTGGTGTTTAACATGTTAAATGGATTAATAGGGTACATGGAGATCAAATATTTCCTCTGGTTGTGGAATCAAAGACAAGGGTCATAACCTCAAAATTAGAGCCGGGCCATTTAGACATTAAATCCGAAAGCAACTTCTCTCTCAAAGGGTTTTAGAAATCCAGAACTCCCTATCCGAAAAGGCTTTGGATGCTGGGGGTCAGTTGTTGCTTCCAAGACTGAGATCTACACGATGTTGCTGGGAAGGGAATCAAGTTATATGGAGGAAAAGAAGAAAAATGGAAGAGAACTGCAGATCTTCTCTGTTCTTAAGCCAGTTTCTTATCCAAGCTGCCACTGACCCACCTGTCCCACGAGCCTCAATTTTATCAACTAGCCTTCTATGTGATACTTTGTCAATTGCCTTCTGTAAATCAATGTAGACAACATCCATTGCATTCCCTTCATCAATCCTCCCTGTTACTTCATTAAAAAATTCAATAAGATGACGCAAACTCGATCTGCCCTTTACAAATCCGTGTTGGATCTCCTTAATTAGCTTAAACCTCTCCAATTGCCTGTTAATTTTAGACTTGATTATTGTTGCTAAAGCTTTATCCACCACTGATTTTAAACTGACCAGCCTGTAGTTATTAGGCTTGTGCTTAGACGTTTTCTTGAACAATGCTGTCACATTTGCCAATATCCAATCCTCTGGCACCTCCTCCGCATCCATGGAAGATTGTAAAATTATGGCAAGCACTTCCGCTATCTCTTCTCCCAATTCCCTTAGCAACCTGGCATGCAGGCCATCTGGACCAGGTGACTTATCCACTCTAAGAATACCCAGCCTATCTAGTACATCCTGTTTATCAATGTTCACCCCTTCCATTGATTCTACCTTATCCACTTCTACTGATATTTTGTCAGCATCCACCTCCTTAGTAAACACAGATAAAAAGTAGTCATTGAGTATTCTTGCCTTGCCCTGCGCCTCTAAGCATATATCACCTTCTTTGTCCTTAATAGGCCCCACCCTGCCTCTTACTCCCCGCTTACTCTTTACATGCCGGTGGAAGAATTTTGGGTTTTGCTTTTATGTTAACCGCCATTCTACTCTCATATTTTCTCTTTGCCAATCTTATTTTCATCTTCATTTCCCCTCTCAACTTATTTATTTGGTCTGGTTCACCGTTGAAGAATTCACCTGACATTCATCATACACGCTCTTTTTTTGTTTCATCAGCTTCTCTATCTCCCTCATCATCCAAGGAGCCCTTGCTTTGGTTCCCTCACCCTTCCCTCCTGTTGGAATGTATCTAGCCTGTATTTGGAACATCTCCTCCTTAAAGATCACCCATTCTTCCGTTACAGTTTTCCTGTCATCCTTTGGTTCCACTTTAATCTGGCTGGATCCTTTCGCTTCCCATTTAAGTTAGCACTATTCCAGTTTAGAAGTTCCACTCTAGATTGTTCCTTGCTCCTCTCCATTGCTAATCTAAATCTTATGATACGATGATCATTCAGACGCAAGTGTTCTCCCACAGACACTTGGTCAACCTGGCACACCTCATTCTCCAGCACGAGATCCAGCAATGCCTCCTTCCTACTTGGGCCAAGAACATATTGGTCAAGGAAATTCTCCTGAACACATTTCAGAACTTCCTCCTCCTCCTTTCCCTTTACTCTGGCATTATTCCAATCGATATTTGGGTAAGTAAAGTCCCCCAGTATCACCATACTATAGAAACATAAACAGAGCTACATAGAAGATAGGAGTAGGAGTAAGCCATTCGGCCCCTCGAGCCGGCTCCTCCATTCAATGCGATCATGCTGCTCATCCAAATTCAGTACCCTGTCCCTGCTTTCTCCCCATATCCCTTGATCCCTTTAGCCTTAAGAAATTTATCCAAATCCTTCTTGAATATATTTATTGAATTGGCCTCTACTGCCTTCTGTGGTAGAGAATTCCACAGGTTCACCACTCTCTGGGTGAAGAAATTCCTCCTCATCTCTGTCCTATATGGTTTATCCCTTATCCTTAGGCTGTGGCCCCTGGTTCTGGCATATCTCTGCGACTTCCCTGCAGATTTGCTCCTCTGCCTCCCTCTCACTATTTGGGGGCCTGTAGAATACCCCAATACCGTGATCAAACCTATTTTGCTCCTCATCTCTAACCAAATGGATTCTGTCCTTGTCCCCTCAAGAACATCTTCCCTTTCAAAAAGACAATGTCTTCCTTAATCAGCACTGTCACCCCATCTCCCATTTTTCCTTCCATATACTTTCTGAACTCCTTGTACCCTTGAATATTAAATACCAAGTCCTTGCCGTTTTTAAGCCGCATTTCGGTTGTTGCCGCAACATCATATTGCCACATGGCTAATTGTGCTTGTATTCACCAACCTTATTCACCACACTTTGTGCTTTTATGTACTTGCATTCTAAACCAATTTTTCATTTTTTCGTAGTCTTGATTAGTCTGCTCCTATCTAATATTGTACTACTTCCTCATCTAGTGCTACTTTCTTCTCTAGTGCTATCCAACACACTCAATCTTTTATTCACCTTATTCCTCTTTTGTACTCCTATATTCTGGTGCCCATCCCCTTGCCAAGCTGGACTAAACACTCCCCAACAGCACTAGCAAACCTCCCCACGTGAATATTGGATCTGGCTCTCGAGGTGTAACACGTTCAGATTGTACAGGTCCAACCTTCCCCAGAAATGGTCCCAATGCCTCAGGAATCAAAAGACCTCCCTCCTGCGCCAACTCCCCAGCCACGCATATAGGACAAGAACTGGTAAAACTTCGTGGCCAATGTCTTCACTCAAATGCTTCTTCGCTGTCACAGTGAAATAATGCAACATTTTCAGTACAGTTGACTATTCTAGAGTGTATTATATCAGGATGCTGAGACAGACGACAATGTTGAGCTATTAATTCTGCAATATCTTATAAATCGTAGATTCAAAACTAGTTTTGTAATAAGAATCTAATATTGTTGACTTGAACTAGTCAGCAATGCTCGCACGGCAGTTGGATGCCTGTGTCCAGTTGGAAAGCTGTCTGAAAGAACATGCAGTCTGGCAGAGCTGGACATCCAGCAGATTGACTTTTCTGCTGAGCAGACGATGAGCCTCCTTCTTGAAAATGGTTCGTCAGTCCAGCTCAGAGGGGATTAAGCATCATGAAAGTAGGATGGGGCTGGGGCCACTTGTGTGACAGGAAGTGTAGGGGGCAGTATCCCATCCTTCAAAAACATTAATGATTCAGTTGCAAAATCTGTTTGCACAACTCGCCACTCGGCCCAAGGATGAGCCGAGCCGATCACGTGGAGTTAACGCGATTCTGCCAGTCAGTTAATTCAGTGGTATTTCAAGAACAATTGGAAATCAGATAATAATAACCGCATCACGTAATGGATACGGTGTTTAACTTTGATGTGTATTATAATGTTATCAGAAAATTGTAGTTTCCAGTCTGTCGCGGTTGGTTTGCACACTGGGTTCCAACCTGGAGCGGACCTGTTTTACACTGACCATTTCTAACACAATCACTGACCTCATGTAACGGAAATATCTAAATTCCTTTTGTTCACAGAAGCTGACTGTACATTTTCAACGTTGTTGATCCGGGTGTAACGGGCAGGACTTGTGTTGAAGAGGACTTTCGTGCACATTGTTTCTGTTTGGATGTCATATTTTTCTAAACACCGTCATTTCACTCCAGCCGAACGAACTGACGTAAGAAGGAAGAAAGTTCTGTCTCTGATTCGCGATCTCTGTTTCACCTTCATTCGAGAAGGTGAAGAATTCCAATGGTCCGTGTTAATTTAAACAAGATATGAACAATGAAGAGGCCAAGACCAGTGGTTTGGACGAGATTGGAATTGAAAGCTAATTTTAAGTAAGATTCAGTCAAATGCTGGGAAGGTTTATCAGCATCAAACATTCAACACAATGAATAAGCACAATGGATTAGCATTCCATCCTCTTAACCTCTCGTCTCCCATCTACGACAACTCAGCCATTACATTTGCTGCTTTTTGAATCCAATCAGAAATACTCCGCAAGAAAGTCCCCTTTACCGCTTGTCCTGCCCGTGCACCCAGATCAACAATGCTGAAAATGTGGAATCAGCTTCTGCAAGCAAAGGGCATTCCATTAATTCAGGAAGGCAGTAATGTGCCTGATCGAAAGAAGAGGTGCGCAGCCCTTTTAATCAGAGCAGGCAGGCTGTTCACGCAGGTTTGATTCCCGGTCAGTGCAGAACCCTGTACGGTTTGAATTCGGCACCCATAGGACCAATTCACAAGCAAGCTTCTCACATCCTTTCAGCGCTAGAGGAAGCAGGACTGACTAATATTCAGGGAAGAGGGTGTTTCAAGAATATTGACCCTGAATGTAAGTTTATCCCAATTCAGGCGATCTCATGGGTGCAGAAAGCAAAATGTAAAGGTCCTGCATTGGCCGGAATCGAACACGGATGCAATAACTCCAATGAGACACCAAGCTCAATATACCTGGGAGCCTTTAACTTTTCTCAGTTGGTTGGTTTTCAGTTGCTTAAGTGAAGCTCTGTGATTTCGAAATATATGGGCAAAATGACACGAAATCTCATGTTTTTAATGGAAAGTATTTATGTTTTCTGAAATGTCGATGAACTGTAAGAAGCTGAGTTTTGACTAAAAGCGAGCGGGGCTGTTCTGGGATTTGAACACGTGCCGTCTCGCAGCTATGAAACACCAAAGCAAGAATGCGAGCAAACCCGTTTCAAAGAGACATCGAATGATCCGCTACTGACGGCAATCCCAATTACGATTAGCAATGACGTCAAGAAAATTTCTGGTGCAAACCGGTTGTTTTGCTTCCAAGAGCCAGCCCTGCTTTCTAAATGCTTGTCTGTCGAGCGGTCCCGCAGTTCTAAATGTATCCACTGGTTTCAAAGCATCAATTCAGATTGCTGCGAATGGGACATGTGCCGCCAGGAACAGCGGTGGTAGCAGAGCAAACTTAACAGTGTAAGTAGGTGAAAGTGAATGTTAGATTAAGGTAATGCCGCAGAAAAGTGACAAAGAAACGGAAGGAGGAAAGTGAAGGAGGGCTATAGATTGTGGACGGAAGAAAAAGCTGGGAGAAGAGGCGGGTTTGAATTATGGAGCATCAAGCTCAGGCATGTGAGAGCGCGGGGTTTGAAGGAGGAAATAGGTTCTCACCATCAATAAAAAAAACGCTGTTTGATGTAGAGAAGATTGATTTTTTGCTGTGTTCTATCAGCAGGTGCTGCAGAGAACAGAAGATATAAAGCGAACTATACCGTGATTTAGATTCAAACTAAGGTTGCTGTGGCCGCAACGCAGAGTACTGGACCACTAAACGATCCTGCATCACACATCAGCTGCGCCAGCTCTGCCCTAACCACAGCCAAGTCACGCACGGCACTGCTTAGAAAAGATCGATTTTTGGTGAAGATGCCAAAATCAGCAACGCCAGAAATTTTGACACCGGTGGAATTCGACCCACGACCCGCAGCGAATGGAGCCTTAATCCATAATGAGAACTAGTGCAGCCGCAGTTACATTAAAAAGGATTGTATCCCTTTCGCACGAGAAGAAACTCACCCCTGGAGATTCATTCGGACAAAGAAAAAAGGCCCTGCTGGGAGTCGAAGTCAGGATCGCCTGCTTACCAAAGAAGCGCTTTAACCAGCTAAGCCACGAAGCCAAATCAGATCTCCATGCGGTCGCCTCCTCTCACTGATATCTATCAGCTACCTGTCACTGTCTGTTGGAGGCTGAGGCCGTTTTTTAATGATTCTCCTCTCCTGTCTATTCCGCCATGTGTCCCGATGCTGTCTGTATCTCACTGTGTTTATCTCAGTTTCAATCTGTGGGTTGATTCTGAATGAATACCTGTGTTAGTGTCTTACATGAAATGAATGAGGGGGGTCAGGCAATTCTTCCTCTGACACTGGGGAACTAATGAGCCAACATTTTTAACAAGATTTTGATTATTTTGATGCAACAATTACAATATTGAACTTGAATGATTTAGGTTCAATTCTGTGCAAAAACACCTGTGATCCCAACGGAGGAAGGGGAGAGAGGCAAGAGAGATACAGGAAAGATCACCTTGGAAATTACTGGCCCCGTATCTACTTTAAATTCCCCACTGCATTTAAACACTTTTAATGTCATATTCACACATTGATGCATTTGAGCATTATAGAATATCTATCGCTGTCTCTGGTCTGAAATAACTGCTTTATATATTTAATCTCTCCCGCTGTGTTCAGTCTCTATCCTGAATATTTATCTCCAACCTAGAATGAGTTTATAATCTGGAGACAAGGTTTCTGCAGCCGGCGGGCAGGGAGCAGAGGCTGAGGCTGACCTGTGTCTTGTGGGAGCGGAACACAATGTTCCTGCTGTTTATTGTCATTATCCTGCAGAATATTCCATACTGTTCTCAACATCTTACATTACCGTTAAATATCGGAAGTTTTGTTTTGTTATAATGATCACTGCGATTCTTCTGGACTTGCTGAACTTGCAGCAAATTAAATATCACAAAACCGTCATCACCAATAATAATTAGGGTCAGCGATTTGAAAATTTAACTTCATGATCGTTTTCGCAGCTGCAGTAGCCGAGTGGTTAAGGCGTTGGACTTGAAATCCGTTGGGGTTTCCCCGCGAATGTTCGAACCCTGCTCGCAGCAGATTCTCTCATTATTGTAATTAATTAATTCAAATAATTTATTTTCTTCAATCTGCTCCCTCTGGAAGGATTTTGGAATTTTCAATGCCGGTTTTAAGGAAACTAAAGGAATGCCGAGAGCCCTGGATCACTTATTTACTTCAAGAAGTTTTGCTGACCGAATTCCAAAAGTGTTCTGCAGCTTGTCTGGAAGCTGCAGATAAGGAGGCCACCACTAGTCTCTGAGGAACCTTCGCATACACTCGGTGCTGCCCGGTAGCACCAGTCTGTGTAACCATGGGAGAGAGAGAATGGAAAGTCACTGGAAGGCTTGTTTCTGTCAGCAGCAATGGTACAAGAGCAGTCATTCTAAAGTGAAAAGCAGAGCACATTCCAAGAGACAGTCCAGGAGACAGACAAACGGAGTGGAGATCTGGAAGACTGACCAGAAAAACACCAAGGAGACACCAACACATAATTCATCTCTCCATCTCCCGAAGCAGAAGAATTGACCATTCTGAGTTTTGAGTTGCACCACTGAGTTAAAGGTTATACAAATCTCTCTCTGTAAAACTTGTATTATTAGGTTAATAAAACGATTTGTTTGAAAAGTTTAAAGCTTTGCTTGATCTGAGCTCTGATTACCCTAAAGAGTGAAGAGAGTTACAACTAAAACCTTACAGATCCTTCCGTCCAAAGTCACATTTTCCTCCCAAGCATGCTACACTTAGCTCATGGCAAAGCTTAAATTATTAATATATAGGCGGAATGGAAAATCTTTTCGGGCTATGGGGGAGAGCAGCGGAGTGGTGCGCAGCCTGTTAACTCACTGGGCGGAATTGTTCTTCTCTGCTCGGAATCCAGCTTAAAACTGACCATTAAAACCGATGGTCATTCGTACTAATCCATTGTGCTTTAGACTCGTGGGGTTGAATCCCATCCTCATCATTGCTGGCCACACTGGGCTTTTCAGTCTGTGCCTCTGTGCTGTTCATGCGAATACTAAAATAAACACGGACTCATTGCATAAACGTAGAACAGAGATTGCGAATCACAGATACACCATTTCCTCTCTATTCTTTCCTCTGAGATTGAAACCCAATGAAAGACTAGCGGGAAAACAAATGATTAGAGAGCAGAAACAGAATTTTAACTTTTAGGAACAAATGTAATTTTAAAAGATTTTATCAACATTAATGACCAGATTATCTCTTTTTCTGTCTTTCGTTGAGAGATAAGTAATGGGCAGTGCACTGGGGAGAAATCCTCATTCTTTTTGAAATAGTGCCATGGTATCTGAGGCTTCGGCGTTACGTCTTTTCAGAAAGACGGTACCGTCGAAAGTGCAGCACACCCTCAGTACTGCACTGGAGTGTCAGCCTGGATTATGAGCTCAAGTCTCTGGAGTGGGGCTTGAGATTGCTGCCGCTGAGCCACGGCTGACACCTAAACTCAATTCATTCGGCTCGAGTGAAATGGCGAAGACAAAAAAATGACAGTGGACAAAACTTCAACTTGCGGCACAAGAATAAACCGCATCATTGTATAACTGTTTAAAAGGGATGTGCTGTCAGTCCCGGATCATTCTGTGTCTGTTTAAAGGGATGTCCTGTCAGTCCTTGATCATTCTGTCTCTGTTTAAAAGGGATGTGCTGTCAGTCCAGGATCATTCTGTATCTGTTTAAAAGGGATGAACTGTCAGACCCGGATCATTCTGTGTCTGTTTAAAAGGAATGTCCTGTCAGTCCCGGATCATTCTGTGTCTGTTTAAACAGGATGTGCTGTCAGTCCCGGATCATTCTGTATCTGTTTAAAAGGGATGTGCTGTCAGGCCAGGATCACTCAGTGTCTGTTTAAAAGGGATGTGCCGTCAGTCCCGGATCATTCTGTGTCTGTTTAAAAGTGATGTGCTGTCATTCCTAGATCATTATTTATCTGTTTAAAGGGGATGTTTACCTGAAATTCATCATACAACCTACTTTCTGTTTAAACAAGAAAGGAGGTTGTATGATGCATATCAGGCGAATTCTTCAAGGCAGAATCAGACCAAATATAATAAGTTGAGAGGGGATGTGAAGATACAAATAAGATTGGCAAAGAGACTATGAGAGTAGAATGGCGTGAAACATAAAATGGAACCCAAAAATCTACTACTGGCATGTAAACAGTTAGCGGGCAGTAAGAGGCGGGGTGCGGCCTATTAGAGACAAAGAAGGCTTCCCATAATTTTCCTATCTTCCCTAGCTGCCATCAGTGGTGGGTAAAGTTTTAGAAACAATAATCAAGGAAAAATTAACGGGCACTTGGAGATGTTTAAGCTAATTAAGTAGCGCCAACACGGATGTGTGGAATGCAGAAAGTGCTTGGCTAATCTTATTGAATTTTTTGATGAAGAAACAGAGAGGATTGATGAAGTGAATGCAATGGATGTTGGCTACATGGATTTTCGGAAGGCGTTTGACAAAGTACCACATAAAAGGCTAGTTAACAAAATTGAGGCTCATGGAATAGGTGAGTCAGTGGCAGCTTGGATAATGAATTGGCTTAAAGACAGAAAACAGCGAGTTGTGGTAAATGGCTGTACTTCAGATTGGAGGATGGTAGACAGTGTTTTTCCCCAAGGGTCAGTGCTGGGGCCACTGCCTTTTTGATATATATAAATGACCTGTATATTGGAATACGAAGTAGCTTTTCTAAATTCGCCGATGACACCAAACCTGGGGGTGTGGCAAACAGTGATGATGATGCCAATCGACTACAACAGGAGATAAAAAGGCTAGCAGAACGGGCAGACACGTTGCAGATGGGATTTAATACAGAGAATTGTGAGGTGATGCATTTTGGCAGAACGAACAGGGAGAGGGAATATACACTTAAAGGCACAGTTTTAAATAGTGTGCAGGGACAGAGGGGCCTGGGAGTTAATGTACATAGGTCCCTGGAGGTGGCAGGACATATTGAGAGAGTGGTTAACAAAGCATTTGTGATCTTGGGCTTCATATATAGGGGTATTGAGTACAAAAGTAGAGAAGATTTGCTGAGACTTTATAGAGTGCTGGTTAGGCCACAACTGGAGTATTGCGTCTCATCTGGCCACTACACTTTAGGAAGGATGTGAAGGCCCTTGAGCGGGTGCAGAGGAGATTTACCAGGATGGTTCCGGGGAAGGGGGATCTTAGGTACAAGGACATGTTGGAGAAGCTGGATTTGTTTTCATTAGAGTAAAGGAGGTTGAGGAGTGATTTGATAGAAGTGTACAAGATAATTACGGGTTTTGATAGGCGAGACAGGGAACGGCTTTTCCCACTAGTTGATGGTACAAGGACTAGGGGATTTAAGATTATAGGCAAGAGATACAGGGGGGTGTGAAGAAACAAAATTACACACTGGTGATGACCTGCAATTCACTGCCGTTGGAAGTGGTGGAATCAGAGACACTGAATGTTTTCAAGGGGAGACTGGATCGGCATTTGAGGGAAATTAATTTGCAGAAATACGGCGATAGTGCGAGGGAATGGTACTGACTTGATTGCTCGACAGAGAACCGGCGCTGGCTCGATGGGCTGAATTGCCTCCGTCTGTGCGATTATGACCCTATGATTAAATCGGGTGAGTGCACAGTCACGGATCATCAATTGTATAAGTCTTTTTAACAGGTGTGCGAATTTAGCTGTAATGACCCCGTTGTTAAGGTTGGCGGGGTTCAGGCCGGGACTTGAACCCGGGATTTCTCGCATTTATTTAAGCAGCGAAATTCCCTGAACGAGAATCAGACCTCTAGACCAACGAACCGCCGATTTTGGCCTCGAATTTGCGGAAGGTTTCCCTGCGCTGTTGCAAACCCAGTTCGCAGAGGAGCTATTCATTTTTATGTAATATGTTTATATTTTCCTAAATCCACTGCTTTATATGAGCTGTTTCCCTGAATCTGCTCACAATTCTCCCCATCACAAGAAGATCCGGGCAGCAGTGGTCATGTGGTCAAATGGATAAGGGGTTTGACTTCGGTGCGAATCGTTCAGTTAGCAGATGATTGTAGATTCAAGTCCTGCCGTGGTCGTTTAAATAACTGGGCGAAACCTGTTCTGAATCTGGCTTCAAACCGACCATTTCGGACAGCCCCTCACCTGAAGATATCGGAAGGCCTTTTACTTACATGGGCTGATTGTACATTTTCAACATTGTAGGTCTGTGTGCACGTGCAGGACAAGCGGTGAAGGGGACTTTCAGTCAGAGTATTTCTGCTTAGTTGCAAATAGCATGAAACAGAAACATAGAAGATAGCAGCAGGAGTAGGTCATTCGGCCGCTCGAGCCTGTTCTGCCATTTAATGAGATCATGGCTGATCATCAAGATTCAGTAACATGTCCTTGCTTTCTCCCCATATCCCTTGGAATGGTTGAGCGCAGTTTCATCCATTGTGCATTGCACGCGTGGGTTCGAACCCCGTCCTCGTCGTTATTCCATTACACGATTGATGCTGATAAACCTTCCGAGCGTTTCACTGAATTTTGCGTAAAATAGGCTTTGTAATCGCAATCTCGTCAAAATCACACTGGTGATTCAGGTCTGTGCACTCTTCATATCTTGTTAAAATTAAAACAGACCACTGGAGTTCTTGAATGAAGGCAGGACGGGAATCAGAGATGGAGAATCATCCCTACCTGTCTTCCTTCCTCTGCGATTGCCACCAAATGAAAGACTAGCGGGAACAAAGCCAAATGATTAGGGAGCAGAAAAACAACTTTATCGTTTAGGAGGAAATGTAATTTCAAAAATATTTATCAAACTAAATGAGGAGATTTTCTGTTTTAGTGTCTTTATTTGAGAGGTAAATAATGGGCAGGACAATGGGGAGAAATCCTCATTCTTTTTGGCATATTCTCATGGGATCTGAGGCCTCGGTTAAACGTCTTACTGGAAAGACGGCACCACCGACAGTGCAGCTCTCCCTCAGTACTGCACTGGAGTGTCAGCCTGGATTATGTGCTCAGGTCTCTGTTCATTCGGCTGGAGTGAAATGACGTAGATAAAGGGAAAAATTATATGGAGTCAAACTTCAACTTGGCGCCCTAGAAAAATTGCGTATCGTAATCGGCCGCCTTTTATAAAAACCGCCCCAGTTATGTTTCCATCGATTTCATAAGCAATGATAATCAGCCCTGTCTATAATGGGCGGGGTCGTGGTCAGTCAAGGATCACTCTGTGTCTGTTTAACCGGGTGTGGTCACAATCCCGGATCATCTAGTGCGTTAGTCTATTTTAAAGAAAAGCGATTCCAGTTGTGATAACCGAGTTGGTGAGTTTTATTTAAATGCCGTGGGGTTCGTCTGGGATTTGAGCCCAGAAGCTCTCGCATTTTAATTTGTGAAATGTCCTACGCGAGAATCATGCCCCAAGACCAAGGAGCTGACGATTTTTGTCCGAAGTTACATTAGGTTTCTCTGCTCTAGTGCGAACCCAATTCGCAGAGGTCATGTTCATTAATTTGAAATATGTTTATCTTTTCCTAAATCCACTTCTTTATATGAGCAGTTTTCCTGAATCTGCTCACTATACTCCCCATAACAAGAGGGTCGGCGACAACCTAATTCTGGATATGGTGTTTGGGCGATTGTCTGTACGTAACTTCCGTCCTTGTAATTCGCAACAACATGTTCAGGTGAATCATTGTTTGTGTTCAACGTGATGTCGGAAACCTGTACAGATAACTCGTGAGTTTACACATCTTCTCGCTTGTGCCAAAGACTTCGTCACTGCTTTGAAATCGAATTTATTTCCTGCACATTATACCTTGCCTGATAGTTGCTGGTTTAACAGTTAAAACTGGCCCCACCTTCCCTCCTGTCAATAAGTAACACCGAAGGGCTCCTTTATAACTTCCATCCGTTATTGGAACACAGTGGGCCTGAGGAACATAAGAGCCCACGTGGAACAGCTAATAAGTGTATAGTTAGCGGATAAAACAATTGTACCTTCTGCTCCGGTCGAAATAGCGCACAGCAAAAGCATTGACTGCTCTAGGTGAGGCTCGAACTCACAACCTCGGCATTTCTCCGAGCCTGTACTGCTATATAAGTACCGCGCGCTAACCGATTGCGCCACTAGAGCTGCGCTTGATTGGTGCTCGTTATCCGTGCACATTTACTTGCACATTTCAGGTTTTCTAATCGTGCGTGGGTGCAATGTTGTTTAATTGAGGCGCATTGGCTGGGTTTATGTGAAAGAATGAAGCAGGAGTTACTCTCATGTGTTCGCGAGCTGGTGAATTTACCAAAGGCTGCACCAGATCCTGGTGTCATAAGTACTGAACATTTTTACCCAACTCCTAAAATACAGTCTGCAAAATGAGAACCGATGAAAATTCATCACATGCAAAACAAAGAAACGTTTTAAAGTTTTGCCCATGATTCGTTAACCATATGAGTTACCGGTTGATTAATGACGATTACAACAAACTTCTCACACAGTCTAATGAGATGTATGTAATAGAATAAACAGTTTTCTTAAAGTTAACTCCTCGACGTGGAATGGAATCCGTATTGCAGGGTAAGAGTATTTGTAGATGACAATTGCTGTTCTGAGCTGTTTCTCTAATTATTTAATGAGCAGCAGTTTCCGAAGTGTAGCGGTTATCACTTCCGTCTAAAGTGCAACAGGTCCCCGGTTCAATCATGTTTTGCAGGTAGAGATTAATAAAATACATTAACAGCCACGCGGTATTCTCCTTTTCTCTATACAGTTCTGTACACACTCAAACTCTACAGAGATACCGACTGTGTGAGAGTTCATTGCAGAATCCTGCAGCGCTGCCTCTGTTAATAGCAACAGTTCGGAGCCGCATTTCAGACGTGGCAACAAACCCATGAGTTGGTGTGCTGGTCCCCAGCTCCCGGAGTGAGTGTGGCCGCGACAGCAGTGAAGTTCAGGCCGTCTGACCGGTCCTGCTCTCTCCAAGCGCCCGCTGCCGGTGGAAAGCAGCGACTGCAGCCTCAGAGAGCGTAAACTGCCCATCGCTGCGAAACAAGAAATCACTGAAGCAGAGGAGCGCAGAGATTTGCATCTATAGCGTGTAGGTGAGGATGTCGAGTTTGATATCGATCGACTCATTGTTTTAGAACCGCTGAAATTGAATCTCTCTCTGGCAGATGTTGCAGGCTTACGTATGAAAAGTGCCCTCGAGGTGCAATCGACAAATTTGGAGATGCCTTGTAGTGGGACAAGTTAAAGGATCAGCACAGTTAATGCAGAGAACAAATTAAACAGTAGCTCAGGTTGATGAACCTTGCACTGGTGAAAATCCTGGACAGAGATTTAGAGGAAGCGACAGTGGGAAGGGCTGTACTGCGATTCTAACACTTCTCCAAGCACATTCCGGGCAAGTCATCGACAGTAAAAAGAGGGCTTGGAACGGGAATGGAACTGCGGGCACACGTCTCAGTCAAAATGCAATGGACAATACCTGGCAAATCCATTTGATTAAACGTTTGATAACCAGTTCATTGGGCCTGTATATTAGGCAGAGTGACTCTTTAGTTTAGGGTTATGAATCTCGCTTTGTGGATTGTAGATTGAAATTTACGAAAGGTGAGCCTCTTTTTAACGTCGACTTCTAATATTGGGCTTGCGCTCAAAACTTGTTCTAATCTGCCTAATAAATGATTGATCAGGACCCAAATCATTCTCCATCAATCTCCAGCGGCTTAGGAGGAAGGTCAATGCAAACTGTCATGCAAATATCATGGCTTTAAAGACAAACAATTAAAGTATTTTTTTATCAAACAATCACTGGTGATGGTTGTAAGTATATTTGTGTGTGTCCATATTAGATACAAAAGTATTTGTGAGTTGCTGTTGTGTTAGATGTAAATGCATTTGCACTTCTGTTCGTTACAAATATGTTCAAATGTATCTGCATTATTTATTATTGTATTGAGTGGGGGAATCTGTGTCAGTTATAGATGTATTTCTGAGCGCTTCAAATGTCCAGTCCGGCCCCATTCTACCTTCTCATTGCCCCCACGTGGGACACGACAGACCATCTGTTACATTCGGATTCAACTTTTGCTTTTATTGATATTAGAAAATGTGAGGTTTAAAAAGTAATAACTCTGCATCCATCAGCCTCTCTGATACTCTTGAGCGTCCCTTATTCTGTCTGATAGGCCCTGAGCGTCCCTTACCCGCTCCAGAATCTATTGAGCATCCCTTACCCTGTTTGGTATATCCGGAGGGTCCTTTACCCTGTCTGGTAAATCGGAAGCGTCCCTCACCCTATCTGAAACATCCGGAGCGTCCCTTACACTGTCTGGTACATCGGGAGCGTACATTTCCCAGTCTGGTACACCCGGAGCGTCTCTTATCCTATCCGATGCATCCGGAGCGTCCCTTACCTTGTCTGATACATCCGGAGCGTCCCTTACCCAGTGAGATATATACGGAGCGTCCCTTACCCTGTTTGGTACATCTAGACCGTGCCTCAACCTGTCTGGTATATCCCGAGTGTCCCTTACCCTGTCTGGTAAAACAGGAGCGTCCCTTACCATGTATGGCAAATTCGGAGCGTCCCTGAAACTGTCTGGTACATCCGGAGCGTCCCTTACACTGCCTGGTAAATCCGGAGCGTCCCTTAAACAGTTTGGTATATCCGGAGCGTCACTTCCCCTGTCTATTATATCCAGCGCGTCCCTTACTCTCCTTGATAAATCCTGAGCCTCCATTTTACTTTTTGATAACCAGTTTGCCAAAATTGCACATTTCACCCTTCATCCGCAGCTATGTAGCGCTTCCCGTCGCTCACGCTCATCAACTGTTTAGGGAAAAGCGGCAACTACCAGGTGAACAATCCCAGTTCTTCAGTTAGCCTCCCCAGTGCACTTCATTTCCCAAGGAATGTTCTTGTACAATCGGGCTGCTTTGGTTCCAAAGGTCGGCCCTGCTGTCGCAGAGCTTGTCTGTCGAGAGGTCCCGGGGGTCTAAATGTATCGACTGGTTTCCAAGCCCAACTCAGATTGGGGCGAATGGGAAATGTGCCCCAGGAACAGCGGTGGGAGCAGAGCACATTTAGCGGTTTAAGTAGGTGAAAGTGAATGTTAGCAGGAAAGTTACAATGACATTGAAGGAGGAAAGTAAAGGAGGGCTATTGATTGTGGAAGGAAGAGGAATCTGTGCCGTGACTCGGATTCGGACCGCGGTTGCTGCGGCCACAGCGCAGAATACTAACCGCTATACGATAACGGCGCGACACATCAAGTACTGGAGCTCTGCTCTGACCACCTCAAAGTAACACATGGCACTGCTTAGAAAAGATGGATTATCGGTGAAGAGTTAAAAATAAGCACCGCCAGAAATTAGGAAGTGGTGAAATTCGAACCAGGCCCTGCAGCGATTGGAGCCTTCGTCCAGAATGAGAACTACTGCAGCCGCAGTTACATTTACAAGAATTTTTGCCTTTTCACACGAGAAGAAGCTCACCCCTAGAGATTCATTAAAAAGAGGCCGTGCTGGGAGTCGAACCCCGAATTATTTTGTTTACTAGACAGATGTTTTGACCAGATAAGCCACGGGGCCAAATCCCAAAACAATTTCTTGCCTCCACTCATTTATATCTGTCAGCTAGCGGTCACTGTCTTCTGGACTCTCAGGCCGTTGTTTATTTCTCCAGCTCTCTTGTCCATTCCGCCACGTGTTCCATTGCTGTCTGTATCTCCCGTTTATCTCAGTGTCAAACTGTGAGGTGATTCTGGATGATTACCCTATGTTTGTGTCTTATATGAAATAAATGAGGGGATCAGACAGTTCTTCCTCTGACACTGGGGAACTAATGAGCCGACATTTATAACAAGATATTGTTTATTGTGATGCAGCAAATACAATATTCCATCTGGAATGATTCAGGTTCAATTCTGTGCAAAAGAAAATTTGACCCCGACGTGTTTGCAATTGGCCGCCTTTAAATTTGACGTCACAAATGCCACCATTGCACCTCAAGGTGATCAATATCTAAGAAACAGAGAAGTCATGCAGTGAAAGTGTATTTGTAGAAAGGGTTGTGAGACTGTGGAATGCACTGGCCCAGCAGGGCAGCAGATTTAAAACAAGGTTTAAAAACCGGCTGCGTGTGCGAGGAAGGGGAGAGGGAAGCAAGACAACCACAGAAGATCTCAACAGAAAATGCTGGAAAAACTCAGCAGGCCAGGCAACATCCGTGGAGAGAGAATTACAGTCAATGTTTCAGGTCGAAACACTTTGCCAAGACTGAGAAAGCACAGGAAATGAAAGATTAAAATGCCAGGCTGGGAGAGAACAAAAGAGAAGTGAAGAGACATTAGGAGATATTCAAAACCAGACGAGATGATGATAGGAGTAGTGGAGATAAAAGATGGCTCTAGATTAGGTGTGAAATGCGCTGGCAGAATGGGAGACAACTGGCATGTGGGAGAGAAAAAAAGGGGGGAGGGCAAAAATAAAGGTGTGGATAACAAACATAAGTAAAAATGTAATTTGGGCCGAGGTTATAATCTGAAACTTTTGAAATCTATGTTGAGTCTGGAAGGCTGTAAAGTGCCTAATCGGAAGATGAGGTGCTGTTCCTCGATCTTACGCTGAGCTTCCGTGGAACAATGCCAGATGCCAAGGATGGTGAGGTCTGAGCGGGAATGGAGCGGTGAATTACAATGACAGGCGACCGGAAGTTCGGGGTCATCCTTATGGATTGAATAGAGGTGTTCCGCACAGCAGTCACCCAATCGGCATCTGGTCTCCCCAATGTAGAGGAGGCCATATCGTGAGCAGCGAATACAGTATACTAGATTGCAAGAAGTACAAGTAAATCGCTGTTTCACCTGGAAGGGGTGTTTGGGGCCCTGGACAGTGGGAAGGAGGGAGGTATAAGGGCAGGTATTGCATCTCCTGCACTTGCACGGGAAGGTGCCGGGTGAAGGGGAAGGGGTGTTGGCAGTGATGGAGGAGTGGACTAGGGTATCACGGAGGGAGCGGTCCCTAGGAATGCCGAAAGGGGAGGTGAGAGGAAGATATGTTTGGTGGTGGGATCACGTTGGAGGTGGCATAAATGGTGGAGGATGATCCGTTGAATGTGGAGGCTGGTGGGGTGAAAGGTGAGGACAAGGGGAACCGTATCATGGTTCCGGGAGTGAGGGGCAGGGGTGAGGGCAGAAGTGCAGAAGATAGAATGGACACGATCGAGGGCTGTGTCAACCACGGTAGAAGGGATTCCTCGGTTGCGGAAAAATGAAGACATGTCGGAAGTACTGGTGTGGAAGGCGGCATCATCGGAGCAGATGCGGCGGAGATGGAGAAACTGGGAGAATGGAATAGAGTCCTTACAGGAGGCGGGGTGAGGAGGAAGTGTAGTCCAGGTAGCTGTGGGAGTCAGTGGGCTTGTAGTAAATTTTGGTCAATAAACTATCCCCAGAGATGGAGACCGAGAAGTCGAGGAAGGGAAGGGAAGATTCGGAGATGGACCATGTGAAGGTGAGGGAAGGGTGGAAATTGGAGGCAAAGTGAATGACAATGTCTAGTTCAGGGCGAGAGCAAGAAACAGCACCAATACAGTCATCAATGTACCGGCAAAAGAGGTGAGGGAGAGGACCCGAGTAAGACTGGAACAAAGAGTGTTCCACATTATTCACGAAAAGGCAGGCATAGCTAGGACCCATGCGGGTACCCAAAGCAACACCTTTGATTTGGAGGAAATGAGTGGAGTCAAAAGAGAAGTTGTTATCGTACAGGGAAGATCACCTTGGAATCCATTGGCACCGAATCTGATTTAAATCCCCCACTGTATTTAAAAACATTTAATGTCATATTGACATTTTGAAGCATCCGAGCAATATTTGAGATTTAACATAGAAACATAGAAGATAGGAGCAGGCGTAGGCCATTCCGCCCCTCGAGCCTGCTCCGCCATTCAATGCGATCATGGCTGATCATCCAAATTCAGTACCCGGTCCCTGCTTTCTGCTCATACCCCTTGATGCTTTTTGCCTTAAGAAATATATTCAACTCCTTCTTGAATATATTTATTGAATTGGCCTCTACTGCCTTCTGTGGTAGAGAATTCCACAGGTTCACCAATCTCTGGGTGAAGAAATTCCTCCTCATTTCTGTCCTAAATGGCTTACCCCTTATCCTTAGACTGTGACCCCTGGTTCTGGACATCCCGACCATCGGGAACATCCTTCCTGCATCTAGTCTCGCCAGTCCTGTCAGAATTTTATAAGTTTCAATGAGATCCCCTCTCATTCTTCTAAACTCCAGAGAGTATAAGTCTAATCGACTCAATCTCTCCTCATACGTCATTCCTGCCATCCCCGGTATCAGCCTGGTGAATCTTCGCTGAACTCTTTCCATGGCAAGAACATCCTTCCTCAGACAAGGCGACAAAAACTGCACACAATACTCAAGATGTGGTCTCACCAAGGCCCTGTACAACTGCAGCAAGAAATCTTTGTTCCTGTACTCAAACCCTCTCGCTATGAAGGTCAACATACAATTTGCCTTCTTAACTGCCTGCTGCACCTGCATGATTACCTTCAGCGACTGGTGCACGAGGACACCCAGGTCTCGTTGCACTTCCCCTTCTCCCAATCTATTGCCATTCAGATAATAATCTGCATTCCTGTTTTTGCCAACAAAGTGGATAACCTCGCATTTATCCACTTTATATTGCATCTGCCATGCTTCTGCCCAATCACCCAACCTGTCCAAATCATCCTGGAGTTTCTCGGCATCCTCCTCACAGCACACACGCACATCCAGCTTTGTGTCATCTGCAAATTTGGAGATATTACATCAAATTCCCTTGTCTAGATCAGTAATATATATTGTGAATAGCTGGGGTCCAAGGACTGATCCCTTTGGTACCCCACCAGACACTGCCTGCCACTCAGAAAAAGACCCGTTTATTCCAACTCTTTGCTTTCTGTCTGCGAACCAGTTCTCTATCCAAGTCAATACCTTGCCCCCAATCCCATGTGCCTTAACTTTACACGCTAATCTCTTATGAGGGACCTTATCGAAAGCCTTCTGAAAGTCCAAAATACACCACATCCACTGGTTTTCCCTGATCTACTTTACCAGTTACATCATCAAAAAATTCCAGTAAATTAGTCAAGCACGATTTACCTTTTGTAAATCCATGTTGACTTTGTCCGATCCTGCCAGTGTTTTCCAAGTGCTCTGCTATTACATCTTTCATAATGGACTCTAGCATTTTCCCCATTACCGATTTCAGGCTTACCGGTCTATAATTCCCCGTTTTCTCTCTACCACCCTTTTTGAATAGTGGGGTAACATTAGCTACCCTCCAATCCATGGGTACTGTTCCAAATTCCATCAAATGTTAGAAGATGACCAGCAATGCCTCTCCTTTTTCTGGGGCCACTTCCTTAATTACCCTGGGATGTAGATGATCAGGCCCTGGGGATTTATCGGCCTTCAATCCCATCAATTTCCCTAACACCATTTCCCTACAAACACTGCTTTCTTTCAGTTCCTCCCTTTCGTCAGACCCTCTGTTCCCCGACATCTCTGGGATGTTATTGTGTCCTCCTTTGTGAAGACAGAACCAAAATATGTATTTAATTGGTCTGCCATTTCTTTGTTCCCCATTATAAATTCCGCTGATTCTGACTGCAAGGAACCTATGCTTGACTTCACCAATCTTTTTCTCTTCACATATCTATAAAAGCTTCTACAGTCAGTTTTTAAGTTCCCTGAAAGCTTACTCTCATATTCGATTTTCCCCTTCTTAATTAATCCCTTTGTCCCCCTTTGTTGAATCCTAAATTGCTCGCAATCCTCAGGTTTACTGCTTTTTCTGGCAAATTTATATGTCCTCTCCTTGGATCTTATGCTATCCCTAACTTCCCTTGTTAGCCCCGGTTGAGTCAGCATTTTGTTTTATTTTAATGCCAAACTGGGATGAACAAATTCTGTAGTCCATCTATGAATGTTTTCCATTGCATATCCACCGTCAACATTTTGCGTGACATTCCCCAATCAATCCTACCCAGCTCGCGCCTCAGACTATCATATTATGATCGATCCGACCCAAGGGGCCTCGTACAACAAGATTGCTAATTAATCCTTTCTCGTTACATAATACCCAGTCTAAGATGGCCTGATCTCTGGTTGGTTCCTCGACATATTGGTCCAGGAAACCATCCCGTAAACACTCCAGGAATTCCTCCTCCACATTATTGTTACTAATTTGGATAGCCCAATCTATATGTAGATTAAAGTCACCCATGATGACTACTGTGTCCTTATTGCACGCTTCTCTAATTTCCCTTAACGCTGTCTCTGATCTACAATATCTGCATTATGTACGTGAAATTATCATTGCTGAGATTAAGCATTCTGTGCAGGATTAGCGGCTCTCTGCCTTAGCGGTGTGTTTCACGCTTTGAGACTTCACAGCAATTAAAATGCAAATGGTATCAGGTTCAAATCCCGGACGCGCCCCAATATTTTAATCGCATCACTTTCCTCGGCCAGGAGACATTCAACAAGTCTTCAAATAATAACTGCCTGAAAATCAGCGTGTGTTCAGTACATCGCAAGAAAACGGCAATTTTATTATTTAAAGCAGGAATTCAGTCCCAGAAGTACCGAAACTGTGAGGTAAATAATTAAATCCATTTGTTTCCAGAAGCCTGCTCCACAGTTTCCACATTGTCAATCTGGGAGGACGGGCAGGAAATGCGTGCTGTAAAGGGCCTTTATTAAAGGTTGTTTCTACCGTTTGGAAACAGAAATACTGAAATAAAAGGGATTTTTGGATGAGTCCTTTTGGATAATAATGTTAGTTCGAAGTTGGTGAGAGGTTAAAGTCTCAGGACTGTTAATCCAGTTGGAAGATACGGAGACTGAAAATGTTACAGTCCCCAAGTTAGACGATATTTTCTCTCCCTTTGGTAAAATTCTCCCAATTTCTCAACCTAATATTTCACCCAGCTCTAATGGAAAGAAGATGGAATCGAGAGCGCCTTCCTCCTTCCTCCCTTCCTTCCCTCCTTGCTTCATTCCCTTCCTCCTTGTTCGTGGTTTCCTGCCTCATTGGACAATGAGGCTGACTTTGATTTTAACTGTGTGATCAACATCTTATCAGTTCCAGTTCTAACCTCGTCTTTTTGCAGATTTATTCAAATCTATTTGATGGAAACTCTCCAAAATTTAATAAAACCACCCATTAATGCCTGTGAGTTATAACAGGCTTTTTCAAGGTGAAGGAAATATTAGAGGAACAGAACAACTCCCGCAGCAATCGAAATCTGCTGTTCGGGGCAATCCTCGCCTCCTCGTGTTTCATTTTCACGTTGATGGGAAATCTGAGTGGGAACTCTAATCTACACTGGTTAACAGACATAAAACAAAGAGCAGGGATAAACGGGTCTTTTTGAGGATGGCAGCCATTGAACAGTCGGGTACCACAAGGATCGGTGCTTGGGCCCCACCTATTCACAATCTATATCAATAATTTGGATGAGGGGATTAAATGTAACATTTCCAAATTTGCTGGTGATACAAAGCTAGGTGGCAGGCTCGGTTGTGAAAAGGAAGTGTGGAGGCTTCAAGGGGATCTCGACAGGCTCAGTGAGTAGGCTAGAACATGGCAGATGGAAGATAATGTGGATAAATGTGAGGGTATCCACTTTGTTAGAAAAAACAGAAAGGCAGAGTACTTCTTAAATGGTGAACAATTGGGGAATGCAGATGATCAAAGGGACCTGGGTGTCCTTGTATATCAGTCACTGAAAGTGAATGTGCAGGTGCAGCAAGTCATTAGGAAAGCAATTGGTATGCGGGCCTTCATTACAAGAAGACTTGGGTACAGGAGTGAAGAAGTGTTACTCCAAATATATAGGGCATTGGTGAGGCCGCACCTGGAGTACAGTGTACAATTTTGATCTCCTTTCCTATGGAAGGATATACTTGCCATAGAGGGGCTGCATCGAAGTTTAACGAGATTGATTCCTCAGATGGCAGGAGGATCCTATGAGAAGAGATTGCGTAAACTAGGCCTATATTCTCTTGAATTCAGAAAAATGAGGGGATCTCATTGAAGCATGCAATATTATTATAGGGTGGATGCTGGGAGAATGTTTTCCAAGGCTGGGGAGTCTAGAACCAGGGGCCACAGTCTCAGGATAAAGGGTAGGCCATTTAGGAATGAGATGAGAAGACATTTCTTCACACAGAGGGTGGTGAATTTTTGGAATTCTCTATCCCAGAGGCCTGTGGAGATTCTGTCATTTGGTATATTCAAAACAAAAGTCGATAGTTTTCTGACTAGTAAGGGCATCAAGGGATATGCTGATAGCGCCGGTGAATGGAGCTGAGGCAGAAATCAGCCATGATCTCAATAAATGGCAGAGCAGGCTCGAAGGGCCGAATGGCCTACTCCTGTTCCTATTTCTTATCTTCTTATGTTCTTACACCGCTTGAAAGATTAACGGAAAAAGCAAATGATGAGGTAGCTGGAAGAAAGGGTTAACGTTATCCTTTGGAAATTAATTTAATTTCAAACTTTTACCGATCACAGACCAGTGCAGTTTTCTGATTCGCAACAAGACTGTACATTTTATTTCTGTTAATCTTTATCCCTGCTCCCGCTCTTAATAAAGAACACAGGGTCCCGCGCCATGGGCATTCAAAAACATTTCAATTATGGCCAACCTCCTGTAATCGCTGCATTCACCCACTAGCGCTCTTTCCATTTATCCTCTATTTAGTTCAATCACACACTTAAAAAGAATTGTTAAGATTAAGACGGAACACTTCTGATCTAACTGCAACATAACAGCGGGCCAATAGCTCACATTTCAACCCTCGTTGGCAGCTAGGTAGCGCTGCCTGTCGCTCACGCACTGCAAAAGTTTTGGGAAAAGCGCCAGCCAGCATCAAAACAAAATCCAGTTAACAAGATATCACAAGATTCTCCAAGGGAATTTCGTGAACAATCCGGCCGCTGTCCTTCTAAAGACCAGTCCTGCATTCGCAGCGCTTATCTGTCTAGTGGTCACACAGATCTAAATGTATCGACTGGTTTTACATTGCTGCGAATGGGACATGTGCCCCCATGAACCGCGGTGGTAGCAGAGAGAAATTAACCACGTAAGCACATGAAAGTGAATGTTAGATTAAGGTAATACCGCAGGCAAGGGACAATGAAATGTAAGGAGGCAAGTAAAGAATGGCTACTGATTGTTGAAGAAGAAAAAGCTGGGAGAAGAGTCGGGTTTGAATTATGGAGCATCAAGCTCAGGCATGTGAGAGCGCGGGTTTAAAAGGAGTGAATAGGTTTTCACCGCCAACAAAACATCATTTTTCATGTCGTAAAGATTGATTTTTCAGTCTGTTCCATTAGCAGGTGCTGCAGAGGACAGAAAATGCAAAGCGAGCTGTGACGTGATTTAAGTTTGAACCGAGGTTACTGCGGCCACAATGCAGGGCACTAACCATGATGTGATCACAGCGCCACACGTCGGCTTCGCGTATTTTTTCTGACCACAGCATAGTTGTGCACGGCACGGATATTTTTGCTGTTAAATATGAATAAAATGCGATGTATGTTTGCAGCTGTTGATGTTTCTGTCCTGTTACTGTCATAGAAACATACAAAGAGGAGGCGGCCATTCAGGTCCTCGAGCCTGCTCCGCTATTCAATTGGATCATGGCAGATCTGTATCTGAAATCCATCTACCAGCGATGATTCCATAAACCTTCACATCCTCACCGAACACAAACCTATCGATCTCATTTTGAAATTGTCAATTGCTCCCCAGCCTGAACAGTTGTTTCGAGAAGAGACTTCAAGATTCCTACTACTCTCTGTGTGAAGAAACGCTTCCTTACATCATTCCTGAACGGGGTAACTCTAATTTTACGGTTATGCCCCATTGTGCTGGACCCTCCCAACTGAGGAAATAGATTATCTCTCTCTCTTACACCTATTTGTTTGCAGCTCTGACCGAAGTTCTCACCCCAGAACATTAACTGTCCCTCTGATCATGTCCCGCTAATTTGGATTTTGAGTTCATGCCACTTTCCCTGATGATCCTTAGCGCCCTGTCTCTGCAAAAGGATTTGTTGCAGATTGCTGGCAGCAAGCAGCAGAAGCAAGTGGGATATGGGCGCTGATAGGAGATGCTGCTTCTCAAGGCTGTCTCACAACCCGTGGGAGCTGGCGGGGGTTTGAAAGCCTTCATGTGTCACACAATTATAATTGATGACGTGGTATCTTAAAATACCACCCTATAATGGTATATGGTAATGGTTGTGAAAGGTTGTTAAAAGGTTGAGGGTTCGACTCCCGTCAGAGTCGCTGTTCAGTCAGGTTTCGGTGATGAACTTTTGAAGCAAAACCACATTGCTGCCCTTCAAGGACTGAGAATCGCCAATGAGGACGGTTGACTTGTGAACAACTAACATTTCAGCTTCAATCTGCGCACATTCTGCAACTGTAAAAAGACATCATTTGAACCTGGGAACCTCTCCCATATCAACCAATGAAACCCCCCGAGCGAGATTCAAACTCCGAGACCAACGAGCAGCTGGCAACGAAGCCGTAAGATTTCTTTCAGACCGCTTCTTTCCTTCCAATCTCGCGTTCCTATAAAATGTACAACAACATCAAGTGATGCACGAAATATTTCAAGTCAACAATATCATCCTCACTTCACCGGGTGCGGTCTGAAAGTTCGATTTTGACTTTTTAAATACGTCCCCTGCCGTCTCAGTCATTATTTCTTTCTTTACCCTTTCCTGCCTGAGACGTTCATCAGTGGAAAACACAGAGAGACAAGACACAGAGACGGAGACATTGAAAGATGGCGTCTAGCGGTATGACTCCCGCAGAGAAAAATCCACTGATTTAAATGCGAGAGGCGAGGACCGAAATCCCGGATGAGCCCCCGCTCTTTAGACAAAAATCCCCAATTCCCTCAGTTTGACGACATTGCAGAAGATTTAAAATAATAACTGTCAAAAATTCTGCGATTTTATTGTTAAAAGCGGGAATTCAGTCCCAGATGTGCGGAAACTGTGAGGTAAATATATAAATCCGCTTGTTTACAGAAGCTTGCTCCACATTTTCCACATTGTCAATCTTTTTTAATTCATTGATGGGATGGGGGCGTCGCTGGCTAGGCCTGCATTTAGTGCCCATCCCTAATTGCTCTTGAGAAGATGGTGGTGAGCCACCTTCTTGAACCGCTGCAGTCCATATGGTGTAGGTACACCCACAATGCTGTTAGGAAGGGAGTTCCAGGATTTTGGCCCAGCGACAGTGAAGGAACGGCGATTCAGGTCCAAGTCAGGATGGTGTGTGGCTTGGAGGGGAACTTGTAGGTGGTGATGTTCCCATGCGTCTGCTGCCCTTGTCCTTCTAAGTGGTAGAGGTCGCGGGTTTGGAAGTTGCTTTTGAAGGAGCTTTGGCGAGTTGCTGCAGTGCATCTTGTAGATGGTACACACTGCAGCCACAGTGCGCCGGTGGTGGAGGGAGTGAATGTTGAAGGTGGTGGATGGAGTGCCAATCAAGCGGGCTGCTTTATCCTGAATGATGTCGAGCTTCTTGAGTGTTGTTGGAGCTGCACTCATCCAGGCAAGTGGAGAGTATTCCATCACACTCCTGACTTGTGCCTTGTAGATGGTGGAAAGGCTTTGGGGAGTCATGAGGTGAGACACTCGCTGCAGAATTCCCAGCCTCTGACCTGCTCTTGTAGCCACAGTATTTATATGGCTGGTCCAGTTCAGTTTCTGATCAATGGTAACCCACAGGATGTTGATAGTGGGGGATTCAGCGATGGTAATGCCATTGAATGTCAAGGAGAGATGGTTAGAGTCTCGCTTGTTGGAGATGGTCATTGCCTGGCACTTGTGTGGTGCGAATGTTACTTGCCACTTTTCAGCCCAAGTCTGAATGTTGTCCAGGTCTTGCTGCATATGGACACGGACTGCGTCAGTATCTGACGAGTCTCGAATGGTGCTGAACAGTGTGCAATCATCAGTGAACATCCCCACTTCTGACCTTATCATGGAGGGAAGGTCATTGATGAAGCAGCTGAAGATGGTTGGGCCTAGGACACTGCCCTGAGGAACTCCTGCAGTGATGTCATGTGATTGAGATGAATGACCTCCAACAACCACAGCCAACTTCCTTTGTGCTAGGTATGATTCCAAACAATGGAGAGTTTTCCCCTTGATTCCCATTGACTTCAGTTTTGCTAGGGCTCCTTGATGCCACATTCGATCAAATGCTGCCTTGATGTCAAGGGCAGTCACTCTCACCTCACCTCTGGTGTTCAGCTCTTTTCTCCATGTGTGGGCCAAGGCTGTAATGAGGTCAGGAGCTGAGTTGCCCTGGCAGAACACAAACTGGGCATCAGTTAGCAGGTTATTGCTGAGTAAGTGCCGCTTGATAGCACTGTCGACGACACCTTCCATCACTTTGCTGATGATTGAGAGTAGACTGATGGGACGGTAATCGGCCGGGTCGGATTTGTCCTACTTTTTGTAGACAGGACATACCTTGGCAATTTTCCACATTGCCGGGTAGATGCCAGTGTTGTAGCTGTACTGGAACAGCTTGGCTAGGGGCGCAGCTAGTTCTGGAGCACAAGTCTTCAGTACTATTGCCGGAATGTTGTCAGGGCCCATAGCCTTTGCTGTATCCAGTGTCTTCAGCCGTTTCTTGACATCACGTGGAGTGAACTGAATGGGCTGAAGACTGGCATCTGTGATGCTGGGGACCTCAGGAGGAGGCCGAGATGGATCATCCACTCCGCACTTCTGGCTGAAGATAGTTGCAAATGCTTCAGTCTTGTCTTTTGCACTCACGTTCTGGGCTCCACCATCATTGAGGATGGGGATATTTTTGGAGCCTCCTCCTCCTGTTATCTGGGACCGCTGGCAGGACATATCTACAAGTCTGCCGCTCACCCACAAAGCAGCACAAACTCACGGATTCAGAAACAACTCATAGATGGAGAATGAAAGATAAACACAACCAGAGAAACCTGCAATACCTGTTACCCAGGGAAAATGCTTTGGCACAAAAGCAAAATACTGCGGATGCTGGAACTGTGAAATAAAAACAGAAAATGCTGGAAATACTCAGCAGGTCAGGCAGCATCTGTGGAGAGTGAAACGGAGTTAACGTTTCAGATCGATGACCCTTCGGCGACCTGAAAAGTTACCTTTCTCTTAAAATTCCATGGCTCAGTTGGTTAAAGTGGCTGTTCAGTAAACAGGAGTTTCTGGCTTGGACTCCAAACTTTGTTTTATAATTTGTGAAATTAAGCAACAAAAAAGCCCTGACTCTGGAAAATCACACTGACCATAGCTTGGAAATATCAATTTTAATAAATTACCTGCAATTTTTACAATGATTGGTGCAAAACCTTAGATCTGAGGGGCGCTCATCGACCTGAAACATTAACCCTATGTTTCCCTCTCCACAGATGATCCCTGACCTGCGGAGCATTTACACCATTTTCTGAATAATTTCATTTGCAGACGCTGCAGTATTTTGCTCTGTCTTTTATTCTTTCATTAACAGAATCAAGAATGTGACAAGAGAAGTGAACCCCACGGTATGTTGCGCAGTGGTGGTTCAGGGGTAGAATTCTCGCCTGTAATACGGAGAACCCAGAGTTCGATTCGCGGTTTGTGCAACGTTTAAATTCATACTGAAGCATTTCGAAAGAACTTTTAATTTATAGAATTTTCATGAAACGCACTACAAAATATACAATTTTTAAAATATGTATCAAACTCTCCGTCATTCGTCAGTTAAGAAAGGTAAATTCATCCTCTCACATCCGTGAGACAACCTCAGGCAAACAACTCCGAGCCTCCTTAAGAATTTCTTCACTCAAAGGGTTGTGAATGTTTGGAATTCTCTGCCCCAGAGGGATGTGAATGCTAAGTCTTTGAGTATATTCAAGGCTGAAACAGATCGTTTTTGGACTCTAGGGGAATCATGGGATATGGAGATCACACGGGAAAGTGGAGTTCCAGTCGATGATCAGCCATGATCTTATTGAATGGTGGAGCAGGCGCGATGGGCCGAGTGGCCTTATCCTGCTCCTAATTCGTATGTTCGTACAGATAACCCGTGAGTTTACACATCTTCTCGATGTGCCAATGTCTCAGTCACTGCGTTGAAATCGAATCTATTTCCTGCACATTATTATTTGCTGGTTTAACAGTTAAAACTGGCCCCACTTTCGTCCTGTCAATAAGTAGCATTGAAGGGCTCCTTTAAAACTCTCATCCGTTATTGCAACACGGTGGGCCTGAGGAAACTAAGTGCCCACGTGGAACAGCTAATAAGGAGAAAGCTTCCGGAAACACCAATTGAACCTTCTGCTCTGGTAGAAATATTACACCGCAATAGCATTGGCTGTTTTAGGTGTGGCTCGAACTCTTAAGAGCGGCATTTTCCAACCACTGTACTATCAGAAGTACCACGCGCTAACCAAATGCACCACTACAGCCCCGCAAGGAAGGTGCGAATTATCCGTGCACATTTACTGACACATTTCAAGTTATTTAATAGTGCCGGGAGCTGGGACACTGGTTACTATTGTTTATTTGAGGAGCATTGGCTGGGGTTATATGATAGAGTGCAGCAGGAGTTACTCTCATGTGTTCGCGAGCTGCTGAATTTACTAAAGGCTGCACCAGGTTCCTGGCGTCATAAACATTGAACATTTTTACTCAACTCCTAAAAGTGCAGTCTATATAATGAGAACGGGTGAAAATTCATCACATGCATAACACACATTTTTTTTTAAGTTTTGTGTATGGCTCGGCAACCATGTGAGTACTTCGGTCCGTACGAATCAGAAAGTTAGCTGTTGATTAATGGCGATTACCACAAACTTTTTGCACAGTTTAGTTAGTTTTGCATAATTAATAGAATAAGCAGTTTTTTAAATGTAAATGGAACCCATTTAGAGCATTTATAGATGACAGTTCTCTTCTGAGTTGTTCCTAAAATTCTTTACAGAGCAGCATATTCCGAAGTGCACTGGTTATCACTTCCGTCTACAGGTCCCCGGTTCAAGCATCTCTTGTAGGTAGAGATCAATAAAATAAATTAACAGCTACGCAGTATTCTCCTTTTCTCTATACAGTTCTGTATACAATCAAAATCTACAGAGACACCGACAGTGTGAGAGATGGAATACAATACTGGAAAGTGTGAGGTTATGCACTTTGGCAGGAAAAATCGTAGAGCAGGCTATTATCTTAATGGCAAGAAACTGGAAAGTACTGAAGTACAAAGGGATCTGGGGGTCCTGGTGCACGAAACTCAAAAGGTTAGTATGCAGGTGCAGCAAGTGATTAAGAAGGCAAATGGAATGTTGGCTTTCATTGCTAGGGGGATAGAATATAAAAATAGGGAGGTATTGCTTCAGTTGTACAAGGTATTGGTGAGACCGCACCTGGAATACTGCATACAGTTCTGGTGTCCATACTTAAGAAAAGACATACTTGCTCTCCAGTTAGTACAAAGAAGGTTCACTCGGTTAATCCCGGGGATGAGGGGATGGACATATGAGGAGAGGTTGAGTAGATTGGGACTCTACTCATTGGAGTACAGAAGAATGAGAGGCGATCTTATTGAAACATATAAGATTGTGACGGGTTGGATCGGGTGGATGCGGGGAGGATGTTCCCGATGATGGGTGAAACTAGAACTAGGGGGCATAGTCTTAGAATAAGGGGCTGCTCTTTCAAAACTGAGATGAGGAGGAACTACTTCACTCAGAGGGTGGTAGGTCCATGGAATATGCTGCCCCAAAAAGCTGTAGAAGCTACATCATTACATAAATTTAAAACAGAAATAGACAGTTTCCTAGAAGTAAAGGGAA
This sequence comes from Somniosus microcephalus, assembly GCF_052327205.1. Taxonomy (NCBI): domain Eukaryota; kingdom Metazoa; phylum Chordata; class Chondrichthyes; order Squaliformes; family Somniosidae; genus Somniosus; species Somniosus microcephalus. The sequence goes on from NW_028225179.1 coordinate 56,599,709, forward strand.
TTAAGGGTTACAGGGAGCGGGCAGGAAATTGGACATGAGTCTAGGTTCGGATCGGACAGGGCCCTGTGGGTAGCGGAGCGGGCCCAGGGGTCGTGTAGCCTGATCCTGCTCCTATTTCGTGTGTCTAATTCTGTTAGATTCAGGAGATGGGTCTGTGATAGTGGATTGGCGGTTAGGATCAGATCAGCCATGATCTTATTAAATGGCGGAGCAGGCTCGAGGGGCCGATTGGCCTACTGCTGCTCCTATTTCTTATGTTCTTATGTTCTTATGAATCGTGCAGCTCTGCCTCGGTTAATAGCAACAGTTCGGAGCCGCATTTCAGACGCAGCAACAAACCCATGAGTTTGTTTGCTGTTACCCAGCTCCCGGATTGAGTGAGGCCGGGACAGCAGCGAAGTTCAGGCCGCCTGCCCGGCCCCGTTCTCTCAAAGCGCCCTCTGGCGGCGGAAAGCAGCGATTGCAGCCTCAGAGAGCATAAACTGCCCATCACCGCGAAACAAAATATCACTGAAGCAGAGGAGGGCAGAGATTTTCATCTGCAGCGTGTATGTGAGGATGGTCGAGCTTGAATCGATCGACTCATTGTTGTTGAAACCGCTGAAATTGAATCTTTCTCCGGCACTTGTTTCAGGTTTACTTATGAAATGTGCCCTCGAGTTGCAATCGAAAAATTTGGAGACGCGGTGTAGTGGGGCAAGTTAAAGGGTCAGCATAGATAATGTCGAGACCAAATTAAACAGTAGCTCAAGCTGATGAACATTGCATTGGTGAAAATGCTGGACGGAGATTTGGAGTAAGCGAAAGTGGGAAGGGCTGTACTGCAATTCCAGCACTTCTCCAAGCACATTCCGGGCAAGTCATCGATAGTAAAAAGTGGGCTTGGAACGGGAATGTAACTGCGGGCACACGTGACAGAGCATTTTTATTGGGAATGTAAAACTGCTGACTCCAATACTCTGACTACCTGAATCAGACAAAATGTAATGGACAATACATGATAAATCCATTTTATTTTTGATAACCAGTTGATTCGGTCTGCATTCTAGACAGAATGTCTCTTACGTCTAGGGGTATGAATCTCGCTTTGGTGATTTTAGATTGAAATTTGTGACCGGTCCCGCGTGAGCCCCGTTTTAATGTCGACTTCTAATATTGGACTTGCGCTCAAAACTTGTTCTAATCCGCCTAACAAAAAATCGGTCAGGACCCGAATCATTCTCCAACAATCTCCAGTGGCTTTGGAGGAACGTCAATGCAAACTGGCATGTAAATATCATGGCTTTAAAGACAAACTATTAAAGTATTTTTATCAATCTATCACTGTGAAGGTTGTAACAATATTTGGGTCTGTCCATGTTGGATACAAATGTATTTGTGGGTTGCTATTGTGTTAGATGTAAATGCTTTTGTACCTCTGTTCGTTATAAATATAATTAGATTTATTTGTATTATTTTTTAATGTATTGGGTGGGGGAATCTGTGACTGTTATAAATGTATTTCTGAGCGCTGCCAAATGTCCAGTCCGACCCCATTCTACCTCCTCTTTTTCCCCACGTAGCATTTGCCATAATATCTGTTACATCCGGATTCAACTTTTGCTTTTATTGATATTTAGAAAATGTGAAGCTTAGAAAGTAATAACTCTGCATCCATCAGCCTCTCTGATATCTCCTGAGCACCCGTTACCCTGTCTGATAGACCCTGCACGTCTCTTCCCCTATCTGGCATCTCTTGAGCATGCCTTATGCCTCTGACACATCAGGAACGTCTCTTACCATGTCTGATAGATCCATAGCATCCCTTACTCTGTCTGATACACTCGGAGCGTCCCTTACCCTGTCTGGTACATCCGGAGCGTCCCTTACCCTGTCTGATGTATCCGAAGAATACCTTACCCTGTCTGGTACCTCCGGGGCGTCCCTTACCCTGTCTGGCATATCCGGAGCGTCCCTTAACCTATCTGGTAAATCCCGAGCGTCCCTTACCCTATCCGATCCATCCGGAGCATCCCTTACCTTGTCTGGTACATCCCGAGCGTCCCTTACCCTATCTGGTAAATCCCGAGCGTCCCTTACCCTATCCAATCCATCCGGACCGTCCTTTGCCCTGTCTGGTACTACCGGAGCGTCCCTTGACCTGTCTGATCCATCCGGAGCGTCCGTTACCTTGTCTGGTACATCCGGAGCTTCCCTTGCCCTGTCTGATCCATCCAGAGCGTCCGTTACCTTGTCTGGTACATCCAGAGTCTCCCTTACCCTGTCTGACCCATCCAGAGCGTCGCTTACCCTGTCTGGCACATCCGGAAAATCCCTTACCCTGTCTGCCGCATCCGGAGCATCACTTACCCTGTCTGTTAGTTGCTGAGCGCCGCCTATCCTGCCTGATCCATCTGGAGCATCCCTTACCCTGTCTGGAATATCCGGATCGACCCTTACCCTGTCTGGTACTTCCAGAGCGTCCCTTTCCCTGTCTGGAAAATCCGGAGCATCCCTTACCCTGTCTGAACCATGCACAGCGTCCATTACCTGGTCTGATCCATCCGGAGCATCCCTTACCCTGTTTGACCCAGCCGGAGCGTCTCTTACCCTGTCTGCTAGATGCGGAGGGTCCCTTATTCTGTCTGCTACATCCGGAGCGTCCCTTACCCTGTCTGGTTCATCCGGAGCATCCCTTACCCTGTTTGCTACATCCGGAGCATCAGTTACACTGTCTGCTACATCCGGAGCATCCCTTACCCTATCTGCTACATCCGGAGCGTGCCTTACCCTGTCTGCTACCTCCACAGCGTCCCTTACCCTGTCAGATCCATGCGGAGGGTTTCTTACTCTCTTTGTTCCCTCCTACGAGTCCATTATCCTGTTTGATTACCATTTTGCCAAAATTGCATATTTCTCAGTTCATTTGCAGCTATGAACCGCTTCCCGTCGCTCACGCACATCAACTGTTTAGGGAAAAGTGCCAACTACCAGGTAAACAAAAGCCAGTTCTTCAGTTAGCCTCCCCAGTTCACATGATTTCCCAAGGACATTTCGTGTAAAATCGAGCTGCTTTGGTTCCAACCGTCGGCCCTGCTTTCGCAGCGCTTGTCTGTCGGGCGGTCCCGCAGGTCTAAATGTATCGACTGGTTTCAAAGCACCAATTCAGTTTGGTGCGAATGGGACATGTAACAGGTTTTTAAGCACCATCATCCCTTTTATCTCTGAATCCCTCCTGCCTTCCATCCTATCACAGACCTTCCCTTTTGTTCTTTCCTCTCCTCCCCCATTTCCCTGCCCCGACACTTGGTTAAAAACCTGTTACATCTCCAGCTTTTTCCAGTTCTGACTTAGGGTAATCGACCTGAAACGTTAACTCAGTTTCTCTCTCCACAGATGCTCCCTGAGCTGCAATGTATTTCGCGTTGCACTTCTAGTTAATGGTTGAAAAAGTCATTCAAAGTTTTTGGGTTCCATTCCCACCAGAGTCGCTGTTTAGTCCGATTTCGGTGATGAACGTTTGCAGCAAAACCACAACTCGTTCATTTGCGTCCTTCAAGGAATGGGAATCGGCAGCGAGGTCGCTTGAATTGTGAATAATTAAAATGTTAGCTTCAATCTGCTCACCTTCTTGAAATATTTGCTTTATTCCACGTGTGTTGTGTCGACAAACCCTGTGCATTCTGCCCTCTGGAGCTCAAACATTCTCTGGAGCAAAGACAATCGTGCCTTCTGTAAATAAATCATTTGAACCGGGGAACCTCTCCCATATCAATCAATGAAATCCTCTAAATGCAGAGCCTGTATCCAGGAGAAGAAGGGGTTGACCATTTAGGACTGAGATGAGGAGAAATGTCTTCACTCAGAAGGTGGTGAATCTTTGGAATTCTCTGTCCCAGAGGGCTGTGGAGGCTCAGTCTTTGAGTCTGTTCAAGACAGAGATCGATAGATTTTTGAATATTAAGAGAATCAAGTGATCTGGGGATAGTGCAGGAAAGTGGAGATGAGGTAGAAGATCAGACATGATCTTATTGAATTGCGGAGCAGGTTCGAGGGTCCAAATGGCCTACTCCTGCTCCTATTTCATATGTTCTTATGTACTTAAGTGAGAATCAAAACCCCGAGACCAACGAGCCGCTGGAAACGAAGCCGTAAGATTTCGCTGCCACCCACAGCTTTCAGACCGCTTCAGTCCATCCAATCCCGCTTTCTAATACAATGTTCAACGATATCAAGTGATACACGAAACATTTCAAGTCAACAATATTAGCCCCACTTCACCAGATTCGTCTTGAAAGTCCATTTTTAACTTTTCTGAATTACTTCCCCTGCCGTCTCAGTCAGTATTTCTTTCTCTACCCTTTTCTGCTGGTGTTGCAGGTTAGATCAGCCTCGGCCGTTCAAGAAAACCTGAGAAGCCCATCAGGGTAAAGCACAGAGAGACTAAGAAACAGAGACAGGGAGAGAGAGGGAATCTATGGGTACGATTCTCGCGCAGAAAATTTCGATGTTTCAAATGCGAGAGGCGAAGTTTCAAATCCCGGATGATCCCCTCGCTTTTTAGTCAAAATCAACAATTCCCTCGGCTTGGCGATATTGCAGAAAACTTAAAATAAAAACTGCCACAAATACTGTGCAGAGCCTGTGCCCAGTGTATAGCAAGAAACCCGCGATTTTATTATTAAAAGCGGGAATTCAGTCCTAAATGTGCCGAAACTGTGAGGTAAATATGTAAATCCATTTATTTCCAGAAGCCTGCTCCACATTTTCCACATTGTCAATCTGGGAGCGCGGGCAGGACATCTCTTCAAGCCGGCCGCTCACCCACAAAGCAGCACAAACTCACTGATTCAGAAATCACATTATTTTAGCCTCTTTACCAAAAATCCACCGTTTCTAAGCAGTGCCTTGTGTGACTTTTCTGTGGTCAGGACAGAATTGCAACAAATAATGTGTGACGCCGTGATCGTATAATAGTTAGTACTCTCCGTTGTGGCCGCAGCAACCTCGGTTCTGAATCCGAATCATGGCACAGCTTGATTTATATCTCCTGTTCTCTGCGGCACCTGCTGATGGAACGCAATCCCTTAATCAACACGTTAACTTTTACTAAATGAAGAAAATATTTACTGATAGGGTTACGCACAACACGTGGGATGTGTGACAAAATAACCAGCACAAGCACGGCCGCACACATGGTTTCCTGATGTACTGTAAGTTTCTACGTAGTTTTTGGTGAGGTAACAGAGAGGGTTAATGAGGGCAATGAGGTTGACGTGCTGTACATGGACTTCCAAATAGGCGTTTGACAAAGTGCCACATAATTGGCTTGCCAGCAAAGTTAAAGACCATGGAATAAAAGGGGCAGTGGCTGCATGGATACGGAATTGGCTAAGTGACAGTGAAGCAGGGAGTAGTGGTGAATGGCTGTTTTTCAGACTGGAGGAAGGTACACAGTTGTGTTCCCCAGAGGTCGGGACTAGGACCACTGATTTTCTCGATATATAGTAAGGACTTGGACTTGGGTGTACAGGGCACAATTTCAAAATTTGCAAATTACTTTCCCTTAGGGAATTCCACTGACTGAAATGCGAGAGATCCCAGACGAGCTTCTGGCTTTTTGGTCAAACATCACCAATTGCTTCAGCTTGGCGACACTGCAGAAGTCTTGAAATAATAACTGCCCGAATATACTGTGCAGAGCCTGTGTCTAGTATATAACAAGAAACCCGCGATTTTATTATTAAAAGCGGTGATTCAGTCCCTGATGTGCCGAAACTGTGAGGTAAATATGTAAATCTGTTTGTTTCCAGAAGACTGCTCCACATTTTCCACATTGTCAATCTGGCAGCACGAGCAGGACATCTCTACAAGTCTGCCGCTCACCCACAAAGCAGCACAACCTCACGGTTTCAGAAACAACTCATAGATGGAGAATCAAAGGTAAGCGACAGCAGAGGGACTGGCAATTCCTGTAACCCAGGGAAAATGCTTTGGCTCCGTGGGTTAGTTGGTTAAAGTTGCCTGTTTATAAACAGACGTTTCTGGCATGGACTCCCAGCTTTGTTGTATAATTTGTGATATTAAGCAACAAAATAACACTGTATCTGGAAATCACGCTGACCAGAGCATGGAAATAACAATTTTAATAAAATTACCAGCATTTTTTTGAAATCATTGGTGTAAACCTTGGATCTGAGGAGAGCTCTTCGACCTGAAACATTAACCGTGTGTTTCCGTCTCCACAGATGATCCCGGACCTGCGGAGTGTTTACAGCATTTTCTGAATAATTTCATTTCCAGACTCTATAGTATTTAGCATTGTCCTTTAGCCTTGCATTATCAGAAACAAGACTGTGAGTGGACAATTGAAACTCTAGATTTGATAAGTATTGGTGGTTCAGGGGCTAAATTCGCACTTGCATTGTGGGAAACACGCTTTCGACTGCCGGCCAATACAAGTGTGAGCTTCTTACCAAAATACAACAGCAAAATACTGCGGATAGTGGAATTCATACTAAAGTACTTCAGTTAACATTTTAAATTAAAGAAGTTTCATGAAACGCAGTACAAAAAAGACATTTGTATCAAACTTTCCGTCATTCTGCTTGCAAGGAAAAGAGTAATAATTTGAGTTAAGCATCCGTGGGAGAAACCTCAGGGAAACAGCTCCGAGCTTCCACAAGGAGGGAGACGCTGAGACCCGAGCGAGAAAGGAGAAGGATTGGGAGGAAGGATTTTGTTAAAGGCGGTTAGAGCCCGAAGCTGCGGTAATATTTTGGTGTTTGTGGTGGGTTTGCATGGTGTTCTGAATTCGGAACCCGTGGGACCATTTCAAAAGCCAGCTTCTCACATCGTTTCAGCGCTGGACAAAGCAGCACTGTCTAATATTCAGGGCAGAAGGTGTTTCAAGAAGATTGACGTTGAATGTAAGTTTATCCCAATTCAGGCGAGCTCATATGTGCAGAAAGCAAAATGTAAAGGTCCTGCATTGGCCAGAATCGAACACGGGTGTAAGACGTCCAATGAAACATAGAGACGGTCCCTTTAACTTTACTCAGTTGATTGGTTTTCAGTTGCTCCTGTGAAGCTCTGGGATTTCGAAAGATAGGGTAAAAACGACATGTTTTTAATGGAAAGTATTTATATTTTCTACAATGTCGATTGGCTGTAAGAAGCTGAGTTTTGACTAAAATCTAGTGGGGTTCGACCAGAATTTGAAGCTGGGACCTATCGCAATTCAACTGTGATACGCCTAAAGTGATAATTATACCCCTAGACCAACGAGCCGCCGACATATAAGTGTGAAACCCATTAGGTACTGGAATCTCAGATTCTGACGGTACTGAAGTAAGCTGTCTCTGAGAGTGCTATCTAATTAGTCCCACTCTCCATAGACTTGCAAGTGTTTTCCCTTTAAAGTATATATTGGTAACTTGAGACATGACAGAAGCTAAATTAAGCAGGCTTGGGAGCAAAAGGTAAATTTGGACATGACGTTAAAGGTGAATGTCAAAAGAACCGAAGGTGTCAAACATTTAACCCAAACGACGAGAATGGGATTCGAACCCACGTGTGTAGAGCACAATAGATTAGCAGTCCATCGCCTTAACCACTCGGCCACCTCACCTCCCCTCAACGTTTTCGTTTCCTACTCTTTGTATCCAAACAGAACTAATCTGCAAGAAAGTCCGCTTCACCATTTGTCCGGCCCGTGCACTCAGATCTACAATGTTGAAAATGTACAATCAGCTCTGTAAGCAAAAGGCCGTCCGTTACTTCAGGTGAGCGTCTGTCAAAAATGGTCGGTTTGATGTCAAATTCAGAACAGAGAAGAAAAAGTTTGCCGTCGTCAAGAAGTTGTGGGGAGGATTGTGAGCAAATCCAGCGCAACAGCTCATATAAAGGAGTGGATTTAGGAAAAGATTGATATATTTTGAATTAAGTGAGAGGGTTTGCACCTGCGCAGGGAAATCCAATGCAACTTCGAACACAACAACTTAACAACTCGTACGATAGAAACATACTGCAGATGCTGGAAATCCGAAATAACAACAGAAAATGCTGGAAAAACTCAGCAGGCCAGGCAACATCCGTGGAGAGAAATTAGAGTCGACGTTTCGGGTGATCCCTTTTTCAAAACTGGAAAGGAAATTAAATAGATGGAAGGCAGGGCTGCGATGGAACAAAAGAAGTAAAGAGACATTAAGAAGTATTCAAAACCAGGCGAGATGGTAATAGGACAGTGGAGACAAAAGACGGCTCAGATTAGGTGTGAAGTGTACTGGCAGGATGAGAGACAGCTGCCATGTGGGAAAGAGAAAAAAAGGAAACGGGGGGAAGGGAAAACCCAAAACAAAGGGGTGGAAAAAATATAAGTAAAAATGTAATAGGGGCCGAGGTTATGATCTCAAATTGTTGAACTCGATATTGAGTCTGGAAGGCTGCAAAGTGCCCAATCGGAAGATGAGGTGCTGTTGCTCGAGTTTACATTGAGCTTCCGTGGAACAATGCAAGAGGCCATGGACAGTGAGGTCCGAGTGGGAATGAAGCAGTGAATTAAAATGACAGGCGACCGGAAGCTCGGGGTCACCCTTACGGACTGAATGGAGATGTTTCGCAAAGCGGTCACCCAATCTGCGTTTGGTCTCCCCAATGTAGAGGACACCGCATCGTGAGCAGCGAATACAGTATACTAGATTGCAAGAAGTACAAGTAAATCGCTGTTTCACCTGGAAAGGGTGTTTGGGGCCCTGGACAATGGGAAGGGGGGAGGTATAGGGGCAGGTGTTACATCTCCTGCGCCTGCACAGGAAGGTGCCAGGTAAAGGGGAAGGTCTGTTGGGGGTGATAGAGGAGTGGACTAGGGTGTCTCGGAGGGAACAGTCCCTACAGAATGCTGAAATTGGAGGGGAAGATGCGTTTGGTGGCGGGATCACTTTGGAGGTAGCGGAAATGGCGGAGGATGATCAGTTGAATGTGGAGGCTGGTGGGGTGAAAGGTGAGGACAAGGGGAACCCTATCGTGGTTCCGGGAGGGAGGGGCAAGGGTGAGGGCAGAAGTGCGGGAGATAGAACGGACATGGTCGTCGCAGCTGAAATCGCATTCCTTTAAAAAAGACTAACACACAGAATGATCCGGGGCTGTGAGCTCACCCATTTTAAATAGGCACAGAAGGATCCGTGACTGACAACAATCCCGATAATGATTAGCAGCGAAATCAGAAGCTTTATCCATTAGGCCAAGGAAATTCCGTGTGCAATCCGGCTATTTTGCTTCAGAAGGCCGGCCCTGCTTTCGCAATGCCTGTCTGTCGAGCGGTTCCGTAGGTTTGAATGTATCGACTGGTTTCAAAGCAACAATTGAGATTGGTGCAAATGGGACATGTCCCCCCAGGAACAACGATTGTCGCAGAGTAAACTGAAGCTTGCTGAAGTTAAGCAGTTGCAAGTGAATGTTAGGTTAAGGTAATCCCTCAGGAAAGTGGTATAGAAATGGAAGGAGGAAAGAAAAGGAGGGCTATTGATTGTGGAAGGAAAAAATGCTGGGAGAAGAGGTGGGTTTGAAATATGGAGCATCAAGCTCAGGCATGTGAGAGCGCGGGGTTTTGAAGGAGTAAATAGGTTTTCACCGCCAACAAATAATATTTGTTTCATGTAGTAATGATTGATTTCTTGTTGCGTTCTATCAGCAGGTGCCACAGAGACCAAAATATATAAAGCGAGTTATACCATGACTGGGATTCCAACCGAGGTTGCTGCGGGTACAACACAGGGTACTGACCACTATATGAACACGGCGCCACACACCAGCTGCTGTTCTTCTGCTCTGTCCACAGCAAAGTAACGCACAGCACCGCTTAGAAAAGATGAATTTTTGGAGAAGGCCAAAATCAGCACTGCTAGAAATTACGACAGTGGTGGGATTCGACCCATGTCCCATAGCAACATGGAGCCTTTATCCAGACTGGGAACTGATGCAGCCGCAGTCACATTTAAAAGGATTGTAGCCCTTTCACACGAGAATAAACTCACCCCTGGAGAGTCATAAAGAAGAAGAAAAAGGCCCCACTGGGAGTCAAACCCAGGATCGCCTGTTTACTAGACAGGCGCTTTTAACCAGCTAAGCCATGGAGCCAAACTAGGCCTCCGGTGCTCGCCTCCACTCACTGATATCTATCAGCTACCAGTCACCGACTGCTGGAGTCTGAGGCTGTTTTGCCTTTATCCATCTCTCTTGTCCGCCTTGTGTCCCGATGCTGTCTGTATCTCTCGCTGCGTTTATCTCAGTGTCAATCTGTGAGTTGATTCTTAATGAATACTTGTGTTTGTGTCATACATTAAATAAATGAGGAGATCAGACAATTCTTCCTCTGACATCGGGGAACAAATGAGCCAACATTCATAACAAGATATTGTTTATTGTGATGCAGCAAATACAATATTCCATCTTGAATGATTTAGGTTCAATTCTGTGCAAAAAGAAACTTTGACCCCAAACGTCTTTCACGACCACCGGACGTCTCAAAGCGCTTTACAGCCAATGACATACTTTCGGAGTGTAGTCACTGTTGCAATGTGGGAAACGCCGCAGCCATATTGTGAACAGCAAGCTCCCACAAACAGCATTGTGATAATGACCAAATAATCTGTTTTTGTTATGTTGATTGAGGGATAAATATTGGATAGGACACCGGGAATAACTCCCCTGCTCTTACTTCGAAATAGTGCCATGGGATCTTTTACATCCACCAGAGAGAGCAGGCGGGGCCTCGATTTAACGTCACATCCAAAATACGGCACCTCCGACAGTGCAGCACTCGCTCAGCACTACACTGGAGGGGCAGCACTGGATTTATATACTCTAGTCCCTGCAGGAGGAATCTGAACCCACAGGCCTTCTGGCTCAGAGGCCAGTGTGCTACCCACTGAGCCAGAGCTGAGCTAAATAGGTAAAAGTGAATGTCAGATTAAGGGAAAACCGCAGGAAAGTGACAATGAAATGAAAGGAGGAAAGTGAAGAAGGGCTAGTGGTTGTGGAAGGAAGAAAAAGCTGGAAGAGGCGAGTGTGAATTATGGAGAATAAAGCACAGGTATATGAGAGTGTGGGGATTTGAAGGAATAAATTGGTTTCACCACAAACAAGACAGAGTTCTTCTTTTAATAACTAATGATGATTCTCTGAGTTTTATTAGCAGGTGCCGCAAGGGACAGAAGATGTAAAGCAAGTAGTGCCGTGACTCGGATTCCAACCGAGGTTGCTGCAAACACAACGCAGAGTACTGACCACTATATGATCATGGAGCCATTGATTATGCTTCTACCAATTACTTTAATCCATGCCCCTGGTTATTGACCCCTCTGCTAAGGGAAATAGGTCCTTCCTATCCACTCTATCTCGGCCCCTCATAACTTTATATCCCTCAATTAAGTCTCCCATCAGCCCCCTCTGTTCCAAAACATCAACTCCGCCTATTCAATATTTCTTCATTAGCAAAAGAACCAGAGGGAAGATGGGGACATTTTGTTTTACGTTGCGGGTTGTTATGATCTGTAATGCTCTGCCTGAAAGGGTGATGGAAGCAGATTCAATAGTTACTTTGAAAAGGGAATTGGATAAAGGCTTGAAGAGGAAATGTTTGCAGGGTATGTTGGGAAAGAGCTGGGACTAATTTGATATCGCTTTCAAGAGCACGATGGGCCAAATGACCTCCGTCTGTGATGTATGATTCAATGTTTCTGTGAAAGGTTTTATGAAAGTATTCATGCGAATGAGGCGGATCAGTTGCCCGCTCCACTATCCTGCTTTATTTTTATGCATTCGTGGCTGTGCTATTTCAACCTAATTGAAACAATTCAGAATTCGCTACCCAGGAAGCTCGAAGCTAAACTCTACTGATGGCGCGGTGGCCAAGTGGTAAGGCGTCGGTCTCGTAAACCGATAGATGCATGGGTTCATAAGCCCGTCCATGCCTGCAAAGTTTTCATCACCTTTAATGTGACATTTTTTAAACTTTTCTCCTGATGAACTCTATCAAAATCGTTCATAATTTTCAATATTACTATCAAATCTCTTCTTGGCAATCTCTGCTCTAAAGAGAAAAATCCCAGCTTCTCGGGTCTCTTCACATAAATGAAGTCCCTCACCCCTGGTACCATTCTAATAAATCTATTCTGCACTCTCTCCAAGGCCTTGACTTTCTTCCTAAAGCGTGGTGCCCAGAATTGAAGACAATACTCCTTATGAGGCCTGACCAGTGTTTTTAAAGTTTTAGCTTAACTTCCTTGCTTTTGGACTCTATTAATAAAGCCAAGGATCCCACATGTTTTTTAACAGCCTTCTCAACCCGTCCTGACCGTTTCACAGATCTGTGTACGCACACCCCATGTCTCCCTGTTCTTGCGTCCACTTTAAAATTGTACCATTTGGAGGCGGTTAACAAAATGCAGGGGAGAGCTTTCTGACCAGTTTCGGGGCCAGTGATCTCCAGAGGGAGCCGATTAAAGTCAATTATTGTTCACGTTAAATTTGTACCATTTAATTCATTTTGCCTCTCCTCATTATTCCTACCAAAATATATCACTTCACACTTCTCTGCGTTAAATTTCATCTGTCTCGTGTCTGCCCATTTAACCAATCTGCATATGTCCTCCTGTAGTCTGTTACTATCGTCTTCACTGTTTACTACATTACCGTCTTTCGTATTATTTACAAAATTTGAAATTATGCCCTCTATACCCAAGTTCATTAATCTTCATCAAAAAGAGCAGCGGTCCTACTTTCGGCCCCTGGGGAACACCACTCTAAAGTTCCTTCCAGTCTGAGCATCTGAAACCTCTCCCTGCAAAAACTTCCTGATCTGCGGAGCAATTCAAATAGACAGAGTGAGAAGCGAAAGCAGAGAAATTTCAAAACTAAGATCGATAGATGATTGTTAGGCAAGGTTATTAAAGGTTACGGCAACAATGGAGTTGAGATACAGATCAGCCAAGACCGAATTGAATAGCGGAACATGTTCGAGGGGCTGAATGGTCTGCTCCTGTTCATGTGTACAGAGATCCACACACACAAATCCAAACACAGCTGCACACGCACGCAGAGATGGATAGATAGAGAAACAGAGATGGAGAGACAGGCACACAGACAGGGAATGAATCTGAGTCTGATAGAAAGATAGTGAGAGAGAGAGAGAGCGAGAAGGCAGGGAGAGAAACAGAATACGAGGCAGAAATAGGGACAGAGAGAGAGACAGCGAAGGAGGAACAGACAGAGAGTTACACAGAGAGGGAGAAACGAAGAAACAGGCGCAGAGCTAGTGAGTCATTGGAGTGCATAGCATAGCATCTCAAATAGAACATTATAAAATGTTAGAAATAACTACGAATGAGGATGAGATGCCATTGTTCACCGTTTCCACAGTGCGCGTGCCTGCCTCTCTCTCCGGGGAACCCATCTAAGGAGGAGACCTTACAGGGAGCCTGTGGTCCCAGTGATTCCCCATAGTAACTCACCTCGGGACAGGCTGCGGTTGCATGTCGCTGTTCAGTTATAAAGAAGGAGGGACACCGTCTGATAGAGATTCAGACAGAGAAAGAGTGAAACAAACAGACAGAGACAGCGAGAGAGGGAGAGAGAAATAGAGAGAGAGAAATAGAGAGGGAGGGGAGAGAGAGAGAGAGGGAAAGACAGGACGAAGCTGTTGCGAATTTGCTGTAGTTTCCCAAGTCCAGGGCGGGAACACCGAGTTCTAACACAATTGGCGGTAAAGCGCTTTGGGGCGTTCTGAAGTCGGGAAAAGCGATAAAATACAAGTCCTTCCGTTGATCGATTTACAAACTGCAGGGGCTAACAATTAAATAGATTGACAAAGATGTCTATATCTCTCTCCCGGTCTGTCCCTCTCCCTCTCTCTCTCTCCCTCTCTCATACCCGCAGAATAGCGAATCACAGGGTCAAAGAAGGAAACAGATGTGTGTCTCTGTCCTGTTTCAAAACCGCAAAATGAAAGAATCCCGCGATGACGGCTCGGGCAGAATTGTTTCTGTGGGGAGTTTGACCTTCCGCCAGAGGTGGCGAGAGACAAGGATCGAGGCTATTAAGAGGCTTCGTGAAAATAATTGCATTAAAGTCTGGAGCCTAAAGCAGGTGCGGATCTATGAAACTTTCAGACACTTTGCATCGAATGTACAGCACAGGAAAAGGCCATTCGGCACAACTGGTCTCTGCCGGCGTCTATGCTGCACACGAGCCAACTCCCAGCCCACATCATCTAACTTTCAGCATATCCTTCTATTGCTGTCTCCCTCATGTACTTATCTAACTCCCCCTGAAATGCAGCAATGCTATTTACCTCAACTATTCCTTATAGTAGCGCGTACTTTGAGTAAATAACTATCTCCTGAACTCACTATTGGATTTATTGGTGACTATCTTATATTGATGACTTCGAGCTTTACTTAGTGTGACACAAGAGCGTTCCAATCCCCGCCAGCGACTGGAGACCGGGAAATCCGTCAGGAGCAGCATTCACCGCCAGGGCTGAAATCTTGCTCGGTTTAACTCCCTGTTGTCAGCAGACTGCAACACATCCAATGGTGAAAATGAGCGACAATATCTGGAAACAGTTAACAGGCCAGTGTGTTACAGAGCGGAACCAACAGTAACTTAACTATCTTAATTATATCACACCTTTATCTTCTATATCCAAAAGAATACAAGCCTAGTCTGTGCCGCTGTTCTTGACCTTTCAGCCCCGGTATCATTCTGGTGAATCTGCGTTGCACCCGCTCCAAGTCCAATATATAATTCCTGAGATGCGGTACCCGGAACTGGATGCACTGTTCCAGATGTGGTCTAAGCAGAAATTTATACAACATAGGAACAGGAGTGGGCCATTTAGCCCCTCCAGTCTGTTCCGCCATTCAATGGGAGCATGGCTGATCTCCGACCTAACTCCATATACCCGCCTTTGGCCCATATCTCTTAATACCATTGGTGTACAAAAATCTATCAATCTCAGATGTAAAATTAACATTTGATCCAGCATCAATTGTCGTTTGTGGAAGAGAGTTCCAAATTTCTACCGCCCATTGCGTGTAGAGGTGTGTCCTAATTGCACTCCTGAAAGACCTGGCTCTAATTTTTAGACTATGGCCCCTAGTCCTGGACTCCCCAACCAGTGGAAATAGCTTCTCCATATCTCTACTATCTGATCCCCTTAATATCTTGAAAACTTCGATCAACTCTCGCCTTAACCGTTAAGTTATCGGGAATACAATCGTAATTTGTGTAATCACTCCTCCTAATTTAACCCTTGGAGTCCGGTTTTCATTCTGCTAAACCTACACAGCGCTCCCTCCAAGGCCAATATATGTGTAGCTTTCAAAATCTCTTATAATAATTTGTCCGTGACTAAACAAACCACTCTGGGTACAGGTATATTGTGTATAATAAAACAGGTTTATTAAGCATTAAACTTCCAGTCAAAAGAAGTAATACTGAACAAGAAGATAGTCACAGTCTGTTCGTTGAACCCTGGTGTTCCTTCCGAGTGACTTTGGCGCGGTCTCCTGATGTATCTTGTTGTGTTCTGTTGGCTGAAGCTCGCTTCTTTGGGTTCTTGTTGTGTTCTGTTGACTGAAGCTCGCTTCTTTGGGTTCTTGCTGTGTTCTGTTGACTGAAGCTCGTTTCTTTGGGTTCTTGCTGTGTTCTGTTGACTGAAGCTTCTATCAATCTCTGGTTACCCGGTGCGTGCTACTTTCAGTGTTCAAAACCTGTATCTTTATACCCTTTTTCCTCTCGAATTGCCTACAGGGTAGTAATTAACCCTCTGACATCTGGTAAAATTATTGCTTCCCTCGTTAGTCATCTTATGACCTTGTTAATCCCACTAGGTCTCTTTCTGTGCACAACAAAGTACCCTTATCCTAGAAGTTCACTTTTCACAGAACATTTCTTAAAATGTTTTCTAAATAGTCATTCCATCCTATAGCTTTACCAATGAAGGATGTCTCCAACTCGTATCTCGTTCTCTAGTTCTTGTCTCTTTAAGCATAATATTACTGAATTCCTCGTCACCACCAGTCTCCATAAACTTAGCACTACATTCTGTTACTTCAGTAATTGAAAACACAGCAGTTTCAGTCAGGTTTGCATAATTTTCCATCCTGCTTTTCTCTCAGCCATTCGCCATTTTATACAGATTTTTAGGCGTTTAACATACAATTTCACATATTATAGTTCTTAATAGTGTTTACTAAAACCTACAGAAACACCCTATCCTACATATGGTTACTGAGGTGTGGTATCTCAGAACTGCTCACAGTGCTCTAGCTGTGGTCCAAAACCTCACCCAATCGATCCGGCAAAGTCCTGCTCACTTGCTTGTGCTCAAAGTGAGACAGCTGCCCACAGAGTAGTCAAGTAACAACCTGACATAGTCATACTCAAAGAGTCCTACTCAAAGTTCACAACTTTCAGCCAACGTCCCAGACTCCTCCATCACCATCCCTGGGTATGTCCGGTCCCACCGACAGGACAGACCCACCAGAGATGGGGGTCACATGTCCCATTCGTACCAATAGTCATTGGTGCAAGAATCGAGGGATACATTTAGATCTACCTGACCGCAAATTCTCCAATCACTGAACCTGCACCGTGTGTTTTACCTCCGCAATCATTATTGGGCTGGTTTTGTGATATTCAATTTGTCGTGTAACCACAAGTCTCATCGCATCAGTCATTACAATAATGTTACGCCTCTGATATTTAACTGTAATAGAAGATGTTGAGAACAGTACGAGTACGCTACAGGATAATGAATATAAATAGCAGGAATATTGCAATAAAAGTAGAAAATGTTGGAAACACTCAGCAGGGCGGGCAGCATCTGTGGAGAGAGACACAGAGTTATCATTGCAGATCGAAGAGCTTTCATCAGAACCGGAACAAGTTAGAAATGTAGCAGGTTTTAAGCAAATACAATGGCAGGCAAAGGGGGAGCGGAGGAAAGGCCAACCGGAAGTTCTGTGATAGGGTGGAAGGCAGGAAAGATTAAATGACTAAAGGGGTGATGGTGCAAGGCTTTAGGGGTGGTATTGGGAGAAGCAAAGAAGCAAAAGATGGATCCAGAGGAGGTGTAACTGGTAACAGCAGAGTCATTACCAACAGCTGCTGTCCACAAAATGGGAACAGTGGATATGAACTGAAATTGATGAACTGAAATTGAGTCCAGATGAAAAGATGATGTGCTGTTCCTCTAGCTTCCGTTGAGCTTTATTAGAACAGTGTAGGAGGCCGAGGACAGAAGATCAGAGTGACACTTGCGGTCTGAATGAAATTGTTCCACAAAGTGATCACCCAATCTGCGTTTGGTCCCCCGAATTTAGAGGAGACCACGGTGTGAGCAGCGAATACCGATTACTACATTGAAAGAAGTTCAAGGACTTTGCTGTTTCACCTGGAGCGAGTGTTTGGGGCCCTGGATGGAGGGAAGGGAGGAGGTCAAAAGGCAGGTGCTACATCTCCTGCGCCTGCACGGGAAGGTGCCGTGGCAAGAATCAGCCTCAGCATCTGCTCCCTGTTCACTGGCTGCTGAAAGTTTAAATATATCCACCCAGAGGCAGCGTTAAATCTCCTGTATTGCCCAAATGCTTCAATATATCAATATGACAGTAATTGTGGTTAAAATACATTGGGGCATTTAAAGCAGATTCTGGGCCAGCAGTTTCCAAGGTGACCTTACCTGTGTCTCTCTTGCCTCTCTCTCCGCGTCCTCCCAAACGCTGCCAGTTTTTAAACCTTGTTTTAAATCTGCTAATCTGGGCCAGTGCATTCCACAGTCTCACAACCCTTTCTACAAATACCGTTTCAATTCTAAGTTTATTGATTCCGGGTATAGAAAATCCAAAGAAAAAAGTCTTGCATTTATCTAGGATGTCCCAAAAAGCTTTACTGCCAATGAAGCACTTTTGCAGGTGTAGTCACTGTTGTGATGGTGGAAACGCGGCAGCGAAATTGCGCACAGCAAGCTCCCACAAACAGATATGAACAGATATCCTATTTTAGTGATATTGTTTGAGGGACACATATTAGCCAGGACACCAGGGATAATTACCCTGCTCTTTGTCGAAATAGTGTTTGCTGTCCACCTGAGAGGCCAGACAGGGCCTTGGTTTTTCTTATCATCCAAAAGACGACATCTCCGATAGTGCAGCGCTCCCTCAGTATTGCACTGAACTGTCAGCCTAGATTTTTGTGCTCATCTCTTGGAATAGTTAGTGGATTTCAGGAGAGGGGAGGAATCTCTCCCAAGCTCCACCTTAAACTCCGCACAGACATGTCCCATAAACCCTTCATTTTCTTTGCATGTCTCTCTCTATCTCTCCCTAACTGTTTTTTTTCTCAATCTTTTTTCCCTGATGGACTTCGCAGGCTTCCTTGAATGGCCACTGCTGATCTAACCTGTAACACCAGCAGAAAACGGTAAAGAAACAAATAATGACTGAGGCGGCAGGGAAAGTAATTCAGAAAAGTACAGTGGAATGAATATAATATTTCAAGTAGGTGCGCAGATTGAAGCTGGACTGTTCTTCAATCACAATTCAGGCGATCTCATTGACCATTCCCATTCTCCGAAGGGCATCAATGAACCAGTTGTGGTTTTGCTGCAAAATTTCACCACCGGAACCTGGCTAAATAACGACTCTGGTGGGACTCGAACCCACAACCTTTGAATTACTTTCAGCGATTATTAACTAGAAGTCCAATGCGCTATCCATTGCGCCACAGAGCCGATGACGAATGATAGTTTCACATTACTCATTACAGGGATAGTCATTGTCGTCAAGTACAGATTTATCTCCTAATCTCTCTGCTGCGCTTCTTGTCGCTCTCACTGTCAATCTTCCTGCCTATCGCTTTGTCTCATTCTCAATATCTCGCTCTCAATCTCTCTCTCTCTCTCTGTGCCTTGCTGTGTGTCTCTGTGCCTTTCTCTGTCTCTCGGTCTCTCTCTCTGCTTTTGTCTCTCTTCCGCTCCCAGTAGGGTTGTAAACACTTCAACCAAGTCTACAGATATGTGGTATAGGTCGGGAAGACTCAAGGCTTGGAGACACCGAGTGTCTGTAGGGGCAGAACAGCAGTTTAATCAAGTAATGCCCCGCAGCCACCAGCACACAGCTCAGGTAAACTTCCTCATTTCTTGTCAGGACAGGATGAGCCCTCCCCAGTAGGGGCTGAGCTTTTCTGATTACAGGCAGTGTAGTGGGGAAATGGTCGGCAGTTGGAGCTCCGGTTTTGGAAAGGTTGACATATATCAGATGCTTGCACTTGTGGGGTGTCCAAAACTAGGGGTCATCAATACTCGATAGTCACTGACAAATCCAGTTGGCAATTCAGAATAAACTTCTTTCCTCAGAGAGTGGTTAGAATATGGAACTGGCGGCCACGTGGAGCGTTTGAGACGAATAGATGCATTTCAGGGGAAGCTGGATACACACAGGAGGGAGACAGGAACAGAAGCTTCTGCTGATCGGAGGAGATGAAGCAGCTCGGGAGGAGGCTGGTGTGGAGCAGAAACACCGACACACACCAGTTGGGCCCAATGGTCCGTTTAAGATTAGTAAAAGTCAGCGTCATTCTACGTAATTCCCGCCTTCTGTTTGGCTTCGTTCTTTGAGGGAATGGGAATATCGACAATGTTGGAAATGTAGATTCAGCTTCTGTCAGCAAACTTCAGCGGAAGAGCAGCTCCCACCACTGGATGCAGAGATACCGGAGAGACTGAGGACTCTGGGGGAGGGATGTCCGTGTGTTGCACAGACTCAGAACATTAGGAACAGCTATCGCCCAGTGTGTAAAACGGCCACCGACCGACTCGACCCTGAAAATTATTCGGGTAAGATTACGCGCAGCAGCGAAGATCAGTTGCTTTCTCCACGAGGTTAGGCGGGAGCTGCGAGCTTGAGAAATAGCAGTGGAGACAATGCTGAGCAATTTCAGGGTCAGCGCTCTGAGAAAAGAGAGGATTAAAGAACAAAAAGCAGATTTAGAACTTATGAACAGATCCGCCGCGAGCAGGGTTCGAGCCTCAGTTAAACAAACCCCGAGATTTTCGAATCCAACATCTTAACCACTCGGCTGTCATATCTGAAAGCGCCTGCCTTTTAAACAAACCCAGAATGATCCGGGACTGAATCACTTTTGTTCATGTTTCTGTCCTGGACAAACAAGTGGATTGCAGCTGTCAATCATAACATGGTTTGGAGGGAACTTCCTGCATTAATCAAACCACCAACAGCCTCCAGCTATCAATCAACTCTCTCCATCAGAGAGAGAGAGAGAGAGAAACTGTCAGAGGTTCCTGCATCCAGCCCTGAGCCTGTTACACTCACCAGCTACTCACTCACACCCCGCTGTCAGAAGCACTGAACATTTTTACCGAGACTCTTCAAATACAGTCTATAAAATGAGAAAAGATCAAAGTTCGTCAAAATTCGATTGAATGGAACAACGTTAATAAACTTTCCACCGTCACTCGGTTACCATTTTCGGCATTCCTTCAATCGGTAGAATAAATTATCGGCTGTTAGAATTTTCTTCACTGGGCTGAATAATTTTTGTGTGAGGAATGTTCCAGCGTCATAAACCAGGGGAACGCGCCGACTGAGCTGTGCCTTGATCGCTTCTGGGCAGTCGGACAGTTCACCCTTCATTCTGCTCTGATTCACTTTCCCAAAGCGGATCGACAGATCCTCAAATCTGCTGACTGGGTTTTCTGTTTTTGGTTGCTTTCGATTTGTCCCGCTCCCGACTGGCAATGTATTCCAGACCTCGGAGCAACCCTCCTCCTTGCATCGTGTCCCAGCCTCGATTGAAAGCGGCCCACAGCAACCCCAACCTCGTCACCTACCCGCTGACAGACACACCGCGGTCACACTCTGCTTCAGTGAGAATAATGTCCAGAGCGGTTTCAAGGTCGAATGCAATCGCGAGCAGAGCAGATCACTTGAGAGCGAAACAACTTTGCCTTTTGTACCTGTCTTCTAAAGTCTTCACTGCTGCACTCAGGCAGTTCATTAGGACGATAATGTATCCCAATAAGTTGATCCCAATTCAGCCGATCTCAGGGGTGCATAAAGAAAAATGTGAAGGTCCTGCATTGGCTTGAATCGAACCCGGATCAAACACGGCAAGCAAAAGGCTTCACCTGAACCAGGCAATGTCCGCACAGACCCGCGCTGCAGGTGTCCAGTCAGAAACGTGTCTGAAAGGTCATGCAGTCTGACAGAGCTCCTGTGATGACCGACCCAATCTGATCTACAGCCGCAGCACCGGCTGCTTCCAGCTGCGATCACCGAATGTTTAAGGCGTTTGCCGTGAATTTGAGTGGGGTATATCTGCGCAGATGCGAATCCTGCCCCCAACGCTGCTGGTTCAAGCTCTCTTCCTGAACCGGTCTGAAAGGATGGCTGATCAGCTGTGGGAGGCGGTGCGGTCCGTCATTACAGTCAGTTAGGCTGCATGTGTCCAGAGTGAAACCTGTCTGAGCGCCCAGCAGATTGACTTTAGTTTGACCATCTTTTTAATTTGCTTTCCAAGAGTTGCCCTGAGCAGGTGGTGAGTTTCCTTCTGGAGAGCAGTTCGCCAATCCAGCTCCGAGGGAAAGTGGGCTGTGACTGGAGTCAATTGTGTAGCAGGAAGTGTCGGGGCCGGCAGTTTCCCTTCCTGAAGGACATTCATCAACAAGTTGAGGTTTTGCTGTAAAATCACCCGGTTGAGCCCCGGAATCAAGGAGCCCTGACCTAGAAACAGGACTCGAACCCACAACCTCTCAATGCTGCATCTTGATTCATTCATTCATTATTCACAGATCTAATGAGATCTCCAGTGCGCCACAAAGCCGATTACATCACAGAGCCTTTTCAGTTACCCGGCTGGTTGGTTTTCACGTTGCTCCCGTGAGGCTCGGACAATGTGGGGAAATCAGCGCAAAATCTGGTTTTCCCCTATTTAAAGGAATGTTGTTTTCTACAGTGTCGATAAGCTGTGAGAAGGTGAGTTTTTACTAACAATAAATGGAGCTCGGGTGGGATTATGAACACGAGACCTCCCACATTTACATCTAGAAAATATCCCAAAGCGAGAGTCACACCCCTAAACCAACAGGGCACCAACAAAGCACCTTGCCCCTCATGAAACTTTACAATCTCAGAATCTGTCATTAGTGAAGAAAGCCATTCGACCCATCGTGCCTGTGCTGGCTCTCTGAAAGAGCTGTCTAATTAGTCCCACATCCCATAGTAGTACAAATGTTTCCCTTTTGAAGTATATCTCAGTAATTTGAGACATGACATGAGCTGAGTGCAGCATGTTTCGGAGCAAAAGCTAAAATTGGACCTGACGTTTAAGATGATTGATATCAGAGCAGAGGCGACAGGAGGAAACTCAGCGAGTTGTAGTGACCTGCAATGCACTGCCTGAAAGGGTGGTTGAAGCGGATGCAATAGTAACTTTAAGAAGAGCATTGGCTGAATACCCGAAGGGAAATCATTTACAGATCTATGGGGAAAGAACAGATGAGAGGGAATGATTGTGCAGGTCTTTCATAGACCAGTACAGGCACGATGGACTGAATGACCTCGTTTTGTGCTGTATTCCTGGCCCGCATCACCTCTTCCACCCTCGGTAAACTTCAGGTCATCCTAAACTGCTAACTCGCACCTAGTCCCCTTCACACATCGCCCCTGAGCTCGCTGACTGACATTGGCTTCCGGTTAAGAGATGCCTCGATTTTAAAACGTTCAACTTTGTTTTCAAGTCATTCCACAGCCTCGCCCCTCACTATCTCTGTAACCTCTTCCAGCCCTTCAACCCTCCGAGATCTCTGCGCTCCTCCAATTCTCGCCTCTTGCGCATCCCCAATTTAATCGCTGCACCATTGGCGGCCGTGCTTTCAGCTGCCTCGGCCCTAAGCTCTGGAAATCCCTCCCTGAACCTCTCCGCCTCTCCACCTCTCTTTCCTCCTTCAAGACGCTCCTTAAAACCCCCCTCTTTGACCAACTTTTTGACCATCTGCCCTAATATCTCCTTATGTGGCTCGGTATCAAATTGTGTTTGAAAACGCTCCTGTGAAGCGACTTGGGTCATTTTACTCAGTTAAAGGCCCTACATAAACGCAAGTTGCTGTTGTTGTATTATTATATGATTCTATGACGATAGGAGCAGGAGTAGGCCATTTGGCCCCTCGAGCCTGCTCCGCCATTCAATGCGATCAGGGCTGATCATCCAAATTCAGTACCCAGTCCCTGATTTCTCCCCATTCCCCTTGATCCCTTTAGCCTTAAGAAATATATCCAAATCCTTTTTGAATATATTTAATGTATTGCCCTCTACTGCCTTCTGTGGTAGAGAATTCCACAGGTTCACCAATCTCTGGCTGAAGAAATTCCTCCTCATTTCTGTCCAAAATGGCCTACCCCTTATCCTTAGACTGTGACCCCTGGTTCTGGACTCCGCAACCATCAGGAACATCCTTCCTGCATCTAGTCTGTCCAGTCCTGTCAGAATTTTATAAGTTTCAATGAGGTCCCCTCTCATTCTTCTATACTCCAGCGAGTATAAGCCGAATCGACCCAATCTCTCCTCATACGTCATTCCTGCCATCCCAGGTATCAGCCTGGTGAATCTTCGCTGAACGCCTTCCATGGCAAGAACACCCTTCCTCAGATAAGGTGACCAAACAGCACACAATAATCCAGATGTGGTCTCACCAAGGCCCTGTACAACTGCAGCAAGACATCCTTGTTCCTGTACTCAAATCCTCTCGCTACAAAGGCCAACATGCCATTTGCCTTCTTAACCGTCTGCTGCACCTGCATACTTACCTTCAGTGACTGGTGCACAAGGACACCCAGGTCTCGTTACACTTGCCCATCTCTGAATCTACTGCCATTCAGATAATAGTCTGCCTTCCTGTTTTCGCATTTATCCACGTTATATGGCATCTGCCATGCTTTTGCCCAATAACTTGTCCAAATCATCCTGGAGTTTCTTGCCATCCTCCTCACAGCACACACACACACCCAGCGTTGTGTCGTCAGCAAATTTGGAGATATTACATCTAGTTCCCTTGTCTAGACCATTAATATATATTGTGAATAGCTGGGGCCCAAGGACCGATCCCTGTGGTACCCCACTAATCACAGCTTGCCGTTCGGAAAAAGACCCGTTTATTCCAACTCTTTGCTTTCTGTCTGCCAACCAGTTCTCTATCCAAGTCAATACCTTGTCCCCAATCCCATATGCCTTAACTTTACACGCTAATCTCTTATACGGGACCTTATCAAAAGTCTTCTGAAAGTCCAAATACACCACATCCACAGGTTCTCCCTTATCTATTTTACCAGTTGCATCCTCAAAAAATTCCAGTAGATTAGTCAAGCATGATTTACCTTTTGTAAATCCATGTTGACTTTGTCCGATCCTGTCACTGTTTTCCAAGTGCTCTGCTATTACATCTTTTATAATGGACTCGAGCATTTTCCCCACTATCGATTTCAGGCTTACCGGTCTGTAATTCCCCATTTTCTCTCTACCACCTTTTTTGAATAGTTGGGTAACATTAGCTACCCTCCAATCCATGGGTACTGTTCCAGATTCCATCGAATGCTGGAAGATGATCAGCAAAGTATCAACTATTTCTAGGGCCACTTCCTTAAATACTCTAGGATGTAGATTAGTAGGCCCTGGGGATTTATCGGCCTTCAATCCCATCAATTTCCCTAACACCATTTCCCTACAAATACTGATTTCTTTCAGTTCCTCCCTTTATTCAGACCCCATGTTCCCCGACATCTCTGGGAGGTTATTTGTGTACTCCTTTGTGAAGTCCGAACCGAAATATGTATTTAATTGGTCTGCCATTTCTTTGTTCCCCATTATAAATTCCCCTGATTTAGACTGCAAGGGACCTACACTTGCCGTCACCAATCTTTTTGTCTTCACATATCTATAAAAGCTTTTACAGTCAGTTATTATGTTCCCTACAAGCTTACTCTCATATTCTATTTTCCCTTTCTTAATTAATCCCTTTGTCCTCCTTTGTTGAATCCTAAACTGCTCCCAATCCTCAGGTTTACTACTTTTTCTGGCCAATTTATATGACCTCTCCTTGGATCTTATGCTATCCCTAATTTCCCTTGTTATCCACGGTTGAGTCACCTTTTTTGTTTTATATTTATGCCAAACTGGGATGAACATTTTCTGTAGTTCATCCATGCGGCCTTTGAATGTTTGCCATTGCCTATCCATCGTCAACACTTTGAGTGACATTCCCCAATCAATACTACCCAACTGGCGCCTCAGACCATTGTAGTTTCCTTTATTTAAATTTAGGAACCTAGTCTCTGAGTCGACTACTTCATACCCCATCTTAATCAAGAATTCCATCATATTATGATCACTCCAACCCAAGGGGCCTCGTACAACAAATTGCTAATTAATCATTTCTCGTTACATAATACCCAGTCTAAGATGGCCTGATCTCTGGTTGGTTCCTCAACATATTGGTCCAGGAAACCATCCCTTAAACACTCCAGGAATTCCTCCTCCACAGTATTGTTACTAATTTGGTGAGCCCAATCTATATGTAGATTAAAGTCACCCGTGATGACTGCTGTGCCCTTATTGCACACTTCTCTAATTTCCCTTTTAATGACGGATTTCTCCACATTTAAATGGTTGGGATTGAAACAAAGGAGTTCTCCCCTGTTCACATACACCCCTCGAAGAATTGGGTTATTGTAAAATGCGGGAAATACAGGAGGGTCAGGATTGCTGAAATCTCTGTGGCAGCTACTGAGCCCTGGGTTGGAATATCTTCCAGTCCGGGAGATTGTTAACAGTGAAAGAAATCGTGGGCTGGAAACAGGACGGGAGCTCTTATCAGTTCCACCACTTTAACTTTTATTAACAGAGGATATTGAACACCTCGAGTCTGTCCAGTGAACCTAAACCCACAATGCCCAGAGTCAGTGACCCTGTACCCTCAATGTCCATGGTCAGTGACACAAAACCCACAATGCTCAGGGGCAGTGACCCTGCACCCACAATGTCCAGGGTCATTGACCCTGTACCCACACTGCCCAAGGAAAGTGTCCCTGTACCCACAATGCCCAGGGTCAGTGAGACAAAACCCACAATGCTCAGAGGCAGTGACCCTGCACCCACAATGTCCAGGGTCAGTGACTCTGTACCCACAATGCCCAGGGTCAGTGACCCTGTACCCATAATGCCCAAGGTCAGTGATTCTGTACCCACAATGCCCAAGGTCAGTAACCCTGTACCCATAATGCCCAGGGCCAGTGTAACTGTACCCAAAATGTGCAGTGACAGTGACCATGTCCCCATAATGCCCAGGTTCAGTGACTCTGTACCAACAATGCCCAGGGTCAGTTACCCTGTACCCACAATGCCCAGGGACAGTGAACCTGTACGCACAATGTCCAGGTTCAGTGACCCTGTAACCACAATGCCCATGGTCAGTGAACGTGTACCCACAATGCCCAGTGTCAGTGATGCTAAACCCACAATACACATGGCCAATTACCATGTACCCACAATGCTCAGGATCTGTGACCCTGTACCCACAATTCCCATGGTCACTGACACGGTAACCACAATGCCCAGAGTCAGTGATCCTGTTCCCACAATGCCCATGGTCTGTGATTATGTACCCAAAATCCCAGGGTCAGTGACCCTGTACCCACAGTGCTCAAGATCAGTGAACCTGTATCCACAATACCCAGGGCCAGTGACTCTTTACCCACAATGCCCATGGTCAGTGACTCTGAACGTACAATGCCCTTACTAAGTGAACCTACATAGAAACATAGAAATATAGAAGATAGGAGCAGGAGAGGGCCATTCGGTCACTCGAGCCTGCTCCACCATTTAATGAGATCATGGCTGATCATCTAAATTCAGTACGCCGTCCATATTATCTCCCCATTTCTCTTGATTCCTTTAGCGTTAAGAAATATATCTAACACCTTCTTGAATATATTTAATTAATTGGCCTCAACTGCCTTCTATGGTAGAGAATTCCACACGTTCACCACTCTCTGGGTGAAGAAATTCCTCCTCATCTCAGTCCTAAATGGCTTAACCCTTATCCTTAGACTGTGACCCCTGGTTCTGGACACCCCCGCCATTGTACATCCTTTCTGCATCTAGTCTGTCTAGTCCTCTTAGAATTTTTAAGTTACAATGAGATCGCCTCTCATCTTCTAAACTCTAGCGAATATAAGCTTAATCGACCCAATCTCTCCTCATACATCATTGCTGCCATCCCAGGTATCAGTCTGGTGAATCTTCGTTGCACTCTCTCCATGGCAAGAACATCCTTCCTCAGATAAGGCGAAGAAAACTGCATACAATTTTCAAGGTTTGGTCTCACCAAGGCCATGTACAACTGCAGCAAGACATCCTTGCTCCTGTACTCGAAACCTCTCGCTATGAAGGCCAACATACCATTTGCCTTCTTAACCGCCTGCTGCACCTTCAGCGACTGGTGCACAAGGAAACCCAGGTCTCGTTGCCCTTCCACTTTTCCCAATCTATTGCCATTCAGATAATAATCTGTCTTCCTGTTTTTGCCACCGAAGTGGATAACCTCACATTTATCCACATTATACTGCATCTGCCATGCATCTGCCCAATCACCCAACCTGTCCAAATCATACTGGAATTTCTCTGCATCCTCCTCACAGCACACACGCCACCCAGCTTTGTATCTCTGTACCCACAATGCCCAGCATTAGTGACACTGTACCCACAATGCCCATGGTCAGTGACCCTGTGGTCACAATATCAAGGGTCAGTGATTGTATACCCATAATGCCCAGGGTCAGTGACCCTGTACCCACAATGCCCAGCATCTGTGTTTCTATACCCACAATGCCCAGGGTCAGTGAACTATACCCCCAATTCAGGATTGGTGACCGATTACCCGCAATTCCCAGTCAGTGACCCTGTACCCATAATGCCCCGGGTCTGTGATTCTATATCCGCAATGCCCATGGTCAGTGACATATACCCACAATGCAGGGTCAGTGACATATTACCCACAATTCCCAGTATCAGCAACCCTATACGCATAATGCCCAAGGTCAGTGACCTTATTCCCAAAATGTCCAAGCTCAGTGACCCTATATGCACAGTGCCCAAGGTCAGTGCCCTTACCCACAATGCCAAGGGTCAGTGATCCTCTACCCACAATACCCAGGGCCAGTGACCTTGAACCCACAATCCCGTCTCCTACTGGTCACCTCGGAGCTGAACTCTTTTGACCAACTGGCTTTGCTGTCTGTCTGTGATGTTGGTTCGGTGACCAGAAACTCCTCAGCCCAGGCTGGGAGAGGGAAAGCACCAGAGATTAGGGCCCAAATCACGGCAGGGCACAATTACTCACACTCGGTCTCTCGCTCCATGTCTCGCTCACGTGGTGAGGTACTGAGCCCAACACACAGAGCAGGAAGATCCCAGGCTGCATGCCTGGTCTATGCTGTGTCAGCTGCCCTCTCTCGCCTGGTGTAGTACTGAGCCCCACACACTTTGGCAGGAAGATCCCAGGCTCCATCCCTGGCCTGTGCTGTGTAAGCTGCCCTCTCTCACCCGATTGGCTACTGAGCGCCACACCGAACAGAAAGATGCCAGGCTCCATGCCCGGCCTGTGCTGAGTGAGCTGCACTCTCTCACACATTGTGGTACTGAGCTGCACACACGGAGTAGGAGAATCCAAGGCTCCATGACCGACCTGTGCTGAGTGAGCTGCACTCTCTCACACTTTGGGGTACTGAGCCCCACACACAGAGCAGAGAGATCCCAGGCTCTATGCCTGGCCTGTGCCCATTGGGCTGACCTCTCTCACCCGCTGAAAGGGGATGGGCTCTCAGGCTGAAACAAGGGGGTTTGAAGAGTTGCTACAACGCTGCCACTGGCAGGAGCGGAGATCTGCAGCGTGACTTGTTTAAATAGGAAGCTCCCATTGGAAACCCTGAGCCTGGGATTTACACCCAGGCCATGCAGGGATTCCCGGCCCCAAACTCTTTTCACCTCTCCGGAGTTCTCCCCCGCCGCCAAATGATTAGGGTCTGGGGGCTAGGACATTGCCTGCCACTGCCGCCCAACACTGACCCACGACCACCGGCTTACTGAGGCAGCCTTGCGGCCAATCTGAGCTGCCGATATGTAAACAACAGCTGTCTCAGCCAATCACGTGAAACGTGATAGACCAATCATAGTGCGGTTTTGCACATTGCAACTGCCCACGGATATTGTGATGGACTGCTCTCTCAACCATTCGCTGAGCGCCACGCAATGACCAATCAGAGCACAGCCGTGCTGTTTCTCTCTGGCCAGCGACATTACATCATTCTGCTCCCAGCTTCATTGCATCATTCTGCTGTGACAGATAGTGGAGTCCCCTGGGTGCAGGAACCAATGAGAGAGACGAGGCAGGACAGCGCTCTTAAAGCTGGATCTGTGCTTAGAACTACAATTGTTCAACTGTGGTGGAGCTACCAAAGGACTCAGAACGTTTGTATATAATTCCCCTTAGCAGCATTTTAGCTACAGCCTGAGTCTGTATCTTTATTTATACTGTGTAATTGTATAGAGCGTGGTTACTTTAAACAGCACGGTTAAAATGCGATGACGTCACACCGTTCATCACGTGATCCACCACTGGCAGGAAAACGTGAAGACGTCATGACTTCATCCACGGGACCATTGGAGCTGACCTCGTGGAGCCTCTGAACAGAGCAGACCTGTATTCGATGTTTTCCTGCAGTTTCTTGTTAAAACCTGTTTGTTTCATTAAAGTTCGTTTTGTTTGATCGCCTGAGCAGAACTCAGTCTTTTCGTTAGGAACCCACGTTCCTACATTGGTGACCCCGACTTTTGCGAATGGTATTCGCAGAAGATATCCAGCATGGAAACGAATGCCGTGACTCTGAAATTGCCACAGTTCTGGGAACAGCAACCAGCCACCTGGTTCATCCAGGCTGAAGCCCAGTTCACCATCAGGAATATCGTCGCGGATCAGACCCATTATTACTACGTGGTCTCCACCCTCGATAGCATCACCACCTCGCAGATTGTCAGCCTACTCGGCAGTCCACCTACTGATTGCAAGTATGATACGATAAAGGCGCGGTTGCTACAGGTTTTCGGTCTCTCGAAGTCAGAGCACGCTCACCGGCTTCTCGCTATGCCCGGCCTCGGGAACTCCAAACCGTCCGAGCTAATGAGCCAAATGCTCACGCTCTTGGGTGCCGAAACGGAATGCTTCCTTTTCCGGGAGCTATTCCTCTGTCAACTACCGGACCAGATGCAGGCCGCTTTGGCCATGTCTGAGATCACCGACTGCGCGGAGCTTGCTGCCGAAGCAGACAAGATTTTCATTGTAACCCAGCAGTGCTGCATGGCCACAAAGCGCCCATCCCCCACAGACACAGCTCCAGCTCCTCTCGCAGTGGGCCGGTGCTCCTACCACGCCCGTTTCAGCACGAAAGCACGATGCTGCCACCCTCCCTGCAGTTTTTCACCCAAAAAAAAAACAAAGTCCCAGCGGCACCCCCGGCAAAGACGGACCAGGTCTAATGGGCACTCCGTGGCTGTGATGGCCATCGGGTCCTTGGGGAAACTCCTTTTCATCACCGATTCCCTATCTGGTCGACATTTCCTCTGTGACACCGGGTCCAGTGTAGCATCCTACCTGCGTCGAAGCTCGACATTCAAGCTGGGGGCCACGGTCTTTCTCTCGAGGCAACTAATGGCAGGGCCATTCATACTTTCGGTAAGCGGCGAATCCAAGTGTGTTTCAGCGGTCAACGCTTCCACTGGGAATTCATCATGGCCAAATTCTCGCAGGCCTTCCAAGGGGCGGATTTTCTGTGTGCCAACGGCCTCATCGTCAATGTCCGGCACCGCCAGTTGATCAACGCGGCCACCTTCCACTCGATTCCGTGCCACCACAGTAATGCCGTGTCACGCGCTGTCTCCTGCACGTTCCCATCACCGGATGCCTTCACTCGTCTCCTCGGCGAGTTCCTGGAGCTGATCAAGCCCACATTCTCCTCCTCAGCCATGAAGCATGCTGCTGAACATCACATCACCACAACTGGCTCCCCGGTTTATGCACAGGCCCGAAGGCTCGAACCTGGCAAGCTCACGGCTGCGATAGCAGAGGTCTACATGATGGAGCGTCTGGGGATTATTCGCCGGTCGAATAGTCCCTGGTCTTCACCTCTCCACATTGTCCCGAAATCTGGCAGCAGCTGGCGGCCATGCGGCGACTACCGACGCCTGAACGATGCCACTACTCCTGATCGGTACCTGATCCCGCATATTCAGGACTTCTCGGCCCATTTGGCGGGAAATTCCATCTTTTCAAAAGTCGACCTCGTCCGGGGTTATCACCACATTCCCATGCACCCGCCAGACGTCACAAAAACGGTGGTCATCACCCCGTTTGGCCTCTTTGAATTCCTGTGCATGCTGTTTGGCTTGAAGAACGCGGCACAAGCTTTCCAGCGCTTGATGGACTCCGTGCTTCGGATTTGAAATTCATTTTTGTCTATCTCGATGACATCCTCATCGCCAGCAAGACCACAGAAGAGCACATCTGCCACTTGCGTGCTCGCTTTACACGCCTCAGTCAGCACGGTTTGATCATTAACCTGGCCAAGTGCCATTTCGGCCTGCAGCAGATCGATTTCTTGGAACACCACATCGCGGTACCGTCCCCTTACAGATGAAGGTGGAAGCTGTTACGTCTTTCCCGCGCCAGCAGACCATCAGGGCCCTGCAAGAGTTCCTCGGGATGGTCAATTTCTATCACTGCTTCGTTCCTAAGGCGGCTCTGCTTCTGCAGCCTTTGTACGAGGCCCTCAAGGGCAAGTCCTGTAAGGACCCAATCAGCTGGATGACCGAGATGGACTGGGCATTCGTCGACACCAAGAGCACCTTGGCCAATGCAACTATGCTGAGGCACCCACTTCCAGGTGCCACCATCACCCTCACCACCGACGCATCGGACTACACCATCTGCACAGTGCAGGAGCAGTGGGTGAATGGCACGTGGCAACCGCAGGCACTTTTCAGCCGTCAACTACGGTGAAATGAAAGGAAATAAAGCACTTTCGAGCGGGAGTTGCTGGCCCTATTTCTTGCCATACGCCATTTCCGGTTCTTATTAGAGGGATATCCCTTCATGGCTTTCGTAGACCACAAGCCGCTAATGTTTGCCATGGCCAAGACTGCCAAACCATGGTCAGCTCGTCAACAATGTCACCTGACGTTCATTTCGGAATTCACCACGGACATTCAACATCTGTCTGGTAAAGACAACCTGGTAGCAGATTGCCTCTCCCACACGACAGTCCACGCAGTTCACCTGGGAATTGACTACGCCCTCATGGCTACGGATCAGGCCTCGGACACAGAGGTCCAATCATACAGGACTGGCCCCTCCAGTTTAGAAGCGGCCGATGTCAGTTTCCAAGCCAAAGGCACCACGCTCCTTTGCGACATCACAATGGGCGTTCCCCGCCCTATTGTACCAGTCGACTGGTGCCGGAAAGTCTTTGACGCCATACATGGCTTGTCGCACCATGGTACAAAAGCCTCACAAAGGCTGATGTCAGCGAAATTCGTCTGGAAGGGTATGCACCTGGACGTCTGTGACTGGGTTAACACCTGTGTGGTCTGCCAGAAGGCCAAAGTTCAGCATCATGTAAAAGCTCCAGTAGCCACTTTCGCCATTCTGGAGTGGCATTTCGATCACGTGCATGTGGACCTTGTAGGACCACTTCCACCTTCCCAGGGTTATACGCATCTCCTCACGATGGTTAACCGCACCACCAGGTGGCCAGAGGCAATTCACTTGGTTTCCACCACGTCGGTGGACGTCGCTAGAGCTTTCATCTCTTGTTGGGTTGCTCATTTTGGGGTACTAGCAGATATCTCTTCCGATCGTGGACCACAATTTTCCTTGGAGTTATGGAACGCGGTAGCTCAGGGGCTCGGCACCAAACTCCATTGCACCACCGCCTATCACCCACAGGCGAATGGCCTGTGTGAGCGATTCCACAGGTCACTTAAAGCCGCCCTGTGGGCCACTCTTCAAGGTGCAGGATGGGTGGACAGACTTCAATGGGTCCTTTTGGGTCTTCGCACAGCGCCCAAATAAGACCTGCAATCGTCCTTGGCAAAACTCATATATGGCCAGCCGCTACGAGTACCAGGGGATTTTCTCCCTGCACCCACAGAGCCATGGTCCACCTCCCAGCAACTAGTCAGCCACCAAGAAGCAGCCAGATGTATCACCCCGGTGCCTATGACTAATCACGGCCTCCACAACTCCCACATCCCGGCCGAGTTGAAGAGTGCAGAGTACGTATTTATCCACCACAATGCTCACCGGGATCTGCTCAAGCCCCCGTACACTGGTCCTTTCTGCGTCATAGAGTCGGGGGACAAAACAGCTTCGGTCGACATTGGAGGCAAACCGGACCACATTTTGGTGGACCGGTTGAAGCTGGCTCACTTGGACCTGGACCGCACCGTCGTAATCGCTCAACCACCAAGATGTGGCCGACCGCCCGCAGCCACCTTGCCAGATCAACCACAGCCATCCGCCAGTTCGACCACAGCCACCGCACCAGTTCAACCACAGCTTCCTGCCAACTCGACCACTGCCGCCATGCCAGATCAGCCACAGCCATCCACCAGCTTGACCACCGTCCATCACCTTCCTCCGCAGGGTTACCAAAGTCACTCGGATAGACTTGTCAGACCTCCTCGACATTTCACAATGGCTGTTAAGGACAATTCTGGGGGGGGCGTATGTGGCGGAGCCACCAAAGGACTCAGATCGTTTGTGTAAAGTTCCCTTTAACAGCATGGTAGCTACAGCCTGAGTCTGTATCTTTATTTATACTGTTTAATTGTATAGAGTGTGGTTGCTTTAAACAGTGAGGTTAAAATGCGATGACGTCACGCCGTTCATTACATGATCCACCACTGGCGGGAAAACGTGATGATGTCATGACGTCATCCACGGGACTGTTGGAGCAGTCCTCGTGGAGCCTCTGAACAGAGCAGAGCTGTATTCGATGTTTTCCTGCAGTTTATTGTTTAAACCTGTTTGTTTCATTAAAGTTCATTTTGTTTGATCGCCTGAGCAGAACTCAGGCTTTTCGTTAGGAACCTACATTCCTACACAACTATATTTCTGTGATGGTTGTGAAAGCAGGAACCGGACTGCAGAAAGTCGGAGGGTGAAAGAAAGGACGAACGCGGGAAAGAGGAAGGGTTAAATAAATGGAGGGAAGGGGGAAGAAATAAAGAAACAGAGAGGTCTAGGGGGGGAATTCCATTGCTTAGGGGCTCGGCAGATGTTGGTACAGCTGACAATGGAGGACCGATGAAAATCGAGGATGCGCAAGGGGCCAAAATTAAAGTAGCGCAGAGATCTCGAAGTATTGTAGGTCTGGAGGAGGTTACAGAGATAGGGAGGGGCGAGTCCATGAAGAGATTTGAAAACAAGGATGAGAATTTTAAAATGAAGAGATCTGGACCAGGAGCCAATGTAGGTCAGCGAGCACAGGGGTGATGGGTGAACGGGACTTGGTGTGAGTTAGGACACTGGCAGCAGAGTTTCGGATGAGCAAAAGTTTATGGAGGATGGAAATTGGGAGGCTGGCCAGGAGAGCACTGGAATAGTCGAGACCGGGGGTGACAAAGGCATGGATGAGGTTGCAGCAGTGGATGGGGGTTACAGCAGTAGACGAGCTGAGGCAGGGGCAGAGTTGGGCGATGTTACATAGCTGGAAATAGGCAGTCTTGGTGATGGAGTGGATATGTGGTTGGAAGATCATCTCAGTGTCAAATGGGATACCAACGTTGTGAACGGTATTGTTCAGCTTCAGACAGTGACCAGGGAGAAGGAACGGAGTTTGTGGTAGGGACCGAAGAAAATGGCTTCTGTCTTCCCAATATTTAGTTGGACGAAATGTCTGCTCATACAGTACTGGATGTCGGACAAGCAGTGTGACAATTTAGAGACAGTGGAGGGGTCGAGGGAAGTGGTGGAGAGGTAGAGCTGGGTGTCATCAGTGTATATGTGGAAACTGTCGCTGTGTTTTCAGATGATGTCACTGAGTGGCAGAGGTAGAGCTGGGTGTCATCAGTGTACATGTGGAAACTTTCGCTGTGTTTTCAGATGATGTCACTGAGTGGCAGCATGATGATGAGAAATAGGAAGTGGCCAAGGATAGATCCTTAGTGAACACAGAGGTAACAGTGTGGGGGCAGGAATAGAAGCCATTGCAAGCGATTCACTGGCTATGGTTAGATAGATAAGAATGGAACCAGGTGAGTGCAGCCACACTCGGCTGGATGATGGAGGAGAGGCGTCGGAGGAGGATGAAGTGGTCAACCATGTCAAAGGTGCAGACAGGTCGAGAAGGATGAGGAGGGGCAGTTTTACATGGTCACAGTCACATAGGGTGTAAGTTGTGACTTTGATATGGGACATTTCAGGACTGTGGCAGGGGTTCAACCTGATTGGAGTGTTTCAAACTTGGAGTTGCAGGGAAGATGGGCATGGATTTGGGAGGTGAAAACACGCTCCAGGATTTTGGAGAGGAAACGGAGGTTGGGGATGGGGCCGTAGTTTGCAAGAACAGAGGGGTCAAGGGTGGAGTTTTTGAGAAGGGGGCTGATGACGGCAGATTTGAATGTGAGGGGGACAGTACCTCCTTTAAGATGCTCCTTAAAACCTGCCACTTTGAACAAGCTTCTGGTCACCTATCCTAATACCTCAGTATGTGGCTTGGTGTTAAATTCTGTTTGATAATCGCTCCTGTGATGCATTTTTGATGTTTTACTACGTTAGAGGTGCTATATAAATGCAAGCTGATGTTGTTCATAGATATGTATACCAATGAGAGAGTTCAATTAAGTATCCACAGCATAACGTTTTATATGTATATACTTCAAATCAGCATTTATATAACTTAAAGCATTAAGTATGAACAAATTGGCCTATCTATAACTCACAACCATAGAAATATAAATCCAAGCTACATGTTTATAATCTAAGGCATAACATGAAACAGTGGATGAATAATTTTAAACCATGTATCTATTAAAACAGTTTGTGCCTATTTAAAGTAGCTTTCTTGTAATCGAAAGCAGCCACATTTACACACCATATCCATCATTTAAACCAGCATGTGCCTATCGATCGATATCATCGCATTTCAAAATACTTGTTCCTGTGCTGCTCCCTCTTTATATGCCCAGGTTCAAGGCCATGGGACACTGACCGTTTCAATTGTAACAGGAGAGAATGGATGACTTTAAAATGGGGATTCAATCTTCACTCCCTCCAATAACAGGGAGATGATGAGAATTGTTTTTTGTACAGTGGGTTATTAGGGTCTGGAATACACTATCTGAAAGGGCTGTGGAAGTCGGTTCAATAGCAACTTACAAAAGGGAATTGGATAAATACTTGAAAGGGGAGAAACTTGCAGGGCTTTGAAGAAATAACAGGGGAGTAGGACTAATTGGAGAGCTCTTTCAAAGAGCCAGCACAGGCATGATGGGCCGAATAACTTCTTCCTGTGCTGCAGCATTCCAGGAATAGAGGTGTAATACTCCCTGCTACCAGGAGGTGGCACCATTACATAAAACATCCCCTCTCCCCCTGGAGGCCTGTTGGTGAAATGCAGCCAGCATTGACCCTCCTCATTTAAAAGTAACTCTGGTAACATTACTGTGTGGTGGAACCAGCAGAGGATTACGGACAATTGTATATAATTCCTTTTACAGCAATGTAGTACAGCTGGGGGCTGCACCTTTAATGTATCTGTTAACTGTACTTGGGCTTCATTCCTGTACTCCACGTGATGACGTCATGCTGTCCATCATGTGATCTCTCAACGGCGGGAAGAACGTGATGACGTCATGACGTCAGAGCTCAGAACCTTCTAGCAGTAGAGCTCGGAAACTTCTAGCGGTCGAGCTCGGAACCTGCTAGCAGTTGAGCTCGGAACATGCTGGCAGTTGAGCTCGGAACCTGCTAGCAGTTGCACTCGGAACCTTCTAGCAGTTTCTGGAGAGGATTTCAAGCAGACCAGACCTATTTGCATTGTATCCTACAGTTTCCTGTACAGCTTCGTTTGTTCATTAAATGTTATTTTTTTGATTTTCTGAGTCGATCTCAATTCTTCGGCTAGGAACCCCAGTTCCTACATTGGTGACCCCGATATCTTTGAACAATTATCGTTGAAGTTACATCATGGACACGAATGCCGTCACCCTCAAACTGCCGCAATTTTGGGAGCAACAACCAGCTGCATGGTTTTTCCAGGTAGAAGCCCAATCTGCAATCCGGGGAGTAGCAGCGGATTCGACCCGTTATTATTACATGGTCTCCGCCCTCGACAGTGCCACGGCCTCACGGATCATCAGCCTCCTCGAGAGTCCACCAAACGATGGCAAGTACGAAGCTTTAAAAGCACATTTACTGCAGATTATCTCCATGCCCGGCCTCGGGGACTCAAAACCCTCAGAGCTCATGAGCCAAATGCTCACGCTTTTGGGCTCGGAATCGCAATGTTTTCTGTTCCGCGAGCTGTTTCTCTGTCAACTACCAGAGCCAGTAGACAGTCTTGGCCAATTCCGCGATCACGGATTGTGCTGAACTCGCCGCGGAAGCGGATAAAATATTCACTGTCTCGCAACAATGTTGTGCAGCCACGAGGCGCCCATCCCCCACAAGAGCGAATCCGACTCCTCCTCCTGCAGGCTGGTGTGCATACCACGCTCGTTTTGGCGCGAAGGCCAGAAATAGCCGTCTGCCCTGTAGTTTCTCACCAATAAAAAAACCTACCTCAAACCAGCGGTTTCTGAGAAGATCAATAAGGCCTAAGGGACTCGCCAGAGTTGCGATGGCTGTCGGGTCTGCAGGGAAACTCCTATACATTACACACTCCCTGTCAGGGCGACGTTTTCTCGGTGATACTGCCTCCCAGTGCAGTATCCTACCAGCGTCGAAGCTAGATCTTCAATCCGGCGGCCAAGGTCCCCCCCTAGAGGCAGCCAATGGTGCGGCTATTCGCACGTTTGGAAAGCGTAGGGTCCAGTTGAGTTTTGCGGCCAACGTTTTGTTTGGGAGTTCATCACGGCGAAAGCCTCACAGGCCATCCTGGGGGTAGATTTCTTCTGCACAAGCGGGTTTCTCATCGACGTCTGACAATGCCGGCTAATCAGTGCCTCCACTTTTCACGTGGTCCCCTGCCACCGAAGCACCGCGATGTCTTGGTCAGTTGCCTGTGTAGTCCCATCTCCAAATGAGTTCTCTCGTCTTCTCAGTGAGTTCCCTGAACTCACCAGGCCCACATTTTATTCTTCAGTCATGAGGCACAGTGTGGCGCACCACAGTACCACGACAGGATCCCCTGTTTATGCGAGAGTTCGAAGGCTGGAACGTGGTCAACTTGCGGCTGCCAAGGCGGAGTTCCATACAATGGAACGCCTGGGTATTATTCAACGTTCGAATAGTCCTTGGTCCTCGCCATTACACATTGTTCCTAAGCCGGGCGGCGGATGGCGACCATGCGGCGACT
Source organism: Somniosus microcephalus (assembly GCF_052327205.1). Classification (NCBI taxonomy): domain Eukaryota; kingdom Metazoa; phylum Chordata; class Chondrichthyes; order Squaliformes; family Somniosidae; genus Somniosus; species Somniosus microcephalus. Next base: position 56,638,390 of record NW_028225179.1, read on the forward strand.
ACAGATGCCTGAATGAGGCTACCACACTGGATCGGTACCCAAATCCTCACATTCAGGATTTTTCGGCCCATCTGGCAAGGAATTCCATCTTTTCCAAAGTAGACCTCGTCCGAGGCTATCATCAAGTGCCCGTGCATCCTCAGGACATCCCCAAAACTGCCGTCATCACACCTTTCGGGCTCTTTGAGTTCCTTCGTATGCCATTTGGGCTGAAGAATGCAGCACAAGCCTTCCAACATCTCATAGATTCCATGTTGCGCGATCTGCCGTTCATCTTCGTCTACCTAGATGACATCCTTATTGCCAGTAACAGCACGAAGGAACACATTACGCACTTGCGTACGCTTTTTTCTCTTCTCAGCCAACATGGCCTTATTATCAACCCAGCCAAGTGCCAGTTTGGGTTGCACAGCATTGATTTCCTGGGACACAGAATCACCTCAGTAGGCGCCGTCCTGCTGGCCACGAAGGTGGAAGCAGTCACCTCGTTCCCTCTTCCTCAGACCATCAGGGCCCTCCAGGAATTTCTGGGAATGGTCAATTTTTATCATCTGTTCGTCCCCCAGGCGGCATTGTTGATGCAACCTTTGTACGAGGCCCTCAGAGGTAAATCGGGCAAAGACCCGATCGATTGGACACCCCAGGTGGACCAGGCTTTCCTCGACACTAAGAACACTTTGGCTACTGTGACCATGTTGGCGCATCCCCTTCCGGGCGCAACCATTGCCCTTACCACTGATGCATCTGATTATGCCATCGGGGCAGTACAGGAGCAGTGGTTCGACAGCACATGGCAACCACTGGCTTTCTTCAGCCACCAACTGCGGAAGAACGAACGCAAGTATAGTATATTTGATAGGGAGTTGCTGGCATTGTTTCTGGCCATCCGCCATTTTCGCTTCCTACTGGAAGGACGCCCATTCATGGCTTTTGTACGGCACAAGCCACTTACTTTTGCGATGGCAAAGACAGCGGAACCATGGTTGGCACGGCACAACGTCATTTTACGTACATATCTGAATTTACAACCGACATACAACATGTCTCGGGCAAAGACAACCTGGTGGCGGATTGTCTCTCCCGTGCCCAGCTCCACGCAATACACCTGGGAGTCGACTATGTTGGTTCAGCAAAAGAACAGAAGGCAGACCCTGAAGTGCAGGCATACCGGACCGCACCTTCCTGCTTACAAGTGGCTGATGTCAGTTTCCAGGCCACAGGGACCACACTCCTGTGTGACATCTCGATGGGCGTCCCATGTCCAATCGTTCCAGTTGAATGGCGCAGGAGAATTTTCGACACTATCCACGGGTTGTCACACCCTGGCATGAGAGCATCACAACGACTCATGGCAAAGAAATTCGTCTGGAAGGGCATGCATCTCGACGTCCGTGACTGGACCAATACCTGCATGAGTTGCCAGAAGTCCAAGATACAACGCCATGTTAAGGCCCCAGTCGCCACTTTTCCAGTTCCAGAGCGTCGATTCGACCATGTGCATGTGGACCTGGTTGGTCCTCTCCCTTCCTCTCGCGGGTAGACTTACCTCCTCACCATGGTAGACCGCACCACAAGGTAGCCAGAGGCAATTCCTTTGGTTGCCACCACAGTGGCAGACGTCTCCAGAGCCTTCATCTCGTCATGGGTAGCTCGGTTCGGGGTACCGGCTGACATCTCCTCCGACCGGGGGCCTCAATTTACCTCTGAGCTTTGGAACGCCGTAGCTCAAGGTTTGGGCACAAAACTTCATCGTACCACCACCTACCATCCACAAGCGAACGGTCTATGTGCAAGGTTCCACAGGTCCCTTAAAGCCACACTGCATGCTAGTCTCCGTGGGCCTAGTTGGGTGGACAGGCTCCCTAGGTCTTCGCACGGCGCCTAAGGACGACCTGCATTCTTCTTCAGCAGAGCTGGTTTATGACCAACCACTCAGAGTGCCTGGTGATTTTCTTCCTCCTCACACGGAACCCTGGTCCCCAGCTCAGCAGCTCATCAGCCACCAGGAAGCGGCTAGGAATTTCATCCCAGTGCCTATGTCGCATCATGACCTGCAGCGCTCCCATGTCCCGGTGGATCTTAAGAGCACAGAATATGTGTTCATTCGGCAGGATGCTCGCAAAAACCCGCTCAAACAGCCTTACACAGGTCCGTTCCACGTCATCGCGTCAGGTGACAAGTCCTTCACAGTCAACGTTGGCAGTAAGCCTGACCACATCTCCATCGACCGGTTGAAACCGGCGCCTCTGGATCTGAGCGAACCAGTCATCACCACTCAGCCGCCTCATCGTGGTCGTCCACTGTCAACTGCCAGAGCAGTACAGCCACAGTCATCCGCCGAGTCGCCAGTGCCCGCATCACCGGGTCGACCACAGACGGTCTCTCCTTCTCCTCCGCCTGCGGCATCATCCCAACCACAGCCAATGGCCAGTTCATCTTCTAGCACTCCATTCCAGCTGCTGAGGTATCGCAGTCAGTTGGACAGACTCATCAGACCCCCTTCTCGCCTTACCTTCTCTGTTAAAAGCAATTCTGGGGGGGCGCATGTGGCGGAACTACCAGAGGATTATGGACAATTGTATATAATTCCTTTTACAGCAATGTAGTACAGCTGGGGGCTGCACTTTTAATGTATCTGTTAACTGTACTAGGGCTTCTTTCCTGTACTCCGCGTGATGACGTCATGCTGTCCGTCATGTGATCTCTCAATGGCGGGAAGAACGTGATGACGTCAGAGCTCGGAACCTGCTAGCAGTTGAGCTCGGAACCTGCTAGCAGTTTCCAGAAAGGATTTCAAGCAGACCAGGCCTATTTGCATTCTATCCTACAGTTTCCTGTACAGCTTCGTTTGTTCATTAAATGTTATTGTTCTTGATTTTCTGAGTCGATCTCAATTCTTCGGCTAGGAACCCCAGTTCCTACAACTGATTAATTCACGTTGATCTCCCCTTTCTTTCTCCCCCCTCACCCTCCGCAGGTACAGACTGTCGCTGAGGGTCGGGATTCACAGACCCGAGCTGCATCACTGGAACCTCACCCCAAGGTTCTGATCTCCTGTGTCAGCCCAGACACTCAGTGTCAGCACCTACCAGCAGGGAGCACTACTGACCAGGAGAGATAGAAAGAGACAGAGAGGGAGACAGAGAGAGAGTGGAGGAGTGAGAGACATAAAAACAGAGACAGATAAAGACAGAGAAAGAGACAGAGGAGAGAGATAGAGAGAGAAACAGAGAGAGAGAGAGAGAGAGAGACCGAGTCAGTGAGTCAGAAAGAGAGAAATCAAGAGAATGTGAAAGAGAGTGAGACAGAGTGACATAAGGGGAGAGAAACAGAGAAACAAAGAGTTGGAGCAGAAATAGAATCAGAGAGCCGAGAGAGAAGAGGGCGAGATAGTGGCAGAGACTTAGAGAGAGTGACAGAGAGTGGGTGGCAAAGACAGACGGTGAGAGAGAGACAGGGTGAGAACAAAATAAGAGAGAGATAATGACGCAGAGATACAGAAGGAAAGAGACAAAGGGAGAGACAGAGGCAAGAGGGAGAGAAAGATAGACAAGATGAAGGGACAGAGGGACATAGGGACAGTGAGAGAGACAGAGACAAGATGGAGGGTCAGAAGAATAGTGAGAGAGAGACAAGAGGGAGGGAGAGAGGGAGAGAGTCAGAGATACACAAAGAGACACCGAGAAACAGAGATAGAGGTCAGAGTGAGACGGAAGAAAGGGAGAGAGATGGTCAGAAAGACTGAGACAAACAGTGACAGTTACAGAAAAATAGAGAGAGACGGAAGGAATGCGAGAGAGAAGAAAATATAGAAAGGGGAGAGACAGAAAGGGGGAAAGAAAGACAGAGATAGAGAGAGAAAGTGAGACAGAGAAAGAGAGAGTAAAGCAGAGGGACAGACAGAGAATGAGAGTGAGAGGGAAATATAAAGAGAGAGAGTGAGAAAGAGACAGAATGTAAGAAAGAGACAAAGTGAGAGAAAAGAGAGAAGGGGAGCAAGACAGAGAACAGAGAGAGAAATAGAGCAAGAGAGATAAAGAATCACAGCAGAGAGAGAAAGGCAGGGAGAGATACAGAAAGAAATACAGAAGGAGAAAGAGCGAGAGACTGATGGGGTGAAAAATAGAGACAGATAGAAAGACAGCGAGAGAGAGACAGACAAGAGAGAGAGAAAGATAGACAAGATGGAAAGAGCGAGGGATAGTGACAGAGAGACGGAGATTGGGGGGAGACAAAAAGAGAAACAGACACAGAAAGACAGAGATAGAGGACAGAGAAAGAATGAGTGGGTGAGAGAAAGGTGGGACAGAGAGAGAGAGAGAGAGAGAGAGAAATGGAGATAGAGAGGGGCAGGAAGAGAGAAAGTGAGATAGCTAAAGAGAGTGGTGAGAATGTGGAACTCGCTACCACAGGGAGTGGTTGAAGCGAATAGTATCGGTGTATTTAAGCGGAGGGTAGATAAGCCGATGAGGGAGCAGGGAATAGAGGGTTATGTTTACAGAGTTAGATGAGGAACAGCAAGAGGAGGCTCGAGTGCAGCATAAATGCCAGCATGGCTGGTTGGGTCAAATGGCCTGTTTCTGTGCTGTGTATCCTATGTAGAGAAAGGGGGGCAGAGAGATTGAGACAGAGAGACAGATAGAGAGAAAGTGAGACAGTGAGAGATAGAGAGAGAGAGAGAGCGAGAGAGAGAGAAAGAGAGCTGTAGAGATTGATGTCGTGGGCCAGTCCCAATAATAAATAGCACTCGGGGATGAAATGTACGTTATAATGGTGCATTACTTGTGGCCATTCTCAAGTGAAAATCCACAAACTCTATCGGCGTTTTGGCTTTTCTCAGGAGTGATCGCACATTGACAATGAACAAGCCCAATTTGATGGCTGACCTGGGCCGCAATTTGTGGATTAAAACATTTTCCAAGTCACCTAATTATTTTTCAGTGAGGTTTTCAAAAGCATCAAAGTAGCACTTTCATGTGCAGTTTTTAAAGGTTGTATCAATGACTTTATCCTTGATTGTGCCTTATAACATGGTTATAATCGCCAGTGGAAGCAGAGTCGATCTCTCAGTTTTTACTATAAGAATGAATTGAGACCATTTGGAATAAACAGACCGAGCACTTTTCAAAGTTACTCGTGAACCTGCATTATGTTGGTTAGCCTGTTAATAAGTGTTGTTATTTTTAGTCAGTGTGCAAATGCCATGAAGAGTTTTTATACAATAAATGCCAGGAGGAATTTTAATGGTAGCTGTGGTGAACACAATTCATTTTATTTGGGCGGCAATGTTCCCTCTAATTATTTTTTGTGTGCGGTCCCTTTAAATTTGCTGTTTCTCTTCCAGTGGCAGGAGCTGGTGAACGGCCTGCACGTGACCTCAGCATTGGTCCGCGGCCGCGCACCTTCGGGGGAACATTGGTGTGCGGCCCTCAACAGCTCAACAAAACTTGTTAACCGGCCCTCCAGCCCAAATAATAGCCCACCCCTGCTCTGCACTGTCCCATCAAACACTCCCAGGGGTAGATATAGCACAGGTTAGATACAGAGTAAAGCTCCCTATGCACTGTCCCCTCAGTCTGTGGGTCTGATGCAAAGTATGTCCGCTTCCAATCTGCCTGAACAAACCCGTTCAACTGAGATATCCTGAACACTGAACGGTCAGAGTGCTGACACGCTGGGGCACCTGTCTTATTTGAGTAACTTTCTGAATGTGTTATTAGACACTTGCAGAGATTGCCTGCAGCAGTTTCCTCTTCCCATTTCCTGCAATTCCCAAATCTTCTCCCGGCCTCATTCCGCCCCGAACCCCATGCCATCGGACACACTGATCCTAAAGAGAAACAAGACACGGATGTGAAGCTGTGATCAATGCAGTAAGTTTTATTTCTGAGTACAGCCCATTATTATGACAGCAGTAACACAGGGTCAGGGGTTACAGGACCTAAACAATCAAACAGAGCCTGCTTCCCGTGAAGGAAGGTTTCATTCAGTGAGAACGTGGAGAGCTCGGGCTGGTGGGGATCCATCACTGGATCATTCAGTGTGGCAATAAGCAGCATTGCCGAGGGAAGCAGATCATTAGCGGGAAAGGCACCTCGCCTGTCCTACAGCTGCCCGCACGACACACTCCTCCAACCTTGGTGCAGAACACTAAAATCCAAAATGAACAATGAATTGATTGATGGCTCTGTACACAGAGGGAGGGAGAACAATGAGAAAACATGAAGCCGAGTCTGTCAGTGTTACTGGGACTGACTCTGGACCACACATGAAACTTAACTCTTTTATACTTAATGAAACTCAACACCACTCCCCCTCCCCGTACAGACTCACTCTTTGTCCTGAAGGGCAGCCCAAGGGGATTTCCTCAGAATGCAGCCCACCACACCCACTATCTGAGACCAGAGACACAGAGAGGAAAGATCTGACATTGATGGATAAACTTTCCCGGCACCAGAAGGGCCCAAAGAGTTTCACAGACCATGGATTGTTTCTGAAGTGCCGACACTGTTTTGTAGGAAACGCGGCAGCCAATTAGCTCACAGCAAAGTCCCACAAACAGCAAATGGGATTGGACAGGATGGGGAGTCTCTGCTCATGTTGGTTGAGAGAGTGATGTCGGTCCAAGGCACTGGGAGAACTGCCAGCTCTTCAAATAATCTTACCGGATGTTTCATGCCCCATGAACAGGTAGACAGGGTCTCCGTTTAATGTTTCATCCACAACATGACACCTCCAACAGTGCAGCACTCCCCCAGTGCTGGGCTGTATGTGCTGGACTGGGGCATCAACCCACAACTTGTTCACTCAACTCCCAACTGAGCCAAACTGACACCCAACTACTGACAATTGATAATTTCACCGCTTGCCTCCTCTACTTAGTCCATGTGAAGGCTGCAGAATTATTCCAATTAAATAAACCTGCTTTGAAACCATTTTGATCCCATTCCCTGCCCTCATGTTATGAAAACCTGACTCATGTCTGGGTACCGGTTCCACAGACACCTCCAGCATCGCTCCCAATTCACCATTCTTCAGCTGAGAGACTGGACAGTGAGTGTGGGGGAAAGGGACTGAAGGGTCTCCAGCTCCTGTCCTCACACAGAGTCCGCACTCTCACACTTTGCAGCGGGTAGCAGTGATCGGGAGCAACAACTGGGAGTTTCCCCTCCGCAGTACCTGGGTACTGAGGCCAATTACCGAGTCTCCCAACCGGGTCAATGCTCCGGCTGAGATCCGCCCACTCGGCACCGGCCAGTAATTTGTGATTTTATTGCTGGTCTGTTTGGATCAGCAAACACCCACCATTCCCTCGACCCACTGAGGTACCCGCTGAACAATCGGGTGATTTACCCGTGGAACTGGTTCAGATTAAATTATTCAGACTTTCTTACAATCTCACAATAACCTTCGCTCAAGCAATCAAACCATGACATTCAAACAGAGAATACAATAGTTTAAAAAATAAAGCTGTCTGAACACTGGCTGCTGGAAGATCAGGGGAAATTACCTTGTCTAAATGACCCGCATTGAGAAGTTATAGCAGGGCTGGGCTGAGTCAGCAGCAGGAATCCAACAACCAAGAGCAGAACTTTCATCATCTTCTGCAGAATTCCTCAGTCAGGTTCAGGTGGCTGGAGTGGAAATGTTCTGAATCCGGACTCAGAATTTGCTGCATTTATAATCACACACACGGGGAGTGGCTCTGCTCTCTGGAGATATCCTGGGAAAAGGCGTTTCCTTTCTGTGTAACGTGGATCAGTTGGCAGCTGGACCCAGTTGGCAGTTCTCTATCTTTCAGAAGGCAAGGCTGTGTGTTTGGGCCCAACTCCAGGTCTTAACTCATGAGCTCAGCTGTCATGGTGCGCCAGGTACAGAAACAGGACATTTAACCCATTAAAAACTCTCAGTATTATCATGCAATCATAGAAGTTTATGGTGCAGAAGGACACCATTCAGTACACTGTGTCCACGTCGGCCAAAAAAGAGCCATCCAGCCTAATCTCACTTTCCAGCTCTTGGTCTGGGGCCTTGTAGGTTCCGGCACTTTACGTACATATCCAAGTACTTTTTAAATGTGATGAGGGTTTCTGCCTCTACCACCCTTTCAGGCAGTGAGTTCAAGACCCCAACCGCCCTCTGGGTTAAAAAAGTTCTCAGCTCCCCTCGAATTCTTATAACAATTACTTTAAATCTATGCCCCCTGGTTATTGACCATTCTGCTAAGAGAAATAGGTCCTTCATATCCACTTTATCTAGGGCCCTCATAATTTTACACACCTCAATTAAATCTTCCCACAGCCTCCTCTGTTCCAACGTAAACAGCCCCAGCCTATCCAATCTTCCCTCATAGCTAAAATTATCCAGTCCTGGCAACATCCTCATAAATCTCTTCTGTGCCCTCTCTAGTGCAATCACATATTTCCTGTAATGTGACGACCAGAACTGCACGCAGTACTCTAGCTGTGGCCCAACTACTGTTTTATACAGTTAAAGCATAACCCCCCTGCTCTCACATTGTCTGCCATGGCTAATAAAGGAAAGTATCCCGTATGCCTTCTTAACGACCTTATCTGCTTGACCTGCCACCTTCAGGGATCTGTGGACATGCGCTCCAAGGACTTTCTGCTGCTCTACACTTCAGTATCCTCCCATTTATTGATTATTCCCTTGCCTTGTTAAACCTCCCCAAATGCATTAGCTCACACTTCTCCGGAGTGATTTCCATTTGCCACTCTTCTGTCCTCTGACCAATCCATTAATATCTGCCTGCTCTCTACAGCTTTCTTCCTCACTATCAACCACACGGCCAATTTTTGTATCATCTGCAAACATCTGAATAATGCCTCTACATTGAATTCAAAATCATTGATATATACCACAAAAAACAAGGGACCCAGTACTGAGCCCTGCGGATCCCCACTGGAAACAGCCTTCCAGTCACAAAAACACCCATCGAACATTACCTTTTGCTTCCTGCCTCTGAGACACACCCACAGGAACACAGACTCACACACAGACCTTTAAACACAGACGTATAAAGAGCCAAACAGACCAACTGACAGACAGGCACACATTCGCAGACACATACACGTGTCTCTAAATAGTGAGAAGTTAGGAATTGTAGACGAAGAGTGAGATTTAGGAGTCCAACAACAGAAATCACTAAAAGCTAGTGGATAGGTATACAAACTAATTTAAAATACTAATGGGGTATGTTGGCCTTTATCTCGAGGGATGGAATTCAAAGGGGATGAAGTGATGCTTCAGCTGGACAGAGCTCTGGTTAGACCCCACCTGTTCTGGGCACCGCATCTCAGGAAGGATATATTGGCCTTGGAGTAGGTGCAGCGCATTCACCAGACTGACACCGGAGCTAAAAGGGCTCAATTATGAGGACAGGTTGCAGATTCAGATTAGATTTATTTGCCATATGTAACAAGTACAATGGAATGCTTGTTCCCCGTAGGGACGCATCAGCTATACATACAGCGCCGCGTTCAGAGTCAATGCAATGGCTTCCCGTGGCAGTGGGAGCACGATGTCCCTCAGACTAGATGAGTATTCCCTTATATGTAAGGGATTAACTGGTGAGATAATTGTGTTTAAGATCATAGAATCAATGAATATTACAGCAGACAAGGAGGCCATTCGGCCCATGAATTCTGTGCCAGCTCTTTCGAAGAGCAAGAATGTCAGTCCCACTCCCCCGCTCTTTCCTCATATCCCTGCATTTTTTTCTCCCTTCAAGTATTTATCCATTTGCCTTTTGAAAGTTACTATTGAATCTGTATCCAGCACCCATTCAGGCAGTGTATTCCAAATCCTAACCACTAGTTGCATAAACAAGTTTTTCCTCATGTCGCCTCTGGTTCTTTTGCCAATCACCTTAAATCTGTGCCCTCTCTTTATCGACCCTTCAGTGATTGGAAACAGTTTCTCTGTATTTACTGGTTCTGAACCCTTCCTGATTTTAAACACCTCTATCAAATCTCCTCTTCGCCTTCTCTGCTCCATGGAGAGCAACCTCAGCTTCTCCAGTCTATCCATGTAACTGTAATCCTTCAACCCTGGAACCATTCTAGTAAATCTCTTCTGTACCCTCGCCACAGCCTTCACACCCTTCCTAAATTGTGGAGCCCAGAATTGGACACAATACTCCAGCTGAGGCCAAACTAGTGTTTTATATAGGTTCAGCATAACTTCCTGACTGTTGTACTCTATGCCTCTATTTATAAAGCCCAGGATCCCATATGCTTTATTATCTGCTTTGTTAACTTGTTCTGCCCCCAATGATTTGTGCACAAACACACCCAGGTGTCTCTGTTCTTGCACCCCCTTTAAATTTCACAGAATCACAGAATCACAGAAACCCCACAGTGCAGATAGAGGCCATTTCGGCCCATCGAGCCTGCACCGACACATATCCCACCCGATCCCCGTAACCCCTACACCAACACATATCCCACCCTATCCCTGTAACCCCATGTATTTAATCCCCCTAACACTAAGGGTTGTACCATTTAGCTTGGATTGTCTCTCCTCATTCCTCCTACCTAACTCGATAACCTCACTTTTCTGCATTGAATTTCATCTGCCATGTGTCCGCCCAATCCACCAGCCTGTCTATGTCTTCCTGATGTCTATTACTAACTTCCTCACTGTCTTCTACACTTCCAAGTTTCAAGTCAGCTGGAAATGTCAACATTGTGCCCTGCACCCCCAAGTCCAAGTCATTAATGTATATCAAAGACAGCAGTTGTCCCAGTACTGAACCCAGCGGGACACCACTGTATACCTCCCTCCAGTCTGAAAAACAGCCATTCACCACAACTCTGTTTACTAGCCCTGCTGCTACTGCCCCTTTTATCCCACGGGCCTCAATTTTGCTAACAAGCCTTTTACGTGGTACTTCATCAAAGGACATTTTAAAGTCCATATACACAGCATCAACTGAACTGCCCTCATTCACCCTCTGTTAGCTCGTCAAAAAACTCAATCCAGTCAGTCAAAATTTTAGAATGAAACCATTCCATCTAGTGGGGGAGTCCAGAACAAGAGGGCATAACCTTTACATTGAGAATAGTCAATTCAGGGGGTGAGGTCAGGAAGCATGTCTTCACACAAAGCCTGGTGGAAATCTTGAACTGTCACCCAAAAAAACTGCTGATGCTGGGGGTCATTTGAATAGATGTAAACTAAGATTGATAGATTATTATTAGGCAAGAGTGTTGTGTCTATACCTACACAGACACAAACAGACATTCAGACACAAATACACACACAAAACACACAGACACTCTTACACAAACATTCAGAAAGACACAGAAACCCACAAATTAGAGACAGGTACACAGACTGAGCAGGAGGGAGAGGGTTAAGGTTGTAGGTGGATGGAAGTCAGTGTCTGAGAGAGAGATTTTAAACAGGCTTCTGAAGGCACTTGTTCAGCACGTAACAGCTAGTCTGCCGATTTAGGACCTCTCACCTCCCCAATAGTTTTTTTTTACTTCTATCCCAACCTCTTCCTATTCGCTTTTTTCTTTCTCTCCTTTAGTCACTGAAGTAGCCAAATTATTATTATACCTTAGTTTTTATGTTAGAATATGTATAATTTAGTTTTAATGTTAGAATATGTATAATGCAGCACCAATGTACAAGGTGGAGATAATGGGTTAATCCCTACCCTGAGTTAAATGATATAGGAGGACTGTATGTTGCATTTACCCAGCTAAGTTTTAAAACATAATTAAGTGACTTCAAATGCTGAGAGATTAAACTGCAGAACAACTCATGGGAAGATTGAGGATGTCTGTTTGGCTAAGGCGAGACAACAGATATGTGAGATAACGCACCTAAGAATTTGTTTATTGTAAATCACAACAGGGTTCCATTCTTCAAAGTATGGTGGGACTAATCAGAGTGTGCTTGCTTTGCAGAGGTAACCCGAGATGAGGCCAAAGTCTGTGCTTTCCATGCCTTAACGAGGATTGTTATCTTAAGAAAACATGTAACAAGCAAAACCACCTGGCTACGGGCAAATGGATGTTTGTCGAGCAATTAAGATGAGGCCCCACAGCCAGGAGGTGATGGGACCAACCGATAACAGAAATGTGGCATTTGTGGGTGGCAGAAGATGAAATGTCACGGTTTATAATTGCCATTTAGCTATAACTCTGTATATGCTGAATAGCTTTATCCCCGCCCATAGGGAGGGGGGCTTGATTTTTGTATAATTGTGATTGTTGCTAGGGAATCGGTGGAGTTGGATCTGAGAGGGGTCTCAGAAGGTTCTCCCCAGGCCTGTGAATAAAGACCGTTTTGAACCATCCTTCACTCGAAGTCTGTCATCTGTACCAAAGCTCAGCGTGGACTTTGTATATCACTTAGTCCGCTCTGAGGGGGAAAGGGTTAAGTGTTGACCTGGCACAACACCAGGTCCACTTTTCAGGATACAACAATTGGCGTCACGAACAGGATCACAGACTCTGACCGGTCCACAGGGACGACGAGCTAAGAAGGGTGAGTACCTTTTAAATTACCACCCATAAATTAGAAAGCTCAGAACGTACTGTGAGATCCGGTAAGGCTGTGATTAAAAGAACTAAAGTTGGCAGAGACAGACTCGAGAAAGGGGGTGTGGTCTAGTGAGCCGGGGGACGGTGAATCCTCAGAGCCGTTGAGACAGCAAGGCCTCTAGGATAAAGAGGTAGATAAGTGGGCTATAAAGACATATGAGGAAGCCGGGAGGTGGCAAACCAAATCCTCAGAGCCGTTAATACGGCAAGGCCTCTAGGGTAAAGAGGTGGTTAAGTGGGCGGTAACTCCTATGAATAGTGGATCCTTGGGAGTCACGGGGTGACCTACATGGACAAGGGTGGTTGTCTATCCTAAACACCTAGCCTGAGCCCGAATTAAGAGGATGTAGTCCCACGTGACGGCCAGGACCAAGTAGGTGTAGGGAATGAAACTCCACAGGATCGTGACCCCGTGCCGAGTGAGTGTGCGCAAAATAAGTGTGTGTGAGTGAGTGACAGGGTAATATAAGAATCATTGAGAAGTAAGTCGGAAGCTATATAGAATGCCTAAAAATGATGCAGAGATAAAGAAGATAAAAAAGCTAATTTGCAAGCTAACCAATTTGAAAACTCAGCAAAGGAAGAAAAAAAACAAACATGGATTTGGAAAGCTAGGGGAAGCTGTTGAGTCACTGATTTAAAAAGGAAAAAAAGATAAACTTAAAGCTTTACCAACATGGAAGTTATTAACATCTGTACCGACACAAATAAAACACAAGATTTGCTGAGTGAAAGGAACCTTAAAAGTATGCTGGATTTTCAGGTTGTATGAAATTGTGTGTTAAAGTGTGAAGGTTTTCCTGACTATGAATGTTTAAGAGGTTACAACATTACTTTGTCTGAAAGTCTGTCCTTAAAAGAAAAAGAAACGTCTGCTGTGTGTTTTAGCTCCACCCACTTCTCTGTGTTAAAAAAAAAGCATTTAACCCTTTTGTCTTGTCTTGGATTTTGGAAGTTTTAAGAATGTGCGAATAAGATTGTGCCCCCAGAATGAAAAAAACCTACTACCATTTAAGTTAAGCTGGAGTGTAAAAACTGAGGAGAGCAACAAAAAGTTTGTTGAGCAAAAGATTAAGTTTCAGTCTAAGATTGGAGTTATGAGGTAAATTAACCGATTAAAACCAGACTTTCATTGTGGCCACACTGAATTTCTGGTTGGTGTAAATTGGTGTAGTCCAAATTGAATAAGATAACTCCACTCCGCAAGAACGTCCAGTAGTGGCAGGTCCCTCTACAATATTTAATTGACTACGGTACTGGGAGCCCTACAGAATGCGGGACGAAAGTTAAACCCTAGAAAGGCACAGGTAGGGAAGGACAAAGAAATCTACCTAGGATAACTAATAACACAAGGGAAGAGACAAATGCCCCAAAACAGATCGGAGGGGCATTAGGCCTGGCTGCGTGCTTTGATTACTTACAAGCAGCTAGAAATGGCGGCAGGAAGGGACCACGCCAGAGAGGGGAGGGGGATCCAAGGATGTTTGTTAATGCATTGATAGGGGGCCGGCAGTGCAAAATGTTAATAGACACAGGAGCCACAATCTCATTGACAGACTTACCCTTGCCCCGAACGAAACTTTCAATTAATGTAACAGGAATCGGTGGATGAAAAATCAGGGCTTTCAAGAGCGAAACAGTTTTACTACAAATAGGATGTTGTGGCAGAGCCACCAAGCGACTCTGAACAACTGTACATAATTCCCTTTAACAATCTGTTAGCTACAGTCTGAACCTGTATCCTTTTTTGTATTGTTGGAATGCATGGAGCGCGGGCCCTTTAAGAGCAAGCTCCAACGCGATTACGCCATGCCATCGATCACATGATCCCCGAACGGCGGGAAGAACGCGATGACGTCATGACGTTGACCGTCGGGCTGGGCAGCCAGTCCTTGTGGAATCTTGATAGTGAAAAGACCTGTATCTGAAGTTCTCCTGCTACTGTTTGTTTTTACCCAGTTAACTTAACATTAAACATCGTTGGTTTAATTACCTGAGTCAAACTCAGTCTTTTAGATTAGGAATAAGTGCATTCCTACATTGGTGACCCCGAAGTCTGCAGACAGCATTCGCAGAAGAAAAGAACAATGGAAGCCAACTCCGTTGCAATGAAGCTGCCACAGTTCTGGGAGCAACAGGCAACCTCCTGGTTTGTCCAAGCCGAAGCCCACTTCGCACTCCGGAACGTTGTTGCGGATGAGACCCGTTACCATTATGTGGTCTCTGCACTCGATAGCTCCACGGCATCACGGATCATCACTCTGCTACAGAACCCACTGGCTGACCACAAGTATGAGACACTCAAGGCGCGGTTGCTACAGGTTTTCGGCCTCACTAAGTCCAAGCGCGCCCACAAGCTGCTCGCTATGCCCAGGCTCGGGGACTCCAAACCATCCAAGTTAATGAGCCAGATGCTCACGCTCCTGGGCGCCAAACCGGAATGCTTCCTCTTTAGGGAGTTATTCCTCAGCCAGTTACTGGAGCCAGTTCAAGCTGCGTTGGCCCGGTCAGAAGTCATCGATTGCGTAGATCTAGCTGCCAAAGCGGACAAGGTTTTTGCAGTCACACAGCAGTGCTGCGCAGCCACGAGGCATCCCACCACCACGGACACTGCCCCTCAACCTACGGGCTTGTGCTTTTACCACCCCCGTTTTGGTGCGGAAGCAAGATGTTGCCACCCTCCCTGCAGCTTCTCGCCCCAAAAAAACCTGCAAATCTACAGCCACCCTGCCAAAAGCAGACCAGCTCTAATGGGCACCCTGCAGCTGCGATGGCGATTGGAGGGTCTGGAAAGCTTCTTTTCATCACCGACTCCCTATCAGGGCGGCGATTCCTATGTGACACCGGGGCGCAGTGTAGCATCCTGCCCGCATCAGCTCTGGATATACAGGTTGGGAGACACGGCCTTCCCCTCGAGGTGGCTAATGGTGGGGCTATTCGAACCTTTGGTAAATGCCAGTCCAGGTGTGCTTTGGCGGTCAACGGTTTGAATGGGAATTCATCACGGCCACGATCTCTCAGGCCATCCTCAGCGCAGATTTCCAGTGCACCAACAGTCTTCTAGTGGATGTCAGGAACAGGCGGTTGGTAAATGCGGCCATGTTTCACTGTATTCCTTGCCACCACAGAAGCGCCATGTCGCGCATCGTCTCCTGTGCGTTTCCAAAGCCGAATTTGTTCACTCATCTGTTAGCAGATTTTCCAGACCTGTCCAGGCCCACTTTTTCTTCAGCAGTCATAAAACATGGTGTCGAACACCACATCACCACTACCAGCCCCCCGGTCTACGCGCAGGCTCGGCGCCTCGAACCGGTTAAACTCGCGGCTGCAAAGGCGGAGTTCGCTGCAATGGAACGGCTTGGGATTATTCGCAGATCCAATAGTCCCTGGTCTTCACCTGTTCACATTGTCCCGAAACCTGGCGGCAGATGGCGGCCATGCGGCGACTACCGACGCCTGAATGACGCCACTACTCCTGATCGTTACCCGATCCCTCATATTCAGGATTTTTCTGTCCACTTGGTGGGTAATTCCATATTTTCCAAAGTCGCCCTTGTTCGTGGTTATCACCAGGTTCCTGTGCACCCGCAGGATGTCCAGAAAACTGCCGTTATCACTCCATTCGGCCTTTTTGAATTTCTTCGGATGCTGTTTGCTCTGAAGAATGCCGTGCAGGCTTTCCAACGCTTGATGGACTCCATACTTCGGGACCTCAACTTTGTATTCATCTACATCAATGATATTCTCATCACCAGTACCAACAAGGAGGAACACATTGGTCATCTGCGCACTCTATTTCGTCGCCTCAGCCAACATGGCCTGATCATCAACCCGGCCAAGTGCCAGTTCGGCCTGGAGCAGATCGATTTCCTGGAACACCGCATAACAGAGGGCGCAATTCCTTTGCACACCAAGGTGGAAGCAGTAACAGCTTTTCCTTGACCACAGACGATTAAGGCCCTGTCAGAATTTCTGGGCATGGTAAATTTCTACCACCGTTTCGTTCCTAAAGCAGCCATGTTAATGCAGCCCTTATACGAGTCCCTCAAAGGCAAGTCGGGTAAAGACCCCGTAAGCTGGACGGACGAAATGGACACCAAAAGCGCTTTGGCCAATGCGACCATGCTGGCACACCCACTGCCAGGAGCCACCATCGCCCTTACTACAGATGCTTCAGATTATGCCATTGGTACAGTGCAGGAACAGTGGGTGAATGGAACGTGGCAGCCCCTAGCATTTTTCAGTCGCCAACTGCGGCGAAACGAGCGAGCCTATAGTACCTTCGACCAGGAGTTGCTGGCTCTTTTCCTGGCCATCCGCCATTTCTGGTTTTTGTTAGAAGGACGTCCCTTCACCGTGTTTGTAGACCATAAACCATTAACGTTCGCCATGGCCAAGACCGCCGAACCGTGGTCAGCTCATCAACAACGTCACTTGACGTTCATTTCCGAATTTACTACCGACATCCAACACGTAGCTGGTAAAGACAACTTGGTGGCAGACTGCCTCTCACGCGTGACTGTTCACGCTGTCCAGTTCGGCATTGACTATGCCCTCATGGCCGCCGATCAAGCTTCTGACACTGAAGTGCAAGTTTTCCGCACCGGCAGCTCTTGCCTCCAGCCGGCTGATGTTGAAGTTCACACGGCAGGAACTACGCTGCTTTCTGATGTCTCCATGGGTACTCCTCGCCCTATAGTACCGGGCGCCTGGCACCATAATGTCTTTGACTCCATACATGGCTTGTCACATCCTGGCATGAAGGCCTCCCAAAGGTTAATGTCATCCAAATTCATCTGGAAAGGAATGCACAAAGACGCCCGTGACTGGGCCAACACTTGTGTCGTTTGCTAAAAGGCCAAGGTGCAATGTCACGTCAAAGCCGCTTTGGCCACTTTTGCAGTACCGGAACGGTGGTTTGACCACGTAAACGTAGACCTCGTTGGGCCTCTTCCACCATTGCAGGGGTTTACGCACATCCTCACCATGGTGGACCGCACCACTAGATGGCCAGAAACAGTTCCCCTTTCTTCCACCACTTCAGCAGACGTGGCCAGAGCTTTCATCACTTCTTGGGTCGCCCGTTTTGGTGTACCGGCGGACATCTCTTCAGACCGTGGACCACAGTTCTCTTCTGAGCTTTGGAATGCTGTGGCTAACGTTCTCGGTGTCAAACTTCACCGTACCATGGCTTATCATCCGCAGGTGAATGGCCTGTGTGAGCGCTTTCACAGGTTGCTCAAAGCAGCACTGAGGGCCAGTCTCCAAGGTGCAGGATGGGTAGACAAGCTACCGTGGGTCATGTTGGGTCTTCGCACAGCACCCAAGGAGGATCATCATTCGTCTTCAGCCGAGTTAGCCTACGGTCAGCCGCTCCGCATGCCAGGAGATTTTCTTCCAATTCCTTCAGAGCCATGGTCCACAGCCGATCAACACATCAGCCACCAGGAGACAGCGAAGCTTTTCACGCCGGTGCCAAATTCTCACCATGGTTTCCAAACTTCCCGCGTTCCAGCAGATCTGAAGAACGCCGAATATGTCTTCGTCCGGCACGACACTCACTGAGACCCCCTCAAGGCCCCTTACACCGGTCCTTTTCATGTGCTTGAACCAGGAGACAAAAGCTTCCTGGTGGATCTCGGGGGTAAACGGGACCATGTGTCCATTGATCGCCTGAAACCGGCTCACCTCGACCTCCCTGTCGAGACCGTGCAACCGCCAAGACGTGATCGTCCGCCTGCTGTTGTCACACCAGAGCAAGCACAACCACCAGTCAGCTCGCCCGCCATCCCACAACTTCAACTCCAGGAGTACCGAAGTCGCTCTGATAGGCTTGTCATGCCTCCTCGCCGGTTGACTTTTTCTGTTAAAGACAATTCTGGGGGGCACATGTGGCAGAGCCTCCAAGGGACTCTGAACAACTGTACATAATTCCCTTTAACAATCTGTTAGCTACAGTCTGAACCTGTATCCTTCTTTGTATTGTTGGAATGTATGGAGCGCAGGCCCTTTAAGAGCAAGCTCCAACGCGATGACGCCATGCCGTCGATCACGTGATCCCCGAACGGCGGGAGGAACATGATGACGTCATGACGTCGACCGTCGGGCTGGGCAGCCAGTCCTCCTGGAATCTTGATAGTGAAAAGACCTGTATCTGAAGTTCTCCTGCTACTGTTTGTTTTTACCCAATTAACTTAACATTAAACATCGTTAGTTTAATTACCTGAGTCGAACTCAGTCTTTTAGATTAGGAATAAGTGCATTCCTACAATGTATAATATACCTACACAGTTGTGGGTATGCGAGAATACTGAAGGAACAATCCTAGAGATAGACATACTGCAAGAAGTAGGAGCTTTAGTCACTCCTAAAGTGAATGAAGTGTACTGGTCACCAGATTATAAGTCAAGCAAACAGACATCCTCCTTACAGGCAGCCCCGGGAAACAAAGCAGATCAGGTAGGGGCAATTAAAGTTATAGACCAAGAATGGGATAAGAAGGGACCATGGGCAATCCCATGCAGAGAGTATATTGGGGTGTGGGCAACACAAACAAGATTGTGGTTTAGTCCAAACCCCGCCGGTGAAAATACCAGGACCAATGCATCGCCCACATAAACAATATCCTTTAAAGGAGGAAGCTAAAGCAGCAGTACGGGACATAGTGTTGGAATTAACCAAACAGAGAAACTTACAAGAAACTATATCTGAAACTAATTCCCCGGTATGGCCAGTAAGGAAACCAGATGCATCATTTCGACTGACAATAGATTATACGGAACTAAATAAGGTACCTCAAAGGAATACCCGATGTAGCCCTGCTACAATTTTTAATGGACTAAAGCCTGAACATAAAATTTTTACAGTATTAGACATTGCGAACGGATTCTGGTCCATACCATTGGACAAAGAATCGCAAGAGAAATTTGCTTTCACACTAGATGGGAAAAAATATACTTGGACGAGGGTCCCTCAAGGGTTCCATAATAGTCCAGCTATATTCCACCGACACATGGCCAAGGCCCTGGAGGAAGTAGAATTAGAGGAGGATGGCAGCACTGTGTTGCAGTATGTCAACAATTTACTGATAGCTTCCACAAGCACTCAGGGGCCTTGTCTAAAATTCTGAAAGCTCTTCGGGATGCAGGCTTTAAAGTAAACACCACCAAAGCTCAAGTAGGGAGATCAGAGGTAACCTATTGGGGATATAACATCAGCATGGGCAAGAGAGCCATGCCAGAGGATTGAAAGTGGGCTATAAACGATATGCCCAAACCTGTGAATATAAGGGGCGTGCGACAAGTCCTGGGACTATTTAATTATAGCAGAAATTTTATTGAAGGATTCTCACAACTAGCTGCACCTCTCTGTGAATTGACCAAAGGGGGAAATGCTGCAGATGAACACATTGAATGGACAGAGTTACAGGCGGAAGTCTTCACTAAATTAAAACAGGCACTGACTGCTGCACCAGCCTTAGGATTACCTGATATGGGGAGGCCATATCATATCTTCTGCCACAATCAGGGGGGACATTACAGTGCAGTGGTAGCACAAAAGCATGGGGTTTACATGAGACCTGTAGCCTACTATTCGACACGAAGATCCCCGATAGTAGCCGGCATGCCAAGATGCGTTGCCGCGATTGATTGTGCACGGTGGGCAGTCAAAGTGAGTGAACCTGCAGTCGTCGTCGTACGTGTCTTCACACTGTTCCCTTTGGGGAACTGTATGAAGCGGTGGATGGATTTCTGGCCGCGTTAACGCTCCTTCAGTGACTGTAACTATCTACGTACCAGCCATTAGGGTGGTTAGCCCTATGGCGGGAGGGTTTTATGGGCTCCCACAACCCATACGATGGGGGGGGGCAACCACACCCACGGACGCAAGTATCCCACTGGATGTCAACCCAGAATTTAGAGCTGAAGCTCCAACTCCATTTGCCGGGACTGTCTGGAGCGAGGTTCAAAACCCTACACCTTCTGGCCCAGCGGTGGGGATGCTACTGCTACGCCAATGGCCCACTCCAACCTGTAGTACATACACAACACACCCGAGTGGAATTGTTAAAGACCAGACGATTAAAATATGTTTCAAATGGCTAGAAGGCTGCTTGGGAGGCTGTCCTGTTACCTAAAGATAAATCCATACAGATATTAGAGATATGAGCCAGAACCCCGCAGTTATGATGGGAACAGAGGGAGAGGAACACTGTTGAACCAGTGAAGAAGAATCAGAATATGTGGACAGGATCATGGAATTGCCTTTGGCACAGGCAGACCCAGAGCTATATGTGGACGGGTCCCGTAAATATGTTAACGGAACACCACGAACAGGTCGGGCCATGGTGACCGGAGATGGTACCTTCCAGAGTGAAGGAAGATTACCAGGGGGTAGTTCAGCACAGGTTGCCGAGTTAACAGCATTGACAGAAGCATTAAAATTGGCAGCAGGGAAACGGGTGAATATCTACACCGATAGTACATGATTATATGGCAGCTTGGAGTAGAAGGGGGTATATTGCCTCAGGTGGCAAACCCATACAGCATGAGGAATTAGTAAAGGAATTGGTAGCTGCCTCAGGGATACCCACTGAAACAGCTGTAGTGAAGGTAAAGGCCCACCAGAGGGGGAACTCCCCCACAGAAAGGGGAAACAGCCGCCGACCTTGTAGCCAGAAAAGTGGTAGAGCAACAGATTGCAGCAGCAAACAAGAGCAACACAGAACCAGAAACACAGATAGACATAGCTGCTATAACTGCATTGCCAGAAGATATAGATATATCCAAATTACATAAGGAAGTATCCCAGGAGGAGAAAAAGCTATGGGAACGAGGGGTAGCAGGAGAAAGAGCGGGGGGAATATGGAGGAAAGAGCAGCAGATATGTGCACCAGGCTGTATACAACAGGAATTAATGAAAATGTACCATGGTAGGCAGAGGAGGTTGTACCACGATGGGGGGTCCCGCTGCAAATTGATTCGGACCAGGGAACACACTTTACAGGGAAGGTTATAAAGGAAACATATGCATTATCAGACAAAGGTTCCACATACCTTACCACCCTCAGTTCAGGGATGGTGGAAAGGATGAACCGGACTTTGAAATTATCCTTAGCTAAAGCAATAGAAGACACGGGGAAGGGATGGGCAGAGTTACTCCCGAGTATACTGATGAGACTTAGAGCAACTCCGAATAGAACCACGGGACTGACACCTTTCGAACTAATGACTGGACGAGCAATGGCACTGCCGGAAGGAGTCGCTACCGGGGGTGAGGATGTAGGGCCCCTGAAGGATAGAATTAGGAGATTTATTAAACAATTGTGTATGCAATTACACGCTCTCAGACATGAGGCCAAAGGCCAACAGATTATACAGGATCTAGAACATGATACACGGGACAACCAGAAGGAGGTCCCAGCTGTAGGTAGCAAGGTGATGGCAAAAATAATACCAGCCAAACCAGGGCTGGCACCCAGATGGTCAGGGCCTTATGAAATATTAATGAACAGTGACACATGCGCGTGTATGGGTGAGTCCGGAACAGGTAAAGGAAGGTGGAAGCACTGGACTCAGTTAAAAACATATGACAAAAACAATGAGTAAGCCAGAGATGGTACCTTTTGAGGAGAGTGAGGAGTATGCTAGAAGGTATAAAGAATGGGAAGGGGAGTTTCTACATATATTAATGCGAGGGCTGTGCGGCATGTTAATATTATACGTCATGGTTTGCATCTTCAAGTATATCTGGAGACAGAGCCACAGACCAAGAAATGAACAAGATGTACAGCAGTTTGAACTGATAGAATTATTCTATTCTTATCTGTTCTAATTGGCTGGTGATGACCAGCCCCCTTTTTGTAATTACAGGAACACTGGACGTCCGGAATGAGGTGGAGTGTCCTCGCCTTGATTCTAGGGATGAACATAAGTATTGCCGTTGTCGAGGGGGATTAGTAATAAGGAAAACACAAGATGAGGTGTACTTTAGTGTAACCCATAGAATTATTAAGGTTGCCATTAATATGAGTACTCTAGAGATGCCCACGATTTGTAACAATCATACAAAACAAATATGGAACTTCCTGTGGATAAAACAATTAGAGGGTCCACAGGGAAAATCTCTCTTACAAAGACGTAAAAAACGGAGAGTATTGGAAATGGCCGGAGCAGGGAATGCGGCCATGTTAGCAACAGTTAATAGCTTGGACATAGAAGGAGTAAACGAAGGAGTAGAGGAACTACAAGCAAAAATAAAAAAGTTACCAAAACAAGTCACTGGAAATGGCTAGCAATTGGCACTGACAGGAAAACAAACAATAATGCAATTGTTGGGGGTGGAAGAGGTAGTAGCCCCCCATGCAGAAACAATCAATACAATTATTGATCAACTTGACAAAGCTTCTCGCCAAACCCATAAGGAACTAGTATGTGCCATGTATGGCTCATGGCTATTGTAAAGTGCTCAGCATAACATGAGGCAAATTTATAATGGACAGATCCCTGACTGGATTACTAATGAGGATCTGGAACCTCTGATTGACACAAATAAAAGCCTATGTAAGGAGCGTAAAATGGGACAAGTATACCGGGCAGACAATTGTTTGACCCCATGGATTTTGTATTAGCAATCCCACAACTCCCGGAAGAGGGACAGCCCCTATACGACGTGATTAACATAGGAGAGATACAAAGGGAAAGTTGGGTTAAATATCATGATGTCCCTACCAAGGCACTTTGGGAAGGGGAAGAAGATAATGAAGAGAAGAATGGAACCTTAAGCGGGGTGGTAATGGACGGGTGCCACCACAAGGGAAAAACATGTGCGTGCACACCGCCCCCCCCCGACAGAGGGAGACACATCCGAGTGCGGATTCACAAAAACCACCAATTGCACCCTTGAGGTACACCCAAGGGGGATACACCGGACAAGGGTAGCACCAAGGAACAACGGGACATTGTCTGTCACCACAACTGAACAGAATTATGAATATCAAGATATGATTTGTCCATTCCCCAAGCAAACTTTTGTTTTGATACAAAGATATCTACACAGATAGGACATCAATATATACACCCACCAAGACCACAGGAAACAAAAACATGGTCACTTGATAGTATGGTACTTAATAAAGAGGTTGAAGCTTATGTCATACCAGAGCCCAGAGTTAGAGGAAGAGGAGGCTTGGAAGAAATTACGGCAGGAAACAAAGGAAATTTTAAAGTATTATCATAAAATAGAGGAAGACTTAAAGAAACAACAAAAAGACATTGATACAACATCAGCAGAAACTCCTTGGTACAGTAAGATCTGGAATTGGGGGCTAAATGTCGATATACACCCCTGGATCAGGATCATGTCACATGTGCTGGTAGTTCTGCAAGGCGCCGTATTAATGATCCTTTTGTTCTTACTTTGTGGATATTGCCGATGGCAAAAGAACCACAACCTAGCACAGGCCATAACCAAACGAATAACGAAGGAAGAAGAGAAAGAAACACTGTTGCTAACCACCAACAAGCAAGGGGTAGGGCGTGAGGAGAATCATTATGAAGACTGCGTTTAGAATTGCGGAAGTATGAGTACTAGACACCCTGGCTTGGTACCACTAGGGCGACGGTCCTCATAGCAAACAATCTTAAACTGCAGCATATTGGCCGTATTGGGACAAAATGACCAATGGGCCATAAGGGGGAACTGAAGTAGTCAAATTACTATTATATCTTAGTTTTTATGTTAGAATATGTATAATTTAGTTTTAATGTTGGAATATGTATAATGTAGCACCAATGTACAAGGTGGAGATAATGGGTTAATCCCTACCCTGAGTTAAACGATATAGAGGACTGTATATTGCATTTACCCAGCTAAGTTTTAAAACATAATTAAGTGACGTCAAATGCTGAGAGATTAAACTGCAGAACAACTCATGGGAAGATTAAGGAGGATGTCTGTCTGGCCAGGCACGACAACACATATGCGAGATAACGCACCTAAGAATTTGTTTATTGTAAATCACAACAGAGTTCCATTCTTCAAAGTATGGTGGGACTAATCAGAGTGTGCTTGCTTTGCAGAGGTAACCCGAGATGAGGCCAAAGTCTGTGCTTTACATGCCTTAACGAGGATTGTTATCTTAAGAAAACATGTAACAAGCAAAACCACCTGGCTACGGGCAAATGGATGGTTGTAGAGCAATTAAGATGAGGCCCCACAGCCAGGAGGTGACAGGACCAGCCGATAACAGAAAATGTGGGATTTGTGGACAGCAGAAGATGAAATGTCACGGTTTATAATTGCCATTTAGTTGTAACTCTGTAGATGCTGATAAGCTTTATCCCCGCCCCTAGGGAGGGGGCTTTGATTTTTGTATAATTGTGATTGTTGCTAGGGAATCGGATCTGAGAGGGGTCTCAGAAGGTTCTCCCCAGGCCTGTGAATGAAGACCGTTTTGAACCATCCTTCACTCGAAGTCTGTCATCCGTACCTCGGGGAGGAGTGACCTGTACCAAGGGGACGGTCTACACCTGAACTGTGAGGGAGCCGATGTCCTCGGGGTAATATTTTCTAGGGCGGTTCGGGAGGATTTAAACTAATTTGGCAGGGGGATGGGAACCTAGGTAGTGGAAAAGAGGGAAGTCATATGAAGTCAGAAATAGATGGTAGAAAGGTGAGAAGCAATAAGCAAAGGAGAGAAACACAAAGGGCCAAACTAATTCACAATGAGAGTGTGAAAAAAGCAAGCCTGAAGGCTTTGTATCTTAATGCTGGAAGCATTAGGAACAAGGTGGATGAATTAGTTGTGGAAATAGAGGTAAACAAGTATGATTTGATTGGGATTACAGAAACGTGGCTGCAGGGTGGGCAAGGCTGGGAACTTAACATCCAGGGATATACAATATTTAGGAAGGATCGGCAAAAAGGTAGGGGAGGTGGGGTAGCATTGCTGGTAAAGGAGGGGATTAATGCAATGGAAAGGAAGGATATTAACTCGGATGAAACGGAATCTGTATGGGTAGAAATGAGAAATAGCAAGGGGAGGAAAACGTTAGTGGGTGTGATATATAGGCCTCCAAATAGTAATATGGAGGTGAGGGAAGGCATAAAAAGGGAAATTAGAGAAGCGTGCGATAAGAGCACAGCTGTCATCATGGGTGACTTTAATTTACATATTGATTGGACTACCCAAATTAGTAAAAATTCTGAGGAGGAGGAATTCCTGGAATGTTTTCGGGACGGTTATCTGGACCAATATGTCGAGGAGCCGACTTGAGATCAGGCCATTTTAGACTGGGTATTGTGCAATGAGAAGGGACTTATCAGCAATCTTCTTGTACGAGGCCCCTTGGGTCAGAGCGATCATAATATGATCGAGCTCTCAGTCGAGATGGAGAGTGAGGAAATTGAATCAGAGACTAAGGTCCAGAATTTAAATAAAGGGAATTACGAGGGTATGAGACGGGAATTGGGTAAGATTGATTGGGTGGTGTTTCTGGGGGGATTGACAGTGGATAGACAATGGCAAGCATTCAAAGATAGAATGGAAGAATTCCAGAACATGTTTATACTGGTTTGGCATAAAAATAAACCTAAAAAGGTGACTCAACCATGGATAACGAGGGAAATTAGGGACAGCATAAAATCAAAAAAAAGGGCATATCAACTGGCAAAAAAAAGCACCAGACCGGAAGATTGGGGGCAGTACAGGATACAGCAAAAGAGGACAAAGGGATTAATCAGGAAGGGGAAAATAGAATACGAAAGTAAACTTGCAGCAAACATAAAGACAGACTGCAAAAGCTTTTATCGGTATATCAGGAGGAAAAGACTGGTAAAATCCCAAGTCGGTCCCTTGCAGTCCGATTCGGGAGAATATATAATGGAGAATAAGGAAATGGCCGACCAATTAAACTCATACTTTGGCTCTGTATTCACAAAGGAGGACACAAATAACCTCCCAGGAATATCGGCAAACATAGGGACTAATGAGAGGGAGGAGCTGACAGAAATTAGTATCTCTAGGGATATGGTGTTGGGTAAGTTGAGGGGACTGAAGGCCGACAAATCCCCGGGGCCTGATAAACTACATCCTAGGGTACTTAAGGAGGTGGCCCTGGAGATAGCAGATGCTCTAAGGATCATCTTCCGGAACTCCATTGACTCGGGAACAGTACCCGTGGATTGGAGGGTAGCTAATGTTACCCCAATATTTAAAAAGGGGGGTAGAGAGAAAGCAGGGAATTATAGACCAGTAAGCCTTACATCGGTTGTGGGCAAAATGCTAGAGTCCATTATTAAGGATAAAATAGCGGAGCACTTGACAAATGGGGAAAGGATCGGACAGAGTCAACATGGATTTACAAAGGGTAAATCGTGTTTGACTAATCTGCTGGAATTTTTTGAGGAAGTAACTGGTAAAATAGATGGGGGAGAGCCAATGGATGTGGTGTACCTTGACTTCCAGAAAGCCTTCGATAAGGTTCCACACAAAAGATTATCATGCAAAATTAAGGCTCATGGGATTGGGGGCAAAGTATTAACGTGGATAGAGAACTGGCTGGCAGATAGAAAACAGAGAGTTGGAATAAACGGCTCGTTTTCGGAGTGGCAGGCAGTGGCCAGCGGGGTGCCGCAAGGATCTGTCCTGGGACCCCAGCTGTTCACAATATATATAAATGATCTGGATCAGGGAATTGGATGCAATATTTCCAAATTCGCTGACGACACTAAACTAGGAGGAGGGGTGGGCTCTGATGAGGATGTCAGGAGGCTACAGTGCGATTTGGACAGGTTGGGGGAATGGGCGGATACGTGGCAGATGCACTATAATGTGGATAAATGCGAGGTTATCCACTTTGGGGGTAAAAACAGGAGGGTAGATTATTATCTAAATGGCAATAGATTGGGAGATGGGGAAGTGCAGAGGGACCTGGGTGTTCTTGTGCACCAGTCACTGAAGGAGAGCATGCAGGTGCAACAGGCGATTAAGAAGGCAAATGGTATGTTGGCCTTCATATCAAGGGGGTTCGAGTATAGGAATAGGGATACCTTACTACAGCTGTACAAGGTGCTGGTGAGACCGCATCTGGAGTATTGTGTACAGTTTTGGTCGCCCCATCTGCGGAAGGATGTTCTTGCCATGGAAAGAGTGCAACGGCGATTCACCAGGCTGATACCTGGAATGGCGGGAATGACCTACGAAGAGAGATTAAATAGTTTGGGCTTGTACTCACTGGAGTTTAGAAGATTGAGAGGGGATCTCATCGAAACATATAAAATTATGGCAGGCCTGGACAGGCTGAATTCAGAGAGAATGTTTCCAATGGCCGGGGAGCACAGAACCAGGGGCCACAGTCTAAAAATAGCGGGCAAATCATTTAAAACAGAGATGAGGAAGAATTTCTTCACTCAAAGAGTGGTGAGCCTGTGGAATTCCCTGCCACAGAGGGCTGTGAAGGCTAATTCAATAAATATTTTCAAGAGAGAATTGGATATATTTCTGAAGGCTAAGGGGATTAAGGGTTACGGAGAAAAGGCGGGGACGGGGTACTGAACTGGTAAGATCAGCTATGATCTCAGACGAAGATCAGCCATGATCTCATTGAATGGCGGAGCAGGCTCGAAGGGCCGAATGGCCTACTCCTGTTCCTATCTCTATGTTTCTATGTTTCTATGTACCAAAGCTAAGCGTAGACTTTGTATATCACTTAGTCCGCTCTGAGGGGGAAAGGGTTAAGTGTCGACCTGGCACAACACCGGGTCCACTTTTCAGGATACAACAGTCACTGTATGCCTTTTTCTTTAGTTTCAATTTTGGCCTCATCTCTTTATTCATTCCTGGAGTTTCATTATTGGCTAGATTGTTCTTTTTTAGTGGAATATAATTCTCCTGAACTCTATTGATCACCTTTTTAAATATTTCCTGCTGCTATTCTCTTTGTTTGTCAATATTCTCATCCAGTTTATCTTCATTAGTTCCATTTACATCATCTCAAAATCAGATTTTTCCAATCTATTACTTTTGTTTTTTGCAATCATTATCTTAAACTTTTTCCCCTTTCCCTACCTCCTCTTGCCAGATTATTTGGTGCAGTTAAAATCTCCCATGATTATGATATGAATTTTACTCATTTTATCCCAGAGATGTCAGGGAACATAGGCTCTAATCAAAGGGAGGAACTGAATGAAATCAGTATTCGTGGGGAAATGGTGTTTGGGAAATTGTCAGGATTGAAGGCCGATAATTCCCCAGGGCCTGATAATCTACATCCTAGGGTACTTAAAGAAGTGGCCCTAGAAATAGTAGATGCATTGCTGGTCATCTTCCAAAATTCTATAGGCTCTGGAACAGTTCCCATGGGTTGGAGGGTAGTTAATGTAACCCCGCTATTTAAAAAAGGTGGTAGAGAGAAAACGTGGAATTATAGCCTGACATCGTTAGTGGGAAAAATGCTAGAGTCCATTATAAAAGATGTAACAGCAGTGCACTTGGAAAACAGTGACAGGATCGGACAAAGTCAACATGGATTTACAAAAGGTAAATCATGTTTGACTAATCTACTGGAATTTTTTGAGGATGTAACTGGTAGAATAGATAATGGAGAACCAGTGGATGTGGTTTATTTGGGCTTTCAGAAGGCTTTCAATAAGGTCCCGCATAAGAGATTAGCATGCAAAGTTAAAGCACATGGGATTGGGGGTAAGGTATTGACTTGGATAGAGAACTGCTTGGCAGACAGGAAGCAAAGAGTTGGAATAAACGGGTCTTTTTCCAAGTGTCAGGCAGTGACTAGTGGGGTACTGCAGGGATTGGTGCTAGGATGCCAGCTATTCACAATATATATTAATGATCCATAAGAGGGAACTTGATGTAATATCTCCAAGTTTGCAGATGACACAAAGCTGGGTGGGCGTGTGCGCTGTGAGGAGGGTGCAGAGAAACTCCAGTATGATCTGGATAGGTTGGGTGATTGGGCAGATGCAGTATAATGTGGATAAATGCAAGGTTATCCACTTTGGTTGCAAAAACAGGAAGACAGATTATCTGAATGGCAATAGACTGGGAAAAGGGGAAGTGCAACAAGACCTGGGTGTCCTTGTGCACAAGTCGCTGAAGGTAAGCATGCAGGTGCAGCAGGCGGTTAAGAAGGCAAATGGTATGTTGGTCTTCATAGCGAGAGGATTCGAGTACAGAAGCAAGGATGTCTTGCTGCAGTTGTACAGGGCCTTGGTGAGACCACACCTTGAGTATTGTGTGCAGTTTTGGGCGCCTTATCTGAGGAAGGATGTTCTTGCCATGGAGGGAGTGCAGCGAAGATTCACCAGACTGATACCTGGGATGATAGGAATGCCGTATGGAGAGAGATTGGGTTGATTAGGCTTATATTTGCTAGAGTTTAGAAGAATGAGAGGGGGTCTCATTGAAACTTATAAAATTCTAACAGGACTACACAGACTAAATGTAGGAAGGATGTTGCGATGGCGGGGGAGTCCAGAACCAGGGGTCACAGTCTAAGGATAAGGGGTAAGCCATTTAGGACTGAGATGAGGAGGAATTTCTTCACCCAAAGAGCGGTGAACCTGTGGAATTCTCTGCCACACAAGGCAGTTGAGGCCAATTCATTAAATATATTCAAGAAGGAGTTGGACATATTTCTTAAGGCTAAAGGGATCAAGGGATATGGGGAGAAAGCCGGGACAGAGTAATGAATTTGGATGAACAGCCATGATCTCATTAAATGGCGGAGCAGGCTCGAGAGGCTGAATGGCCTACTTCTGCTCCTATCATAATCATAATCATAATCAACTTTATTGTCATTGTTAGTGCACAAGTGCAGTACAACGAAATGTAGGCTTGCGGCTCCCGAGAGTGTACATTTAGATTAAGACATTTAAACATTCATCATTCATTTGGCTTGTAATACATTAACATAAACAAAATAAAGTGCATTGGCAGATGTGCAGGCTTTAGAGTTTATTTGTGGAGTTCAGTAGGATGACAGCCCTGGGAAAGAAGCTGTTCCTAAATCTGGTCGTCCGGGTGCGAATGCATCAGTAGCATCTCCCAGATGGCAGGGGGGCGAACAGACTGTGGCTGGGGTGGGTAGGGTCTTTGATGATGGTCAGTGACCTCCGTAAACAGTGTTTCTGATAGATGTTCTCTATGGTCGGTAGCCGGGTGCCGGTAATGCGTTGGGCAGTTTTGATTACCCGCTGCAGGGCTTTCCGGTCATAGGAGGTACAGCTGCTGTACCACACTGTGATACAGTTCGTCAGGATGCTCTCTATTGTGCAGTGGTAAAAGTTAGAGAGGATCAGAGGTGACAGGTTACATCCCTTCAGCCTCCTTAGGAAGTATAGGCGCTGCTGGGCCTTCTTCACCAGAGAGGAGGTATTGAGGGACCAGGAGAGGTCTTCCGTGATGTGGACTCCGAGGATGTTCTATGTTTATAGATTTGCGGACATATTTTCCCTCCCGTTTCCTTCCACTGCTAGACGGTGTCTAGAATAACTTTTTAGTGTTATTTTAACGTAACTGGGATACCTGCTCCACTGAGACATGTGTCCTATATGGAAATACACTCAGCAGATCAGCAGGAATCGCTTGCCAATTCTTCAAAAATTTACAAAATGACCAAACAGATTAAATTCAAGAAACAGGCTGTCAAAAATAAGAAACAAGACCCAGTAGATTTACAGAGAGGAGCACATCGGAGGCATGTATACAAAGGGAGGCGGATATGTAACTGGACGATGAAATGTAATAAAATGAGTTCAGGATTGGGGCTGGATGAGATGTGGAGGCAAGCTTCCCTCTAGATTAACAGTGAAATCTTGCAGGGCTCCAATCCCCAGGTGGGGTCTGTACCTCGCAGACAGCTCATTTTAAAACTAGGGGGTAGAAGCTGTGATCAGCTCATGCAATGTATTCAAAGTACGGGTTGGACTTGTATTGTGTTGGGGCAGGCCTGTTACATCAGGAATCTTGACAGAGAGAGAGAAAGAGAGAGAGAAAGTGAAAGCGAGAAACTGGGAGAGAGACAGGGGCAGAGAGAGGTGAAACACAGAGGGGAGAAAGAGTGTGGTAGAGTGAGAAAAGAAGGTGCGACAAAAAGGGGGAGACAGAGAAATGGGCAGAGAGGAAACCAACTGTAAAATAAGTGATTAACACAGAGAGAGACTTAAAGGAAAAGAGGGAGTGAGAGGGGAGAGAGAATGAGGCAGAAATAGAAAGAGGAGGGAAAGATGAGATAGTGGCTGAGATGGCGAGCGAGAGAAGGAGGAGGAGAGAAGACAGAGGGTCGATACATGCAGAGAGAGGGGGACTGAGAGTGAGGCAGAAGGGACCGAGGCAGAGAAGAGAAAGGCAGAAAGCGTGAGACACAGCGAGGCAGAGAGAAATGAGAGAGACAGAGAGAGAGAAGAGAGACAGGACAAAGGTGAATGAGAGAGAGAAAACATGGTGAAGAGAGATAGAGCCATTGAGAAAGAAATAGAGATGAGGGTGAGGCAGAGTAAGTTGAGGCAAAGAGAGAGAGAAATTAAATGAGGCAGATAGCGAAAGAGAAAAAACAAGATAGAGGATGGACGGGTTAGATTGAGTGTAAATCTCCCTCTACACTGTCCCATCAAACGATCTGTCGGTCTGATGCAATAGATGTCTGTGGTAAACCACTGTTATTGTTACACCATCCCTTTCCAAGTGGAGAGCGATGCATCTGACTTCGCCCTAGCTGCAACCCTTAACCAGGCGGGGAGACCTGTGGCCTTCTTCTCAAGGACCCTCCAGGGCCCTGAGATCCGACACTCTTCTGTCGAGAAGGAGGCCCAGGCGATTGTGGAAGCGGTACAACGCTGGAGGCATTACCTGGCAGGCAAACGATTTACCCTCCTCACCGACCAGCGTTCGGTTGCTTTTATGTTTAATAACAAGGTGAGGGGCAAAATCAAGAACGACAAGATCTTGAGGTGGAGAATTGAGCTCTCCACCTACGAGTATGATATCTTGTACCGGCCTGGTAAACTCAACGAGCCCCCAGATGCTCTATCACGAGGTACATGCGCCAACGCGCAAGTTGATAGACTGCGGACCCTCCACAACGACCTCTACCACCCCGGGGTCACTAGACTTTACCTCTTCATCAAGGCCCACAACCTGCCCTACTCCATCAAGGAGGTCAGGACCATGACCAGGAACTGCCAAGTCTGTGCCGAATGCAAACCGCATTTCTATAGGCCGGACAGAGCAAGCCTGATCAAGGCCACCCGCCCCTTCGAGCGCTTGAGCAACGAATTTAAGGGACCCCTCCCATCCTCTGACCGTAATGTGTACTTCCTCAACATTATTGACGAGTACTCCCGTTTCCCCTTTGCCATCCCCTGCCCAGACATCACCAGTACCACGGTCATCAAATGCCTGAATGACCTCTTCGCCTTGTTCGGGTTCCCGAACTATATACATAGCAACCGGGACTCATCCTTCATGAGCGAGGAACTTCACCAGTTCTTGCTAGCGAGAGGTTTTGCTGCGAGCAGGACCACCAGCTACAACCCCCGGGGGAACGGCCAGGTGGAAAGAGAGAATGCGACAGTTTGGAAGGCCGTCCTCTTAGCCCTAAAGTCTAAGGGCCTCCCAACCTCTCGCTGGCAGGAAGTCCTCCCGGCAGCGCTCCATTCCATCCGGTCACTGCTTTGTACTGCCATTAACGCCACCCCTCATGAGCAAATGTTCATTTTCCCCAGGAAGTCGACTACGGGAACCTCGCTACCAACATGGCTGACTTCTCCGGGGCCCGTCCTGCTGCGGAAGCACGTGAGGACCCATAAAATGGACCCCCTGGTCGAGAGGGTGAACCTCCTGCACGCCAACCCCCAGTATGCCTAAGTGGAATACCCAGACGGGCGGGAGGACACAGTCTCCTTGCGAGACCTCGCACCCTCGGGCACCCCTGAGACACCACCGTTATCCCCCACCACTCCCCCAAATCCAGCTCCTGTAGGCGGCATGCCGGAACCCCAGGGGCCTTCATCGACCACACAGGCACCAGCATTAACATCGGATACTGCACCACCGCCGCCGCTGCTGCGCCGGTCAGAAATGCTTACGAGGCCTCCTGATAGACTGACATACACGAACTAGTAGTACACTTCACCCCGCCGGACTCAATTTTAAACAAGGGGTGAATGTGGTAAACCACTGTTATTGTTACACTGTTGTTATCACCTACACAAGGTTACCTCTTGCCTCGCACGCTGTTATACCTAGGCATACCTCAGCTGACTCCGCACATGGCTCCGCCTGCTTGCCCAGGTATAAAGGTGATTGCTTGGCTAGTATTCCTCCTTGCTGGAACCGATCACCCACGAGGGTGGGCTCTGTTATCTAGCCAATAAAAACCTATAGTTACTAACTTAACTCGTCGCTTTTCATGGAATGAATTGATAGGTATATCAATGTCCAATTCCAATCTGCCTGAAGATAACGTTTCAAGTTAAACAGCTTAAAACCCAAACGGTCAGAGTGCAGACACGTTGGGACACCCGTCTTATCTCAGTACCTTTCTGAATGTGTTATTAGACACGGAGAGATTCCCTGTGCCAGTTTCCTCTTCCCATTTCCTGCGATTCCCAAATCTTCTCCCAGTCTCATTTCATCCCCAGACACCTTGTCCTCTGGCACACTGATCCTAAAGAGAAACAAGACACGGATGTGAAGCTGTGATCAATGCAGTAAGTTTTATTTCTGAGTACAGCCCATTAATATGACAGCAGTAATACAGGGTCAGGGGTTACGGGACCTAAACAATCAAACAGAGCCTGCTTCCCATGAAGGAAGGTTTCATTCAGTGAGAACGTGGAGAGCTCGGGCTGGTGGGAATCCATCAATGGATCTTTCACTGTTTCGGTCTGCAACGTCCGAACCCACAGGGGAAGGATAGTGGGACACACAGATACGTAGGGTGAGTTGGAGCAGTCACCGGGACTGGTGAACGAATCCAAATAGAGATTCAGTTGCTGAGGGTTTGCAGGAGTTGTTTGTTGCTGTTAAATACCAGAATCAAATGAAACCGAATGCACCAATTTAAACAGAAAATACACACACCCCACACCTCTTACTGGTGAGATTTAGGGGTCAAAGTACTTCAATCAGTAAAAGCTTGTGGACGGGCACTAAAATAATTAAAGAGGCTAATGGAATGTTGGTAGTTCAGCTGTAGAGAGCTCTGGAAAGACCCCATCTGGAGAATTGCATTCAGTTCTGGGCCCCGCACCTCAGGAAGGATATAGTGGCCTTGGAGGGAGTGCAGCACAGATAGACCAGGATGTAACCAGGGTACCAAAGGTTAAATTATTATTTGTACCTGGGATGTGGGCATCGCTGGCAAGGCCAGCATTTATTGCGCATCCCTAATTGTCCTTGAGAAGATATTGGTGAGCCACCTTCTTGAACCGCTGCCGTCCATGTGGTGAAGGTACTCCCACAGTGCTGTTATGGAGGGAGTTCCAGGATTGTGTGAGGAGAGATTACATAAACTGGGCTTGTATTCCATGGAATATAGAAGGTTAAGGGGCGATTTCATTTGATTGAGGATTTTAGGATGTTAAAAGGAATTGTCAAGGTAGAGAGAGAGAAACTATTTCCACTGGTTGAGGAGTCGAGGTCAAGGGGACTTAATCTCAAAATCAAAGCCAGGCCATTCAGTAAAGAAGTTTGGAAACACTTCTTCACGCAAAGCATGGTAGAAGTATGGAACTCTCCCACAAAAAGCAGTAGATGCTCGCGTAATTAATAATTTAATTCCCAGATCAACAGATTTTTGCCAGGCAAGGGTCAAGAGAGGATACAGAGCCAAGACAGGTGGATGGAATTATGATAGATCAGCCATGATCTCACTGAATGGGGGAACAGGCTCGAGGGGCTGAATAGCCTACTCCTGTTCCTTCCTCCACTTTATTGAGTGTCAGCATCGAGCCCTCAAAGGTAGGTAAAATACTGAGCTCCCTCTTCATTACCTAGACATTACCACTGTTACTCTGCTCCCCTCCCCGCTCCATACCATTTCTGTTCCTGAATTTATAAACTTGAATAGAGAAAATTAAGGATGCGATCATTGAGGTTTTACGATGATTGAGAGATACTATTTCATCTGGTAGGAGTGTCCAGAACAAGGGGCAAAAGCTTAAAGTTAAAGCTAGGCTGTTCAGGTGTGATGTCAGGAAGCACTTCTTCACACAAAGGGCAGAAGAAATCTGGAACTCTCCTCCAAAAAGCTGTTCATGCTGGAGCTCAATTGAAAAATTCAAGCCTAAAATTGATATATTTTCATTAGCTAGGGCTCTGTTTATAGACACACACACCAGCACAAGAGACACATGCAGAAACACCTACAGAGACATACCCACATATACAAACACACATAAAAACACATGTATAGTGGGACACAGAAACACACGCTCGTAGAGACACAAACAGACTGAGCAGCAGAGAACGGGTAAAGGTTGTAGGTGGATTGAGATCAGTGATGGAGAGAGAGTTTTTAAACAGGATTTTGAAGGCACTTGTTCGGCACGTAACAGCCAGTCTGCCGATTTACAGCCTAGTGTGGTATAAATCTGACCTCTCAACAAGGACTGTGTTTGAACTCCCCACATTAATTTAACACAAGACCTTCAGATGGGATGGGGTGAAGGTCAGAGTTTTGATCCTCAGCCCCATGCTGAAGATTGTTTCGAGTGCTGTACCGTGCCTATTCAGAATTAACCGTAGAATTATAGTATTTACAGCACAGAAACAGGCCACTCAGCCCAATAGGCCCATGCCGGTGTTTATGTTCCACACGAGCCTCCACCCACCTTACTTCACCTCATCCTATCATCATATCCGTCTGTATCTTTCTACCTCGTACTTATCTAGCTTCCCTTTAAAGGCACTCTGCTATTCACCTCAACTACTCCACGTGCCAGGAGGCTCTACATTCTAACCACTCTCTGGGTGAAGAGGTTTCTCCTGAGCTCCTTATTGGATTTATTAGTGACTATCTTATATTTATGATCCCTAATTTGAGATTGCCCACAAGTGGCATCATCTTCATCATCTACCCTATCAAAGCCCTTCATAATTATACAGATCTCTAATAAATAACCCCTCGGACTTCGCTTTTCTAGAGAAAAGAGCCCCAGTACGGTCAGTCATTCTGGATACTTAGAACCTCTCAGTTCTGGTATAATTCTCGTCAATCTTTGTTTCACCTTCTCCAGTGTCTCTCTATCCTTTTCATAATATGGAGACTACAACTGTACAGAGTGCACCAAGTGTGGTCTAACCAAGGTTCTAACAGAATCTACAAGTTTAACATAACTTCGCTGCTTTGCAATTCGATCTCTCTAGAAATGAACCTCAGTGCTGTGTTTACATTTTCATGGCCTGTTTAAAACGCTCCTGAAAACCGAAGTCTTTGACCAAGCTTTTGGTCATCTGCCCCAATATATTCTTATGCGGCTCCTGCGAAGCACCTTGGGATGTTACACTACGTTAAAGGTGCTATATAAATACAAGTTGTTCCATTTACTCTATCTGAACAATTCTTCATTTTAGAACACCTCGATCAAATCTCCTCTTAGCTTCTCTGCTCGAAGGAGAACAATCGCAGCTTCTCCAGTCTCTCCAAGTGACTGTAATCCCTCATCCCTGAAACCATTCTAGCAAGTCTCTTCTCCAAAGCCTTCACGTACTTCCTAGTGTGGTGCCCAGAATTGGACACAATACTCCAGCTGAGGCCAAACTCGTGTTTTATACAGGTTTACCATCGATTCCTGGCTTTTGTACTCTACGCGTCGATTTATAAAGCCCAGGATCCCATTGGCTTTATTAACTACAATTGCTTTGTTAACCTGTCTTGCCACCAAAGATTTGTGCACAAACATCCCCTCAGGTCTGTGTTCGTGCACCCCTTTTAAAATTGTACCATTTCGCTTGCATTGTCTCTTCTCATTCTTCCTCCCAAACTGTATAACCTCACACTTTTCTGTGTAGTAATTCATCTGCCATGTGTCCGTCCAATCCACCAGCCTGTCTACGTCCTCTTGAAGTCTATTACTAACTTCCTCACTGTTTTAAACACTTCCAAGTTGAGTCAGCTGCAAATTTCAAAATTGTGCCCTTTATCCAAATCCAGGACATGAATATGTATCAAAAACTGCAGTTATCCTGGTACTGATCCCCGGGGAACACCACTGAATGCCTCCCCCTCCAGTCCAAAAAAAAAAATCCACCACAACTCTCTGTTTTCTATCCCTCAGACAATTTTGTATCCCTGCTGCTACTGCTTCATTTATCCCATGGGCTTCAATTTTGCCAACAAACCTATTATGTGGTACTTCATCAAACACCTTTTTAAAGTCCATATACACAGCATCAACTGAACATCCCTCATCCACCCTCTGTTACCTCGTCAAAAGCCTCAAATCAAGTTTGTCAAAATGACAGAGAAACTCTTTCCTCTAGTGGGAGTCCAGAACAAGAGGGCATAATATTTACATTATAAACAGTCCATTCAGGGGTGAGGTCAGGAAGCACGTCTTCACACAAAGCCCATTGCAAATGTTGAACTTTCAAACGGCCTAGTTTGGCACAAATCTGACCTCTCACCAAGGACTGTGTTTGAAATCCCCACATTCATTTTGCACAAGACCTTCAGATCGGTAGGGGTGAAAGGTCAGAGTTTTGACCCTCTGACACCCAGCCCCTTGCTGAAGATTGCTTCGAGTGCTGTACCATGTCTTTTCAGAATTCACCACAGAATTACATAACGGTAATCCAAAAGGTCTTCTTTAGGCATATTAACAGAAAAAGGGTCGTCAGAGGAGCGGTGGGGCCGATTAGGGACCAAAATGGAGAACTACTGGTGGAGGCAGAAGGCATGGCTGAGGTACTAAATGAATACGTTGCATCGGCATTAACCAAGGACGAGGATTTGTCAAAGTTATGGTAAACAAGGAGATTGCTGGGATACTGGATGAGATAAAATAGATGAAGAGGACGTACCAGACAGGCTGGCGGTAATTAAAGTGAATAGGTCACCCGGTCCGGATGGGATGCACCCGAGGTTACTGTGGGGAGTAAGGGTAGAAATTGCGTTGGTGCTGGCCACAATCTTCCAATCCTCCTTAGATTACAGGGGTGGCACCAAAGGACTGGAGGATTGCAAATGTTACACCCTGGTTCAAACAAGGAGAGAAGGATAAACCTGGCAATTACAGGCCAGTCAGCTTAACCTTGGTGGTGGGAAAGCTTTTAGAACTCCCTGTGTGGTCTAACCAAGGTTCTATACATGTTTAAAATACCTTCTGTGCTTTACATATCTATCATTCTAGAAATGAACCCCAGTGCTTTGTCTGCATTTTCATGGCCTGGTTAACCTGCTTTTAATGATTTGTGCATCTGTCCCTCTGGATCCCTTTGCTCCTCTACCCCATTTAGACACTAACTTTACAAGGAGTATGTTTCCTTATTCCTCCTACCAAAATTGCAGCATCTCTCATCTATCTATATTGAAACTAATGCCATTTACACGCCAACCTGCCAGTTTATTAACATCTTGTATTTTGTCACAGTGCTCCTCAGTATTAACTATACACCAGAATTTGGTGTCATCTGTAAATTTGGAAATTACACTAACTATTCCCGAGTATATATAATGGTGCCTCTGCTCGCTGTCTCCCTTGCTTCTTTTAGTATCGGGTTTTATTCTCTAACTTATGCTAGTTTATTAATTATTGCACACTTTCTATTTTATATGT
Source organism: Somniosus microcephalus (assembly GCF_052327205.1). Classification (NCBI taxonomy): domain Eukaryota; kingdom Metazoa; phylum Chordata; class Chondrichthyes; order Squaliformes; family Somniosidae; genus Somniosus; species Somniosus microcephalus. The sequence continues at coordinate 56,677,770 of NW_028225179.1, forward strand.
CTTGATCTCTCTTCTCATCCCTTCTTCCAATGTCATGTTCACCTTTTCATCTACCTAGTAAAAACTGAAACAGAAACAAAAAATGCTGGAAATACTCAGCCAGTCAGGCGCTGCAAATACTCAGCAGGTCAGGCTTTCGTATCCAATATTTCTGCCATTTCGCTGTCATTACCTGTTGGTTTATCTTGTGATCCTCTAGTGGATCTGTCCCTATCCTGAATTTCCTATTATTTATGTGCCTGTACAATACTTTACTATTTCTTTTTATATTCCTTGATAATTTAATTTTGCAGTTTCTTTTCACCTTCTTAATTGTTTTTCTTATTCTTTCCCAGCCTCTTCCAATTACCTTTTGTCATCCTCTCCTTTATTGTCACTGTACTCAGCATTTTTCTTCAGTATCCATTTTAACCTCATCTCTTTATTCAGCCCTGGTGTTTTATTATTGGCTTGTTGAATATAATTCTCCTGAACGCTACTGATCACCTTTTTAAATATTTCCCACTGCTGTTCTCTCTCTCTGTCTGTCTCTTCAGTTCCATGTTTATCTTCCCTAGTTCCATTGTCATCACCTCAAAATCAACTTTTTCACAATCTTATTACTACTCCTGTCTTTCTCAATCATTATTATGTTGTGATCGACAGTGTAGATTTTCACCTAAGCTTACTTCTCTAACCGCTTTGGTTCATTACCGATTATAGATCCGTCAGTGATTGCTCTCTGGTTGGGCTTCTTACATACTCGGTAAGAAAGGAGTCCTGAACACACTGTAAATACTCCATTCCCTTTTCCCCTTTCCCTACCTCTTCTTGACAGATCACTTGGTGTAGTTAAAATCTCCCATGACCAGGATATGTATTTTTCACTTTTTATAGTTTTGCTGACATAGTTTCCTTCCACTGCTAGGCGGTCTCTACAATGTGGGAGCTGGTGGACACCATTGGTGTTCACAGTGATCACATTTGCAGTAAGTGTTGGCTGCTCGAGGAACTCCGGCACCGTGTTGATGAGCTGGAGTCCGAGCTTCAAACTGCGACACATCAGGGAGGGGGAGAGTTACCTGGACTCTGCATTCCAGGAAGTAGTCACACCAATTAGATTAACTAATTCAGATGTAGTCCGTGGTCAGGGACAGGAGGGTGTGACTATGAGTGAGGCAGGTATGGGGATCCAGGAGGTAGTGTTGGAGGAGCCGCAGCCCTTGCTCTTGTCCAACAGATTCGATGCTCTTGCTCCCTGTGAGGACGGGAATAGGGGCTGCAGGGAGGATGAGCAACCTAGCCACAGCACCGTGGAACAAGGGGCCATTCAAGTGGGGGAAGTAAAAAGGAATGTTGTAGTGGTAGGGGATAGTATCATTAGGGGGATAGATAGGGTTCTTTGCGGCCGAGAGCGAGAGTCCCGAAGGCTGTGTTGCCTGCCTGGTGCCAGGGTTAAGGAAATCTCCTCTGGGCTGGAGAGAAACTTGGAGTGGGAGGGGGAGGATCCAGCTGTCGTGGTCCATGTTGGTACCAACGACATAGATAAGATTGGAAAGAGGTTCTGCTGAGGGAGTATGAGCAGCTAGGGGCCAAATTAAAAAACAGAACCACAAGGGTAATAATCTCTGGATTACTACCTGAGCCACGAGCAAATTTGACTAGGGCAAATAAAATCAGAGAGTTAAATGCGTGGCTCAAAGACTGGTGTGGGAGAAATGGGTTTTGCTTCTTGGGACACTGGCACCAGTACTGGGACAGGAGAGAGCTGTTCTGTTGGGACGGACTTCACTTGGCCAGTGCTGGGACTAGAATCCTGGCGAATCGAATAACTAGGGCTGTAGAGAGGGCTTTAAACTAATTAGTGGGGGGGAGGTTTCAAGAGAGCGAAAAATAAAAATATCAGCGGCGAAGGCAATAGAGCAAGGTAGCAGTGGGGGAATTAAAAACCAGAGCATGTCAGGAAGGGACAGAATGTATAAAGATAAAGGTAAACTACTAAAGGGGGTAAAAGCAGGAATAAATTGTCACAAAACATATTTAAAAGTTCTTTATCTGAATGCACGCAGCATTCGTAACAAAATAGATGAGTTGACGGTACAAATAACTACACATGGGTATGATCTGGTGGCCATTACAAAAACATGGCTGCAAGGTGACCATAACTGGGAACTAAACATCCAGTGGCATTTGACAATTAGGAAGGACAGACAGGAAGGAAAGGGAGGTGGGTGGCTATGTTAATAAAGGATGGAGTCACTGCAATAGTGAGAAATGATATTGGGTCAAAGGATCAGGATAGTGAAATAGTTTGGGTGAAGATAAGGGATAATAAGGGGAAAAAGTCACGAGTGGGCGTAGTCTATAGGCCTCCTAACAGTTGCAACTCTATTGGTCGGAGTGTAAATCAGGAAATAGTTGGGGCTTGTAATAAGGGAACAGCTATAATCATGGGGGATTTTAACTTTCATATTGACTGGACAAATCAAATTGGGCAGGGTAGCCTTGAAGAAGAGTTCATAGAGTGCATTAGGGACGGGTCCCTTAAGCAGTATGTTACTGAACCAACCAGGGGGCAGGCAATCTTAGATCTGATCCTGTGTAATGAGACAGGATTAATAAAAAATGTCCTAGTAAAGGATCCCCTTGGAATGAGTGACCATAACATGGTTGAATTCCAAATTCAGTTGGAGAGTGAGAGAGTTGGATCTTGTTGTGTCTGTGTGTTGACAGAGACACTGAAGACAGGAGTTGGTTTCATAGGTGTTTACTAAACAAATTCTGGAGGGGAACTAACTGATACAACACAATATACAGGCTTATATAGCCTGAGTGGCCATTACCGGTATTACAGTACACCTGGGGCTCTTAAAGGCACATACACTACAATTCCTCCCCTTTTAGCCAACCAGTACACAATATTTTAAGTAATTATTAATTACATGCTGCAAGAAAAATAATCTACACATTGCTGCAGTTAATTAATTATAAGTCAGTCTCTCTGGAGGCTTCCTGACTCGGTCCGGATAATGCCTCGGTGGTGTAGTAGCTTCTGGTGGTGTAGTAGGTTCTTTTGGCAAGGCTGATTCGGCTTGCATGCCAGTGTCGGGTTCATCGGGTTCCAGTATCACCGGATCGGAGGTAGATATCGGTATCTCTACTTCATCGTTAGGCGTATAGAGTTGTGGTGTAGGTTGTCCCTTTTCGGATGACTCTATGATTTGGTCAGCATGGCGCCTTATTATGCTTTCTCCAATGTCCACGGTATACATCAGCGGTCCTAGTCGTGTGCAGATAGTTCCAGGCTGCCATTTCTCGGTACGGTAGTCCCGGGCCAAAACTTGTTGACCTATCTAGAAGGTTCTAGTTGGCCTTTCATTCATGCCTTGAAATTGCCGGTTCTCCACGTCCCTTCTGATGTTGGGCTTGATCAAATCCAGCCGGCATCTTAAGCTTCTACTGAAGAACATCATGGCAGGAGTTTGGTTTGTAACCATATGTGTTGCATTCCTGTATGCAAACAAGAAGTTATCCACCTTATGCTGAAGTTTTATGTCTTCAGTACCCATGGCCTTTATGGCCTTCTTGAAGGTCTGGACAAACCTTTCAGCCAATCCATTGGTGGCGGGATGGTATGGGGCGGACGTGTAGTGCTTAACCCCATTGTTTTTTAAGAACTTCCTGAATTCTTCGGACACAAATTGCGGTCCATTATCAGAACAGATCTGTTCCGGAAGCCCATTCCTGGCAAATATGGTCCTTAATACTGTTATGTTTTTTTCCGTGGTGGTGGAGGACATCTTTATTACCTCCAGCCACTTGGAGTGTGCATCAACCGTGATTAAGAACATTGAGTCCATAAATGGACCAGCAAAGTCGATGTGTACCCTTTGCCAGGGAGATGAGGGCCACTCCCATGGATGTAGAGGGGCTTGGGGTAGAGCGTTTTGGACCTTCTGGCATCCTAGGCAGCTCTTGGTCATTTCTTCGATGTCTCCATCGATACCTGGCCACCATGCAAACGCCCTGGCTAGGTTCTTCATTTTCACCCCACCCAGATGCCCCTCGTGAAGATCCTTTAGAAGTTTATCCTGGAGTTTGGGTGGAATCACCACTCTGGACCCACACATCAAGGTTCCTCGGCACACTGACAGCTGTTCTCTTCTTTGCGAGAATGCTGGCAACAGTGGTTTGCCATGTGCTGGCCATCCCTTCACTGTTAAATCGTAGACTCGTGAGAGAGTCGGGTCATTTCCAGTTTCCCTTTCAATGGCAGAATTTGTTACTGGTAGACATTCGACTATGGTAGAGTGGAAAATCTCCACTGGGCCTACGGTAGGTGCTTCTTCTACCATTGGCAACGGTAGGCACGATAACCCATCAGCATTCCCATGCTGTTTGGATCTTTTGTATTCTATGTTGTATTGGTGTGCCCCTAGAAAAAGGGACCACCTTTGTAGCCTTTGCGCTGTCATAATGGGAACACCCTTTTTAGGGTTGAATATGGAGATGAGGGGTTGATGGTCAGGCAACAAGGTAAATTTTTTGTCCGTGTAGGTAATGGTTGAATTTCTTCACTCCCCATACCAGGCTGAGTGCTTCCCTGTCGATTTGGGCATAGTTACGCTCAGCTGAGTTCAATGAGCGTGATGTAAAAGCTATCGGCCGTTCTGAGCCATCAGGGAATTTATGCGATAATACTGCTCCTACGCCATAAGGGGATGCATCGCACGCCAGTCTGATTGGCAGTGATGGGTTGTAATGAGCGAAAACTTATTTGGACGTGATTAAGTCTTTGCATTTATGGAAGGCACATTTACAGTCTTCGCTCCATTTCCAAATTACTCCTGTTTGTAGCAGTTCATTAAGAGGGTGTAGAAGAGTTGATAAATTCGGTAAAAATTTATGATAGTAATTTATTAATCCCAGGAACGACCTTAATTGTGAAACATTTTCAGGTGCTGGGGCTTTTATGACCGCTTCAATTTTTTCAGGTGACTTATGCAACCCTTCCGTATTAATTATGTGGCCAAAATATGATATTTGATTTTGGAAAAATTCGCACTTGGGGCGATTTGCTCGTAGGCCCCGTTCTCTCAGCCTAGTGAGCACCTGCTCCAAATTGGCAAGGTGCTCGTTGTCATTTTCTCCTGTTACAAGGATGTTGTCTAGGTAGCATTGAGTCCCCAGAATCCCTTGGCGGACTTGCTGCATAGATCTTTGCCAGATAGCTGGAGCGGATGCTACTCCGAAAACCAGTCGATTGTACTGGTACAGACCTTTGTGTGTATTTATCGTGAGATATTTTTTAGAGGCCTCTTCAACCTCCATCTGTAGATATGCCTGTGCCAAGTCAATTTTGGTGAAACGTTTCCCTCTGGATAGTGAGGCGAAAATATCTTCTATCCTCGGAAGAGGATACTGTACCGTGTGAAGGACCGGGTTTACAGTCACCTTGAAGTCTCCACAGATGCGAATTTTTCTCTGTTCTTCAGATTTATCATTATTCAATGCTTTCTTCATGACTGGAACGATGGGTGTTGCCCACTCGCTCCAATCTATTTTGGATAATATGCCTGCCTTTTCCACATTCTCCAGCTCTGCCTCGACTGCTGGGCGAAGTGCGTATGGCACCGGCCTTGCCTTAAAAAACTTGGGAATTGCTGCATCTTCCACTTTTATTGAGGCGGTGATGCCTTTCAAGGTTCCTAGTTTCTCTTGAAACACTTCTTTGGCGTTGGCCAAGATGTCTTTTAATCGTTCAGGTATGACGTCATCATCGTTTTTTTTCTTACTGGTTACCGTCAGTGCCTAAATGGAGTGCCAGTCTAAACGTATTTTCCTGATCCATTCATGTCCCAACAGCGGTGGACCACCATCTTGTAGAATGTATAAATACAACTTTTGTATTTCCTTGCCGTTGTATTCAACAGGCACCCTTATTTTTCCTTTGGGGTATACTTTCTGCCCCGTATATGTTTTCAAGATAATGGATGTGTCTTTTAAAGGTATATGCAGAAATAGCCGCTCGTAATCCCGTCGATTTATGACGGTCAGAGCTGATCCTGTATCTAGCTCCATTTTAACTGGGGACCCTGCTATCGTGAGGGTAACCCAAATGATCTGGTAATCATCTTTGGCAATTATATTATGTAATTTGAGACAGCTTAGTCTCTTGTTTTCGGAGTCGCTATCGCTCTTCTGGTCTTCGGAGCTACTGTCCGTCATCATGTGTACCTTTCTGTACTTTTCTTTATTGATTTTTTTTTTCCTGTCTGTGGATTTTTTTTGTCCAGATCGGCATACCCGTGCAATGTGTCCAATCTTTCCGCATTGCCTGCATGCTTTGTCTTTGAACCAGCAGTCCCTCTGGTCATGGGTGGATCTGCCGCAGCGATAACATCTCTCGAAACCCTGTGTCATTTCATGGGTGCCGAAGTCCTGTGCCTGTTGTTGTATCTCTGCAGCTCCTCTTGCGGCTGCTTCGTATGATACAGCCATACTGAAAGCCTTGTCCAGTGTTAAATCTTTTTCAGAAAGCAGCCTTTTCTGTGTTCCTTCACTTAAGAGACCGCAGACACTTTTGTCTCGAAGATAATCTGCTAGTCCTGCCCCAAATTGGCAGTGTTTTGACAGCTTTCTTAATTCGGTGAGGTAATCAACGTTACTTTCATTCTTGTGTTGATTTCTCTTGAAGAATTTGAATCGTTCCGCTATCAGCAGCGGTGTTGGATTTAAGTGCTCCTGTAGGGTATCAACAATTTCTTTAAAATTCTTGTCCTTTGGTTTGGCTGGAGTGATTAAATTTCGTAACAGCCCGTATGTCTTTGCGCCCATTAGATTTAGCAGTACACAGAACACAGAAACCCCACAGTGCAGATAGAGGCCATTTCGGCCCATCGAGCCTGCACCGACACATATCCCACCCGATCCCTGTAACCCCTACACCAACACATATCCCACCCTATCCCCGTAACCCCACGTATTTAATCCCCCTAACACTAAGGGTCAATTTATCATAGCCAATCATCCTAACCCGCACATCTTTGGACTGTGGGAGGAAACCGGAGCACCCGCAAACACGGGGAAAATGTGCAAACTCCACACAGACAGTCACCCGAGGCCGAATTCGAACCCAGATCCCTGGCGCTGTGAGGCAACAGTGCTAACCACTATGCCACCGTGCTGCCTTAACTTTACATGCTTATCTCTTATGCGGGACCTTATCGAAAGCCTTCTGAAAGTCCAAATATACCATATCCACTGGTTCTCCCTTATCTATTTTACTAGTTACATGCTCAAAAGCTTGTAACTGAAGCTTTTTTTTCATCTTCTATTCCATTTGTGGTGCAATATACCTCCACTCTTTCCACATATGTGGTCCAATCCTCTATCTCATTATCAAAAGCATCAATATTGCCAGACTTAGGCATCCTAGAAATAAAATGGCGCTTCCCGCACTTTTCTTTCTTTTCTGCAGAAAAGATATGGCGCTTCCCGTGCTTCCCCGCCGCTGCTGCCGATGACAACGCTGTTTCCCACGTTTTCCGTTCTTTTTATTTATTTATTTACAGTTGGAGACTCGTTCCTGCCGGACTCTCTCTCTAGGTCTGAACGCCGACCTGCTTGCAGCATCGGCCTTCTCCCGAGTGCTCCCTCCCCGTCTGTTACTGGTTGCCTCCGCTTTCGCTGCTTGGCCTAGCTATAGAGCCAGCCACTGGAGCCCCAGCCCGACACCCAGGAAGGATTATTGCAGTACCTGCCACCAGCTTGGCTAGCTGGTGAAACCACAGCTGTTTCTTTTTCTTGATTTTTCTTCAACTTTGGACGCCAGAGGAATCGATGTCCTTGAGGTGCTGCCGAATTGCAGGTAAGTCCGTTTCCAATTCGTCACCACTGTTGTGTCTGTGTGTTGATAGAGACACTGAAGACAGGAGTTGGTTTCATAGGTGTTTACTAAACAAAGTCTGGAGGGGAACTAACTGATACAACACAATATACAGGCTTATATAGCCCGAGTGGCCATTACCGGCATTACAGTGCACCTGGGGCTCTTAAAGGCACATACATTACAGATCTCAAACCAGCATACTGAGCTTAAATAAAGAGGACTACATTATGAAGGTATGAGAGCAGAGTTGACTAAAGTGGACAGGGAAAATAGATTACGGTGTAAGACGGCACATGAGCAGTGGTGTACATTCAAGGAGATATTTCACAACTATCAAGAAAAATATATTCCACTGAGGAAAAAGGGGCGTAAAAGAAAAGACAGCCATCCGTGGCTAAGTAAAGTAAAAAAGGATGTATCCAACTGAAAACAAGGGCATATAAAGTAGCCAAATCTAGTGGGAGGATAGAAGATTGGGAAGCATTTAAAAGCCAGCAAAGAATAACTAAAAGATTAATTAAGAAAGGGAAGATAGATTATGAAAGTAAACTAGCAAAAAATATAAAACCAGATAGCAAGAGTTTTTACAGTTATATAAAAAGAAATAAGTGTGGCTAAAGTGAATGTTGGTCCCTTAGAGGACGAGACCGGTAAATTAGTGGTGGGAAACATAGAGATGGCAAAAACGCTGAACAAATATTTTGTATCAATCTTTACAGTAGAGGACACTAAAAATATCCCAACACTGGACAAACAGGGGGCTATAGGGGGGAGGGAGGAGCTAAACACGATTAAAATCACTAAGGAGGTGGTACTCGGTAAGATAATGGGACTAAAGGCGGATAAATCCCCTGGACCTGATGGCTTACATCCTAGGGTCTTGAGAGAAGTAGCGGTAGGGATTGCGGATGCACGGTGGTAATTTTCCAAAACTCCCTGGATTCAGGAAAGGTCCCACCAGATTGGAAAACTGCTAATGTAACGCCCTTATTTAAAAAGAGTGGAGGCTGGAAACTATCCACCAGTTAGTCTAACATCTGTGGTTGGTAAAATGTTGGAGTCCATTATTAAGGAAGCAGTAACAGGACATTTGGATAAGCATAATTTAATCGGACAGAGTCAGCATGGTTTTATGAAGGGGAAGTCATGTTTGACAAATTTGCTCGAATTCTTTGAGGACGTAACAAACAGGGTGGATAAAGGGGAACCAGTGGATGTGGTGTATTTGGACTTCCAAAAGGCATTCGACAAGGTGCCACACAAAAGATTGCTGCACAAGATAAAAAATCACGGGATTGTGGGTAATTTACTGGCATGGGTGGAAGATTGGCTATCTAACAGAAAACAGAGAGTTGGGATAAATGGTTCATTCTCGTGTTGGCAATCAGTAACTAGTGGTGTTCTGCAGGGGTCAGTGCTGGGACCCCAACTCGTTACAATCTATATTAACGATTTGGAGGAAGGGACCAAGTGCAACATATCCAAGTTTGCCGACGATACAAAGATGGGAGGGAAAGCACTGAGTGAGGAGGACATAAAAAACCTGCAAAAGGACATAGACAGGCTAAGTGAGTGGGCAGAAATTTGGCAGATGGAATATAATGTTGGAAAGTGTGAGGTTATACTTTGGCAGAAAAAATCAAAGAGCAAGTTATTATCTAAATGGAGAGAAACTGCAATGTGCTACAGTACAAAGGGATCTGGGGGTCCTGCTGCATGAAAAACATAAGGTTAGTATGCAGGTAAAGCAGCTGATCAGGAAGGCCAATGGAATCTTGACTTTCATTGCAAGGGGGATGGAGTATAAAAGCAGGGAAGTCTTGCTTCAGTTATACAGTGCACTGGTGAGACCACACCTGGAATACTGCGTACAGTTTTGGTTTCCATATTTAAGAAAAGATATACTTGCTCTCGAGGCAGTTCAGAGAAGGTTCACTCGGTTGATTCCGGAGATGAGGGGGTTGACTTATGAGGAAAGGTTGAGTAGGTTGGGCCTCTACTCATTGGAATTCAGAAGAATGAGAGATGAGAGGCGATCTTATCAAAACATATAAGATTGTGAGGGGGCTTGATCGGGTGGATGCGGTGAGGGTGTTTCCACTGATGGGTGAGACTAGAACTAGGGGGCATAATCTTAGAATAAGGGGCTGCCCTTTCAAAACTGAGATGAGGAGAAACTTCTTCACTCAGAGGGTAGTAAATCTATGGAATTTGCTACCTCAGAGCGCTGTGGAAGCTGCGACATTAAATGAATTTATAACGGAGATAGTTTCCTAGCTGATAAGGGAATTAGGGGTTACGGGGAGCGGGCAGGGAAGTGGACGTGAGTCTAGGTTCGGATCAGCCATGATCCTATTGAATGGCAGAGCAGGCCCGAGGGGCCGTATGCCCTACTCCTGCTCCTACTTCTTATGTTCTTATAACCTGTTTAGCATTATTTCAACATGACAGAGCTCTGCTCCCCCGAACCACCTGTGTCCTATATGGAAATACACGCAGATCAGCAAGAATCGCTTGTCAAATGCACTAAAATTTCAGATAATTTTACGAAATAACCAATCTGCTTCAATTACAGAGACAGAGGGGGGAGAGAGAGACAGGGGGAGTGAGAGAGAGAGAGACAGAGGCAGGGAGAGGGTACACTGTACAGTGTAGAACTGTCCCATCAAACACTCCCGGGGCGGGCAGGGGGAGAGGACAAGAGGCCGGCCGCTGTGCTGAGCCTGGATCAAACTCTGCTTCAGTCCCAGCTGGAGTCTGGGGGCCGAGTCTGGGCCCCGCATATTAGGGAGGATGAGGGTCCGGCTCACTCTCAGCCCCACTTATCCCCTCCCCGACTGCGACCGCAGCAGCTCAGCCCCCGAGGCCGCGGGTCCAGGCGGTGACGATCCTCCGGCCAATCCATACCGCCTTCGCTCTCTCGGATTCACCGCCTCATTTTCTGCCATTTTGTTTTCCTTCAATAACCGCCTTCATCCGGGAACCCGGGACATGCGCAGTGTGGCCTCAGAACCCGCTCAGCATCAGTGTTATCTGCCCCTGCTATTGGCTGAAGACAGCTGATTGACAGCGCAGCCACCAATCGGGGCCCGGCGCAGCGACCCACGCCCCACCCATTTTCGCAGTCGGAGGCGGGGTCGCGCTGCTCCGGATTTGAATCCCACAGCCGTTTAACCACCTCAGCAGCAGCGACATCACGTAACCCGGCAACGCGGGCTTTGTGACGTCAGCAGCCCAGCAACGGCGGCTGTGTAACGTCAGTAACCTGGCACCGTGGGCAGGGAGGGCACCGACCCCACAGGATGGCCGTGTACACAGTTACACAGCCTGAAAATCATCGCACCGTTCACAGCGGGGAGAAACCGTACACTTGTTCTGTGTGTGAACGAGGCATAAACCGATCATCCATCCTGGAGACACCTGTTCCATGGAGAAACCGTGGAAATGTGGAGACAGTGGGAAGTGATTCAATTACCCATCTGAGCTGGAAATGCATCGGCGCACTCACACTGGGGACAGGCCGTTCACCTGCTCCGTGTGTGGGAAGGGATTCGCTCCATCATCCCACCTGCAGAAACACCAGCGAGCTCACACTGGGGAGAGTCCGTTCACCTGCTCCGTGTGTGGGAAGAGATTCACTCCATCATCCCACCTGCAGAAACATCAGTGACTTAACAAGTGACTGCAGGGTTGGATTCTGCTGTTGTTAAGCTCCCTCCCCCTACATCATCACTATGCTGAAATCCACATCAGTCTCCCCATCTGCTCCTTGTTCTCTGCCTGGATCCTATAACTGCTGAACTCAGTCTTCCCATCCTACATTTAAAAAAATCAGAAATAGGTGCAGGAGTAGGCCACTTGGCCCTTCGAGCCTGACCCGCCATTCAATAAAGTCATGGCTGATCTTCTACCTCAACTCCACCTTCCCGCACTATCCCCATATCCCATGATTCCCTCAGAGACCAAAAGTCTATTGATCTCTGCCTGGAATATACTCAACGACTGAACCTCCACAGTCCCCCGGGGTAGAGAATTCCAAACATTCACAACCCTTTGTGTGAAAACATTTCTCATCTCAGTCCTAAATGGCTGACCCTTTATTCTGAGACAGTGACCCCCGAGATCTAAAGTCGCCAGCCAGGGGATACAACCACCCTGCATCTACCCTGTCAAGCTGCTTAAGAATTTTCTATGATTCAATGAGATCACCTCTCATTCTTCTAAACGCTAGAGAACGTAGGCCTAGTCTGCTCAATCTCTCCTCATAGGACAATCCCCACCATCCCAGGAACCAGTCTAGTGAACCTACGTTCCACTCCCTCTAAGGCAAGTATATGCATCCTTAGGTAAGGAGAACAAAACTACAAAGTACACCAGGTGTGGCCTTACCAAGGCTCGATATAATTGTATAAGAATTCATTACTGTTGTACTCTAATCTATTTGCTTTCCAAATTGCTGTACCTGCATATCAACTTTCTGTGATTCCTGCAGATGGACACACAGGTTCCTCTGAAAACATCATTTCCAAGTCTCTTACGATTTCAAAAATATTCTGCTTTTCTATTTTTACTACCAAAGTGAGTATCTTCACATTTTTCTACATTATACTCCATCTGCCACCTTCTTGCCCACTCACTTAACCTGCCTACATCCCTTTGCAGCCTCCTTGTGTCCTCCTCACAGCTTCCTTTCCCACGTGGCTTAGTGTCATCAGCAAACTTGGATACATTATACTTGGTCCCCTCATCTAAGTCATTGATATAGATTGTAAATAGTTGAGGCCCAAGCACTGATCCTTGCAGCACCCCAGTAGTTATAGCCTGCCAACCCAAAAATGACCCATTTATTCCCACTCTTTCAGTTGAAACAGTGATCTACTTGTACTTCTTTCAATTTAGTATACTGCATTCGCTGCTCAGGATGCGGTCTCCTCTACATTGGGGAGAGCAAACGCTGATTGGGTGACTGCTTTGCGGAACACCTCCAATCAGTCCGCAAGCGTGATGCCGAGCTTCCAGTTACCTGTCAGTTTAATTGTCTGCTCCACTTCCATTCTGACCTCTCCATCCTCGGCCTCGTACTCTGTTCCAATGAAGCTCAATGTAAGCTCAAAGAACAGCACCTTATCTTTTGATTAGGCATTTTACAGCCATCTGGACTCAGCATCGAGTTCAACAATTTCTGATCATAACCTCTGCCCCCATTTTTTCAGACAGCAGCTGTTGTTAATGCTTCTGCTGTTGCCATTTACACCTCCTCTCGACCCATCTTTGTTTCTTTACTTGTCCCACTACCATCACCTTCTGCCTTGCACCATCATCCCTTTTGTCATTTAATCTCTCCGGTCTTCCACACTATCACAGACCTTCCCTTTTGTTCTTTCCTCCTGGACCCCCCCCCTTTCCCTGCCTCTGGACCCCCTTTCCCTGCCTCTCTATTTGCTTAAAAATTATTACACCTCTAACATTTTTTCAGCTCTGATGAAATGTCATCAACCTGAAACGGGAACTCTGTTTCTCTCTCCACAGATGCTGCCTGATCTGCTGAGTATTGCCTGCATTCTGTTTTTATTCGCTGTCTCTATTTATCTCTCCTCCTCTGACCCTGTCACTCATCTTTCTCTTCCTCTCTCTCTTTTTCTGTTTTTCTATGTCTCTCTCTCTGTTTGTCTCTTTCTTTGCCCAATGTGTTTCTCTTTCTGTCTGTGTCTCTTGGTTTCTCTTCCTCTTGTTTGTCTCTTTCTCTCTCCTTCTGTTCCTCCATCTTGTCTCTCTTTCTCTCCATCTCTTTATCTGTCTCTCTCCCATTGTCTCTCTATCTCCATCTCTATTTTTTCTACACCTCACTGTGTCTGTTTCTTTCTGTCTCTTTCCTTCAGTATCTTCAGACCAAATACAATATGTTGAGAGGGGAAGTGAAGATGAAAATAAGATTGGCAAAGAGAATATGAGAGTAGAATGGCGTTTAACGTAAAAGGGAACCCAAAAATCTTCTACCAGCATGTAAACAGTAAGCGGGTAGTAAGAGGTGGGGTGGGGCCTATTACAGACAAAGCAGGTGATTTATGCTTAGAGGCGCAGGGCAAGGCTAGAATACTCAATGAGTACTTTGTATCGGTGTTTACTGAGGAGGTGGATGCTGACAAAATATCGGTAGAAGTGTAAAAAGGTAGAAGCAAAGGAAGGGGTGAAAATTGACAGGCAGGATGTACTAGAAAGGCTGGGTATGCTTAGAGTGGACAAGTCGCCTGGTCCAGATGACTTGCATCCCAGGTTGTGAAGGGAATTGGGGGAAGATGATAACAGAAGGGCTTGCCATAATTTTCCAATCTTCCCTAGATGCGGGGGAGGTGCCCGAGGATTAGAAAGCGGCAAATGTGACACCATTGTTCAAGAAAGGGTGTAAGGACAATCCTAGTAACTACAGGTAGGTCAGTTTAACAGCAGCGTTGGGTAAAGTTTTAGAAACAACAATAAAGGAAAAAATTAACGGGCACTTTGAGAGGTTTAAGCTAATTAAGGAGAGCCAACATGCATTTGTAAAAGGCAGATCATTTTTGACTAATCTAATTGAATTTTTTGATGAAGTAACAGAGAGTATTGATGAAGGGAATGCAATGGATGTTGTCTACATGGATTTTCGGAAGCCGATTGACAAAGTACCACACAGAAGGCTGGTTAACAAAATGGAGGCTCAGTGCTGGGGCCACTGCTTTTTTCATATATATAAAAATGACCTGGATATTGGAATACCAAGTAGAATTTCTAAATTTGCCGATGACACCAATCTTGGGGGTGCGACAAACGGTGATGATGATGCCAATCGACTGCAACAGGAAATAGAAAGGTGAAAAGAACGGGCAGACAAGTGGCAGATGGAATTTAATACAGAGAAGTGTGAGGTGATGCATTTTGGCAGAAGGAACAGGGAGAGGCAATATAGACTCAATGGCACAGTTTTAAAGAATATTCAGGGACAGAGGGACATGAGAGTTAATGTGCAGAAGTCCCTGAAGTGGCAGGACATATTGAGAGAGTGGTTAACAAAGCATATGGGGTCTTGGGCTTCATAAATAAAGGTATTGAGTACAAAAATAGCGAAGTAATGCTGAACTTTTATAAAGCGCTGGTTAGGCCACAACTGGAGTATTGCGTGCAGTGCTGGTCACCAGACTTTAGGAAGGATGCGAAGGCCCTTGAGAGGGTGCAGAGGAGATTTACCAGAATGGTTCCAGGGATGGGGGATCTTAGCTACAAGGGCAGGTTGGAGAATCTGGATTTGTTTTCATTGGAGCAAAGGAGGATGAGGGTGATTTGATAGAGGTGTACAAGGTTATGACTGGTTTGGAAAGGCGAGACGGGGAAAGGCTGTTCCCACTGGTTGATGTTACGAGGACAAGGGGGACACAGATTTAAGGTTTTGATACGGGGGGAATGTGAGGAAAAATCTTTTTACACAGTGAGTGATGATGAACTGGAATTCACTGCCGACGAACGTGGTGGAAGCGGAGACACTCAATGTTTTCAATGGGAGATTTGATAGGCACTTGAGGGAAATAAATTTGCAGGGATAGAGTGGGGCAATTGGACTGACTGGATTGCTCTACAGCAAGTCGGCATGGACTCGATGGGCCGAATGGCCTCCTTCTGTGCCAATGGACTCTATGACTCTGTGATATACAGTACACAGCTTGTAAAAGGAACAATTCACTCCTATCTGGCCCATGTGCGTCTCAGTATCAGCTCCTGTATATGTACAGCAAACAGCAGATAAAAGGGAACAATTCACACCCGTCTGGTACTGTACAGCAGATGTGTGTCTGTGTCAGCTCCTGTACATGTACAGTACACAGCAGGTAAAGGAATTATTCACACCCGTCTGGTACTGTATGGCCCGTGTGTGTCTCAGTTTCAGCTCCTGTACAAGTAAAGTGCAGTGTGTTAAAGGAATTTTTTATGCCCGTCTGGTACTGTACAGACCATGTGTCTCAGTATCAGCTCCTGTACATGTACAGCACACAGCGGGTAAAAGGGAACGCTTCACTCCCGTCTGGCACTGTATAGCCCGTGTGTCTCAGTGTCAGCTCCAGTACATACTGCAAATAGAATAAGTGAGAGAGAATGAGGGGAAAGTCGAGAGAGTGAACAAGATTTTCCCACAGTGTTGGTGAAAAATAAATTCACTCGAGTCTGTCTTAAAGTAAAAGTACACAGTTTAATAACAGAACGTTCTGGGAGAAGGTCATAGACCCCGCGGTCTAGTGACACCCTTTTCGTTCTCTCTTGGTTGGTACAGCTTTTTATTCTATTTTCATCCAATCACATTGTATTACAATAATCACCTGATCACATATGGCTTATTTATTCTTTTCAGTATTAGTAAAGGTTAGTTACAGGTCAAATTCTCATGACCCCTATATTCTGCGGTGTCTACAATTTTTAGCTAAAGCAGCATATTCCTTATCGCTTACGCAAAATGCACATATTCTGTCTTGTCCCACAACTGCGTCTTATCTTGGTTTTTCAAAGCTTCTCACACTGTCTTTTGTGCAAGGCTAGTGAGTGGCACTTATTCAAACTGTACTGTCTTATCTTTGTTTTTCACATAGCACTTTTTAGTCTGTCCTTTGTTTAGTTTTGCCTTTTTACGTAAGTCAATTTTTATTGTGATATTTCTTATCTCAACCTGGTTTCTTTTAGTTCTTGTTCATTTTCACATGATCCCACTCCTTTGTTCTGATTTAAATTTTGCTGGCATCACTTAATTAGTGGTCACCTCGGCTGTCTGAATTCGGAGAGGGTTCATTTTAACCCCTTCAATCCCTCCTGTTGGTCCCGCACCAAATTTAGACTTTGGCTAGGGATACCAACTTCTTTTCCAGTTTTACCATCCCCGGGATTACTCCTATGCTGATGGCTTAAACTTAGTACCTAAGTTCGTCTTTCCCCTCTATCTTGTTGTGCTGGGCGTGGCAGTCTGTGCAAATGATCGAAGAGCTTTACATGTATGTACCTACTTCTGTCAGTTCATTATCCCGCATTAACCGTTCGGTTTCTGGCTCAATATTGATATCAACTGTAGCAACCGGCACTATTCGGGACACAGCTGCCCGACAACATGCATTCAAAACCATCATCATAACACAAAATAATACTGCAACTATAATAACAATTATAAGTCCATTCGTCAGATATGAACCTCAAGATCCTCCAAATAGCCAACTCCACCAGCCTTCCCCTGGGGTTTTGTGCAATTTCTTCACCTCCTTTTGTATGTGCTCAGCCAGATTAGTTATATTTTCTGAACTGCCCGGGATATAAGTGCAACACTCAGCGCCGATCATTGCGCATTTCCCGCCCTCGTTAGCCAGTAGATAGTCAAGGGCCATTCTATTCTGGAGAGTTACCGTTCGCATGGCCACCATTTCTGTGCTCATCTCTACCAGGGCTTCCGCCGTATCGTTTCCAACTTGTTCCAATATGTCCGCCACTAGTTTTATCCCATACATAGGGAACATTATAGCTTCGAACCTTTCGGCTTCCGTTATTTCCCTTTTGCCTCGGGATTTTGTCCCAATTCCAGGGTGTCCCCTGAGGCTGTCAAGGTGATGTATATAGGGCACCACATATCCCTGATAGCACGAGCCTGTCCAGTCTTGGGGCAGCCAGGGGTAAGCTTTATGCCCACAAATAAAATACATGCCGTTGTATGCCGTATAGTTTGTCCATACGTTGTTCATCTTGGTGACCTTGCCCTCCCAGGGACCCCCACTGGTTTTGTTCGGGGTCCAAAGGTCATCAGGTCACCTTGGTTACTACTGTTAACCGTCTGTAAAGGATATCGCTGTTCACAGTGGCTCCATCCCACCCCGTCCTCCTTTTTTATTTTGTTCTAAACATACCGATCCTCGGGGCCTTCCGGTTCCCGAGGTGTTGGTGAGGACCAGGAATGGGGGTTGTTGAGCCCGATTATATTTAGGCTCCTACCATCACTTGAAAGCGGTGAGGCTGTAACCTGCACTTCTCCAGTCCCTTGCTTCTAACCTCTGTTTAAACCCTTGCTCTTCAAGGGTCCCATCGGTATCGTTTTGGCGAATTAACCACTCGGCCATCTCTGATTCATTAAAGGGGACCGGTCGCAAGGGAATTCCCCCATTACTATGTATTGGCACGTGAGCACACCCAACACCACGAACTTAGATTCATATTTTTTGCGTAGACATAAGACATATATATGAACGTATTTACGTGTAACTCTCTTTTCCATAACGATCTCCCCTTTCGATATTCCCGGGCTGCTGAGCACCGCAAGTTAATGGGGCAAGGAGTGTCCCCGCATAGGACAGTCCAATCACTCCTGCCAGTCAATTGAGTCCTCAGACCTCTGACCAACCAGGTTGTACTCTCGGTTTCTCGTTCCAGCCTCCGATCCTCTCGGCTTTCATCGTTAGAAGCTGAACATCGAACTGTGTCTTGGTTACACAGTCTTATGGAATTCCGTCGCCAGGGGAGGCACTTGTATTCGAGCGGAGTAATGTCCATCACGCACACCGCAACTACACTGATACATATAAGCATTTTCATCTTATTACTCTATGTTAACAACGTCCCAAAGGCTATATCGCCAACCTAACTATTTGTTGCTAGTAGATCCTGTTTTTCCTGCAGGAATACATAGATACATAATCATTAATTCGGCTCTCCCATCACAATCATTTGGATTCCTTCCTCTCTCTCAACTGGCTGCCGTCGAGGTTGGTGGGATTGCTCCCAGACGTACTTCAAAATCCACCACAAAGTGTATTCGGAATGCATATAGTCCAGACCAGTACCCGTACCAGCGCCCATTCCCGTTCCTTATACTGTCTCCAATATTCCTTGCTTTCTGTAAATGGCATTTGCTCTGGTGTAGTCATCTCTGTACTGGTGAGGGTTGTAGACCTTTAACTATGTTCAGTGCTTCCACTGTCCCATGCCCTTTATATGAACACAAGCACATGTATCTCTGCTGATAAGGACTTGATAACGTCCAGACCATTTTGGGGCAAACCCTGGTTTTTCTGGTAGGACCTTAACCATTACCTTCATTCCCGCAGGGAGAATGCATGGTAACGCAGTCAATTCTAAATCTTTGTCTTTTTCTTCCTGTCGTTCCCTAACCTGCTGTCTCATTTCTTTCAACTGTTTGCTTAACTCAAGGACATACCGGCGGAGCCTGTCTTGCAAAGGTCCTAGCTCCTCTCCTCCAGTGATTATTCCACGGGGGAGTTGCATTGCTCGCCCTGTCATTAATTCATAGGGCGACAATCCTGTGGTGCGGTTTGGGATGGCTCTTAACTTCATTAATACAACGGGCAACACATCTAGCCAACCTTGATGTTTCTCACCCAACGCTTTGGCCAATGCGGCCTTTAGGGTTCTGTTCATCCGTTCTACCATCCCGGAACTTTGGGGGTGATAGGGAATGTGGAATTTTTGTTTTATTCCCATCCATTCACACATACCCTTCATGACCGCACCTGTAAAGTGGGTTCCCTGATCTGAATCTATTTGGATCGGTACTCCCCATCTGGGAATTACTTCTGCCATTATCTGTGCCACCGTAGTGGCACTACAATTTCGCGTGGGGAAAGCCTCTACCCATCTGGTAAACTGATCTATTATTACTAAACAGTACTTCTTCCCCCTTGACATGGGGAGTGGCCCGGTAAAATCTATCTGTATTTTCTCCCACGGACCCCATGCGTATTTTAACGGGGCGGCCGGGGTTGTGTTGAGCGCATGTCAGACATTGTTGGCAACATTGTGCCACATCCCTTCCTAGCCCCGGCCACCACCAGTCTGTTACTAACAGATGGATCATGGCTCCCCTTCCTACATGGTCGGCAACATGGTGTAATTCCAGGAGTGTCCGACGGATGCAGGCAGGGGCAACCACCTTTTTATCCTTTCGCCATATCCCCATCTCACCCTGTCTGCCACCCTTTTGGTACCATTCTTGCTTTTCCCTCGTGGACGTGTCTGTCTGTAATTTTTTAATATCTATCTTTTCCACCTGGGCGCCTGCTACCATTTCTGTTATAGCATCATGTTCTAGGGCTTGTTGTGCGGCCACATCCGCGGCTCGGTTGCCCTCCTGTTGTTGGGTTTCTACCTTTTGGTGGGCCTTAATTTTTATTACTGCTGCGCGCTTTGGGGCTTTAGCGGCTTCGAGGAGTCCCTCTATTAATTTTTGATGTTTAATCTGGTTTCCGCCTGAGGTCACAAATCCTCGTCTCCCCCAGGCGGTCATGTAGTCATGCACCACCCCGAATGCGTATCGACTATCTGTATATATATTTACAGTTTTTTCTTTAGCTAGCTCCAAAGCTTTCGTTAGGGCTATTATCTCTGCCACTTGCGCTGAGAGCCCTCCATCCAGCCTCCCTGATAATTCTGTTTCCAGCTGATCATTTACAACTGCCCACCCGGTTCGTGGTGCCCCATCAATATATTTCCGGGACCCATCCACATAGAGAGTGAATTGGGCCTCTTCTAGTGGCTCTTCTTCCAGCTGGTGGCTTTCTATCTCCTCATCTATGTTGGCACAATGGTGAGGCTCCCCCATTCCTAACATCCCTTCGGCCGGGTTTTCCCCGGTATCCCTAACTATCTGTACTGACTTGTCTGCAGGCAATAGCACCGCTTCCCATCGCGCCTTTCGCACGTTTGATACCGCTCTTAGTTTATGGTTGTTTACCATCTCCACCAAAGTATGTTTGGTGTGGAGGACTATTTCACCTGTCATGACAGTGGGCTCACTGACCTTCACTGCCCATGCTGCACAATCTAATGCCGCTACACATCGGGACAACCCTGCAGCGACCGGCGATTGTTGAGTAGAGTAGTATGCCACTGGTCGTCTCCTATCCCAATGTTGCGGAGTCACCACCGCAGCATAAAATCCTCCCTCATTCTCACAATGGATGTGAAAGGGCTTTCTCATATCCGGTAACCCGAGTCCCGGTGCCGAAATTAAGGATTGCTTTAGTTTGTCGTACGCATCCTCCTGTTCCGGACCCCAGTCAATAAGGGCGTTACCCGGGTTTCCCCCTTTTACTAGTCTTTGTATTGGCTCTGCTATTGCAGCAAAGTTAGGTATAAAGTTCCTACTGTAATTAAAGAGCCCCATCACTTTCCTAACCCCTCTGACTGACACGGGTCTTGCCATTTCTTGGATTGCCTTTCGTCGGTCTGCGGACATTGTCCTTATGCCCTGAGACAACTGTTGCCCCAAATAGGTGATGGTAGCCTGTCCAATCTGAGCTTTCTTAGGGTTCACCTTGAATCCTCCCTTTTCTAGCGCTTGTAAGATTATAATCAGAGCCGCTATGTGCACGCTCTCATCTTCCGAAGCTATTAATAAATCGTCCACGTATTGTAGAATCGTGCTTCGGTACGGGGTGAGATCCATTGGTTCTAATAGGGAAATCATTACTCGGTAGAATATCGCTGGGTTATTGTGGAATCCCTGGGGTAGCCGGGTCCAGGTATATTGTTTGTCCTCGACTGTGAAGGCGAATTTCTCCTGTGATTCTGGGTCCAGTGGTAGCGACCAGAATCTATTTGCTATATCCAAGACCGTGAACACTTTGTGTTCCGGACTCAGTCCATTTAGAATGGTGGCAGGGCTAGCTACTATAGGATACAGTTTCGCAGTTACTTTGTTAAGTTCCGTATAATCAATAGTCAATCGGAATGAGCCGTCTGGTTTAGTGACCGGCCATACTTGTGAGTTAGTTGTACTTTCAGTGGTCCTAACTATCCCTTTTTCTTCCAAATCTCGTATGATCCGTACTACTGCTTCTCGTGCCTCGGGCTTAATTGGATATTGTTTATGTGGTCTGTGTACAGGACCTGGAATCACGAGGGGTTCCATATCCACTAGTCCTGTACCTTGTTTTGATACTGCCCATACTCCCTTAAAACCTTCGCATACAATCCCGTACTTCCCTTCCTCTTTCTCCCAGTCTTTGGCTAGAACTCCCGCACTGCCTACCTTCGCCAAATTATTTGCTGGTTCGGATAACTTTATTTTCTTACCATCAGCCTGAGACCAGATTAGCTTCCCCTTTCGGGGGTCTATTACAAATTAAATTCTTTTAATAGATCAATTCCTAACACTGCTCCTTCCGACTTTGAGCATACATAGAATTCTGCAGGTAGTAACCTGCCAGCTATTTCTAACACTTGTACCTCGCTTTTGAACGGCGGTATCTTGATTCCCCCAAGTCCCATTATATACAATTTATGTTTGTTCACGGGGAGAGGTAAGTTCATAAAAGACACGGTGGCCCCGGTACACCGGTCCACTAACATATCACACTGCCGGCCCCCTAACAGTGCTGTCACATGGACCCGATTATCCCCATTTCCCGCGACCCCGGGGGCCGCCGCCCGTCACTGACCCCGTTTCTTTAAGTAGTCCATGAATTTTTGGTACTCTTCTTCATCTAATGTATGCTTTGGTTTACCTTGCCGCTCCCAACATTTCTCCAACGGATGGCCATTCCTACCACAATGCCGACACTGTAAAACATTTTGTTTCGGACCATAGCAGTCTTTGGCCAAATGTCCGGGCTTGCCACAGTTATAACACCCTTTCCGCTGTTGCCACGGTCTCTGGGTGGTCCCGGCTGCGGCCCTCTCTGTTTTTACCCCCTTCTCTGGTTTTTGTTCATCCTTACCATCTACCTGACATGCCCATCTCAGTGCATCGTCATGTGTCTGCAACTACTACTCCCATTTTCAAAATTTTCTGGTGTTCCAATGACAACCCGTCCTTAAACATTTTTACAAATACTGGATCATTTCTCTGAGGATTGTTTGATCCAGACAATTCCTGGGTATTGATACAACCGTTCCCCGTAGATGTTGGCATTTCGCCCTTCTTCTGTCTAATTTGCATAATCAATCCCCAATTCGGGCCGGTGGCCCCCATTCCTAGTTGAAACGCATCTTTAAACAGATTCCTAGCTGCCGTTCTATTCGTGATTGTTTCTTGAATCCCAGGGATCCAGTCCCCATCCTTTATATTCTGGGCCAGACGCTCCCATCTATCCCGAGGACATTTGGCCCTGACTATGTGGTGAATATCTCTCTCATGCATATCATGAGTTTCATATAATTCTTCCAATTTCTGCCAGAACTGGATGTTGCTGGTTCGGGGTAAAAGATCCCCGAGATCTTGATTAATCGTTTGTTTTTCGGCTGGTGTGATGCTTTATATGACAACAATGGGGGCCCCACAGGATTATTAGGATTCACTTGTGTGGTCCAGCGCACAGGGGCTACCTTAACCACTTCTACCCCTTCTTCCTGTTCATCTATTGGAGGGGCGCTGGCTACGGCCTTCTCACACGATGGCAATGGCAATGTCGTGACCCCCTCTAAGGACCCTTGTTTTTCCTTTAGTTTTGTCAATTTTTTCTCTAATTTTGTCACTTGCTCTTGTAGATCGCCAATCTCTTTATCCTTTCTCTCCATTTTCGTTTTAATTTCCTCGGTCTTTTGAATGACCGTTACTAATTGGTGTATCAATATAACTCCCGCTTTCTTTGTCTTACTTCCCTTTTGTGTCTCCCACCATTCTCGTTGGTACACTGGTACCTTAGACGGATCCCATCCATCCTTTTTCATCTTATTTATCAAACCCTTCCGGTCGTCTGCATAGAGCCTGGTAAGGGACCCAGGGGGTCCCCATTCCATCTCTTTCCCCGACACCATATCCAGTCCTACGTCAGTCTTACCTACTCTGCTGTGTTTCTCTGTGCGGGTTTGCCGTGATCCTGTCTTTATTCGTGGTACGTCCGTGACCTGGGATTTCTCCCCTCCGTCTTACCTCTAGTAACACCCCCGGTGGTCATAAAATGACAGAGTATCACTACGAACAATGTGTCCCTAAACGTGTGTTAATATTTATTGTGGATTTGTAGCAGAATTTTATTGCACAAAGACTGTCTTTGGTAATGTTTTATTTTATGCCAGGCATTCTGTGATTCAGTTAATATTTATAACGGGTCTGTGTTAATATGTACGAGGTTTTCTCTCCCTCTCATTGCAAATATGAGCCAAGGGTCTGTGGGAGTGTGTTATTGATTACTGTCAGCATTTGGCAGTATAAACATAAGGACAGAGTGTGTCAGTGAGTGTGTTAATATTAACCTGTGGTCTCTGTCAGCGTGTTAATATTCCTGAGTTCAGTAGAAGTGTTTTACAGTTCACAGTGTCTCTCTGGCGGTGGGTTATGATGTACACACTATGTTAGTCAGTGCGTGATAATATCAACGATAGCAAAATACTGCAGATGTTGGAAATCCGAAATAACAACAGAAAATGCTGGAAAAACTCAGCAAGTCAGGCAACATCCGT
Source organism: Somniosus microcephalus (assembly GCF_052327205.1). NCBI lineage: Eukaryota > Metazoa > Chordata > Chondrichthyes > Squaliformes > Somniosidae > Somniosus > Somniosus microcephalus. The sequence continues at coordinate 56,702,050 of NW_028225179.1, forward strand.
GGAGAGAAATTTGAGTTGACGTTCGGGTTTCAAGAAGGGTCAAACCCGAAACGTCAACTCAAATTTCTCTCCACGGATGTTGCCTGACTTGCTGAGTTTTTCCAGCATTTTCTGTTGTTATTTCGTGATAATATCAATCTGTGATCTCTGTCAGAGTGTTAATATTCCTGAGGTCAGTGGGAGTGTTTTACAGTTCAGTGTCTCTGGCGGTGGATTATGATGTACTCAGTCTGTCAGTGAGTGTGTTTCATCATAAAGTGGACGAATTAGCTGTGCAAAATAGAGGTAAACGAATATGATTTGATTGGGATTACAAAAACATGGCTCCAGGGTGGCCAATGCTGGGAACTCAACATCCAGGGGTATTCAATATTCAGGAAAGATAGGCAAAAAGGAAAGGGAGGTGGGGTAGCATTGCTGATTAAAGAAGGGATTAACACAATTGTAAGGAAGGATATTTGCTCAGATGATGTGGAATCTATATGGGTAGAACTGAGAAATACCAAGGGGCAGAAAACGTTAGTGGGAGTGGTATATAGACCTCCATACAGTAATGCGGAGGTTGTGGATGGCATTAAAAGGGAAATTAGAGAAGCGTGCAATAAGGGCACAGCAGTCATCATGGGTGACTTTAATCTACATCTAGATTGGGCTAACCAAATTAGTAACAATACTGTGGAGGAGGAATTCCTGGAGTGTTTACGGGATGGTTTCCTGGACCAATATGTCGAGGAACCAACTAGAGATCAGGCCATCTTAGACTGGGTATTATGTAACGAGAAAGGATTAATTAGGAATCTTGTTGTACGAGGCCCCTTGGGTCGGAGCGATCATAATATGATCGAATTCTTCATTAAGATGGAGAATGAAGTAGTTGACTCAGAGACTAGGGTCCTGAATTTAAATAAAGGAAACTACGATGGTCTGAGGCCTGAGTTCGGTAGAATCGATTGGGGAATGAAACTCAAAGAGTTGACGGTGGATAGTCAGTGGCAAACATTCAAAGACCGCATGGGTGAACGACAGAATTTGTTCATCCCAGTTTGGCATAAAAATAAAACAAAAAAGGTGACTCAACCATGGCTAACAAGGGAAATTAGAGATAGCATAAGATCCAAGGAGAGGACAGATAAATTGGCCAGAAAAAGCAGTAAACCTGAGGATTGAGAGCAGTTTAGGATTCAACAAAGGAGGACAAAGGGATTAATTAAGAAAGGGAAAATAAAATACAAGAGTAAGCTTGCAGGGAACATAAAAACTGACTGTAAAAGCTTTTATAGATATGTGAAGAGAAAAAGATTGGTGAATTCAAGTGTATCACAGAATCACAGAATTCAAGTGTAGGTGCCATGCAATCAAAATCAGGGGAATTAATAATGGGGAACAAAGAAATAGCAGACCAATTGAATACATATTTTAGTTCTGTCTTCACAAAGGAGGACACAAATAACCTCCCAGAGATGTCGGGGAACATAGGGTCTGATGAAAGGGAGGAACTGAAAGAAATCAGTATTTGTAGGGAAATGGTGTTAGGGAAATTGATGGGATTGAAGGCCGATAAATCCCCAGGGCCTGATAATCTACATCCTAGGGTACTTAAGGAACTGGCCCCAGAAATAATAGATGCATTGCTGATCATCTTCCAACATTCGATGGAATCTGGAACAGTACCCATGGAATGGAGGGTAACTAATGTTACCCCACTATTCAAAAAAGGTGCTAGAGAGAAAATGGGGAATGACAGACCGGTAAGCCTGACATCGGTAGTGGGGGAAATGCTAGACTCCATTATAAATTATGTCATAGCAGAGCACTTGGAAAACAGTGACAGGATCGGACAAAGTCAACGTTGATTTACAAAATGTAAATCGTGCTTGACTAATCTACTGGAATTTTTTGAGGATGTAACTGGTAAAATGGATAAGGGAGAACCAGTGGATGTGGTGTATTTTGACTTTCAGAAGGCTTTCGATAAGGTCCCGCATAAGGGATTAGCGTGTAAAGTTAAGGCACATGGGATTGGGGGCAAGGTATTGACTTGGATGGAGAACTGGTTGGCAGACAGAAAGCAAAGTGTTGGAATAAACGTGTCTTTTTCCGAGTGGCGGATAGTACCTTAGTTTGTATGTTAGAATATGTATAATTTAGTTTTAATGTTAGAATATGTATAATGCAGCACCAATGTACAAGGTGGAGATAACGGGTTAATCCCTACCCTGAGTTAAACGATATAGAGGACTGTATATTGCATTTACCCAGCTAAGTTTTAAAACATAATTAAGTGACTTCAAATGCTGAGAGATTAAACTGCAGAACTCATGGGAAGATTGAGGAGGATGTCTGGCCAGGCGATACAACACATATGCGAGATAACGCACCTAAGAATTCGTTTATTGTAAATCACAACAGGGTTCCATTCTTCAAAGTATGGTGGGACTAATCAGTGTGCTTGCTTTGCAGAGGTAACCCGAGATGAGGCCAAAGTCTGTGCTTTGCACGCCTTAACGAGGACTGTTATCTTCAGAAAACATGTAACAAGCAAAACCACCTGGGCAAATGGATGGTTGTAGAGCAATTAAGATGAGGCCCCACAGTCGCAGGAGGTGACGGGACCAACCGATAACAGAAATGTGGGATTTGTGGGCGGCAAGAAGCTGAAATGTCACGGTTTATAATTGCCATTTAGCTATAACTCTGTATATGCTGATAAGCTTTATCCCCGCCCCTAGGGAGGGGGTTTGATTTTTGTATAACTGTGATTGTTGCTAGGGAATCGGTGGAGTCGGATCTGAGAGGGGTCTCAGAAGGTTCTCCCCAGGCCTGTGAATAAAGACCGTTTTGAACCATCCTTCACTCGAAGTCTGCCATCTGTACCAAAGCTAAGCGTCGACTTTGTATATCACTTAGTCCGCTCTGAGGGGGAAAGGGTTAAGTGTCGACCTGGCACAACACCAGGTCCACTTTTCAGGATACAACAATTGGCGTCACGAACAGGATCACAGACTCTGACCGGTCCACAGGAACGACGAGCTAAGAAGGGTGAGTACGTTTTAAATTACCACTCATGAATTAGAAAGCTCAGAACGTACTGTGAGATCTGGTAAGGGTGTGATTAAAAGAACTAAATTAGAGACAGACTCGAGAAAGGGGGTGCGGTTTGGTGAGCCGGGAGGCGGCGAATCCTCAGAGCCGTTAAGACGGCAAGGCCTCTAGGATAAAGAGGCAGATAAGTGGGCTATAAAGAACTACCAGGAAGCCGGGAGGCAGCAAACCAAATCCTCAGAGCCGTTAAGACGGCAAGGTCTCTAGGGTAAAGAGGTGGTTAAGTGGGCGGTAACTCCTACGAATAGTGGATCCTTGGGAGTCACGGGGTGACCAACACGGACAAGGGTGGTTGTCTATCCTAAACGCCTAGCCTGAGCCCGAATTAAGAGGACGTAGTCCCACGTGACGGCCAGGACCAAGTAGGTGTAGGGAACGAAACACCACAGGATCGTGTGCGCAAAATAAGTGTGAGTGAGTGAGTGACAGGGTAATGTAAGAACCATTGAGAAGTAAGTCGGAAGCTATATAGAATGCCTAAAGGGAATGCAGATATACAGGAGAAGGGACCGTCCCCTTGGGGAGATCCCGGCTCTGTCACCCGCTATTTAGCGGACAAAAATCGAACACTTATCGAAAATATGAAAAAGAAAGGGTGGGATCCCGAAGATAGTCCAGAGAGCCAAAGAGCTTGGTGAAGAGGACAATCCAAAGATAAAGAGGGGAAAGGGGGAATGGTAGTTTTAGCTTGTTACCAGAAACTATGTAATGAGTTGAAACAGAAGGAAAAGGGAGAAAGGGAAGAGAAAGAAGTTATAACTCCCAAACCAGGAGGAGAGGGACACCTGGTGGCGGCAGCCAGTTCCAGCAGTACGTCCTATACCCAAACCTACTGGGAAAAGGTAATATAGATGGGGGTGGGTTAGGAGAGAAAACAGCAGGAGATAGTAAGGAAAGGGACTGGCTGGAGCCATTGCCTTGGCCAGAAGAAAATAATTTCCCACCACCCTATAATCCGGTGGACTGCACGGTAAAAGTGGCCACGGTAAAAACTGAAGTAATCCCAGGACACCGAGATTCTCGGCACCGCCATGATCCCCGTGGTAGGAGACAACCTGGAAATTCCAGCGGTCCCTGCAGTTCCAGCAAGACCCCAGATCATTCGAACTACCTACCAGCCCTTCAAACCCTTAGAGAAACAAATGCTGGTGGATAAATTACCCCAGCTGCAACATCAGGGGAATAACTACCCATTTTGGCAAAAGATGAGGGAATTGAGGATCAGTCATAGTTTACACAATAAAGATGTAAAGCAGTTGGTGCGAGCAAAAATTTCGGATGACCGTTGGGACCAATTGCCCGTGAATTTCATGGAGGGAACTTGGTGCCTGGAGTGTAATCTCACCCCGCAACAGTCAGACCAAAACTACGAGTTATTCAAGCGAGCAGTGGAAGAGGTTATGGGACAGGCCCCGGTAAATTGGGCAGCCATAACCAATATAACTCCGGAGAAGGGGGAATCTGCCGTAGACTATAGTAAACGGAAATGGGAAAGGTTTGTGGGATGTTCCGGCATCCGAAACCCCACCACAGAGAACCAATGTTTCCTGCAGTCATTTAAAGCCGGACTGGGTCCCGCACATCAGGCAGCCATACGATTAGAAGTTGTTACAATGAACAACTATGAGGACTTAATTAGGTGGGCGACAGAAGTGGATAACATGCAAAAGGTTAAGATAGCTGCCGCAGAGGAGTTCGGGGAACAGGAGGAAACAGTGGGGATAGCAAGCTGTTATGCTTGCGGAGAGGAGGGACATTTCGTTAAAGAATGCAAACAGAAGCAGAGAAGGGCTGCCAGATCAGCATCGGATACAAAACTAATTTGCGATAATTGTAACAAGCCAGGACATAAGAGAATAGACTGCTGGAAGGGGGAGGAAGGGAAAACCAGGGACCAAACCAAAGGGGGGGGGGGGGGGGACCCCCAAAGAGGACAGCCAGGAGGAGACGGGGGAATAGAGGATTTTAAAAGATGGATGAGGGAAGAAAGAAAGAGAGGAACAGGAGGAAAGGGATAGAGACAGAGATAGGGAAAGACAGCGACAAATCGATAGGGAAGAAAGGGAGCTTAGGGAATATAGTAACTGGAAAAATACCCGAAGTGAGAGGCGACATGGGTATGATTCAGAGGACGGGGAAGGTGGCGACGCATGCACTGTGAGGCAAATGAGAGAGACATGATGAAGAAGTTGTATATTAAATGAAAGGCAGCGGCCCTCGGGGAGAATGGGAAGGGGGATCCAAGGATGTTTGTTAACGCATTGGTAGGGGGCCGACAGTGCAAAATGTTTAATAGACACAGGAGCCACAATCTCATTGACAGACTTACCCTTGCCCCGAACGAAACTTTCAATTAATATAGCAGGAATCGGTGGACGAAAAATCAGGGCTTATAAGAGCGAAACAGTTTTACTAGAAATTGGATGTATAATAATACCTACACAGTTGTGGGTATGCGAGAATACCAAAGGAACAATCCTAGGGATAGACATACTGCGAGAAGTAGGCGCTTTAGTCGACCCTAAAGCGAATGAAGTGTACTGGCCACCAGATTATAAGTCAAACAAACAAACAGCCCCGGGAAACAAAGCAGATCGGGTAGGGGCAATTAAAGTTATAGACCTAGAATGGGATAAGAAAGGACCATGTGCAAAGAGTATATTGGGGTGTGGGCAACACATAAACAAGATTGTGGATTAGTCCAAACCACCACCCCCCCCCCCCCCACCCCGGTGAATATACCAGGACCAATGCATCGCCCACATAGATTGGGAGAAGGGGAAGTGCAAAGAGAACTGGGTGTTATTGTGCACCAGTCGCTGAAGGTAGCATGCAGGAGCAGCAAGCAGTTAAGAAGGCAAATGGTATGTTGGCCTTCGTAGCGAGAGGGTTTGAGTACAGGAACAAGGATGTCTTGCTACAGTTGCACAGGGCCTTGGTGAGACCGCACCTTGAGTATTGTGTGCAGTTTTGGTCGCCTTACCTGAGGAAGGACGTTCTTGCCATGGAGGGAGTGCAGCGAAGATTCACCAGGCTGATACCTGGGATGGCAGGAATGACGTACGAGGAGAGATTGTGTCAATTGGGCTTATACTCACTGGAGTTTAGAAGATCGAGAGGGGATCTCATCGAAACCTATAAAATTCTCTCAGGTCTGGACAGACTAGATGCAGAAAGGATGTTTCTGATGACCGGGGAGTCCAGAGCCAGGGGTCATAGTCTAAGGATAAGGGGTAAGCCATTTAGGACTGAAATGAGGAGGAATTTCTTCACCCAGAGAGTGGTGAACCTGTGGAATTCTCTGCCACAGAGGGCGGTGGAGGCCAGTTCATTAAATATATTCAAGAAAGAGTTGGATATATTTCTTGAGGCTAAAGGGATCAACGGATATGGGGAGAAGGCAGGGACAGGGTACTGAATTTGGATGATCAGCCATGATCTCATTGAATGGCGGAGCAGGCTCGAAGGGCTGAATGGCCTACTCCTGCTCCTATCTTCTATGTTTCTATGTAATATCCTTTAAAGGAGGGAGCCAAAGCAGCAGTACGGGACATTGTGTTGGAATTAACCAAACAGGGAATCTTACGAGAAACTATGTCTGAAACTAATTCCCCGGTATGGCCAGTAAGGAAACCAGATGCATCATTTCGACTGACAATAGATTATATGGAACTAAATAAGGTGACCCCAAAGGTATACCCGATAGTAGCAAGCCCTGGACTAAAGCCTGAACACAAAATTTTTATAGTATTAGACATTGCGAATGGATTCTGGTCCATACCATTGAACAAGGAATCGCAAGAGAAATTTGCCTTCACACTAGATGGGAAACAATATACTTGGACGAGGGTCCCTCAAGGGTTCCATAATAGTCCAGCTATATTCCACCGACACATGGCAAAGGCCCTGGAGGAAGTAGAGTTAGTGGAGGACGGCAGCACTGTGTTGCAGTATGTCGACGATCTATTGATAGCTTCCACAAACACTCGGGCATGTTAAAGCCTTGTCTAAAATTCTGAAAGCTCTTCGGGATGCAGGCTTTAAAGTAAACTCCACCAAAGCTCAAGTAGGGAGATCAGAGGTAACCTATCTGGGATAGAACATCAGCATGGGCAAGAGAGCCACGCCAGAGGATCAAAAGTGGGCTATAAACAATATGCCCAAACCTGTAAATATAAGGGGAGTGCGACAAGTCCTGGGACTATTTAATTATAGCAGAAATGTTATTGAAGGATTCTCACAACTAGCTGCACCTCTATGAAGTGACCAAAGGGGGAAAAGCTACAGAAGAACCCATTGAATGGACAGAGTTACAGGCGGAAGCCTTCATTAAATTAAAACAGGCACTGACTGCCGCACCAGCCTTAGGATTACCCGATATGGGGAGGTCATATCATATCTTCTGCCACAATCACGGGGGACAGTACAGTGCAGTGGTAGCACAAAAGCATGGGGATTACATGAGACCTGTAGCCTACTATTCGACACGAAGATCCCCGATAGTAGCCGGTATGCCAAGATGCGTTGCCGCGATTGATTGTGCACGGTGGGCAGTCAAAGTGAGTGAACATGTAGTAATGGCAGGGGATATTGTGTTACATACACAACACACCCTAGTGGAATTGTTAAACACCGGACGATTAAAAACCGTCTCAAACAGCCGGAAGGCTGCTTTGGAGGCTGTCCTGTTACCTAAAGATAAATCCATACAGATAGTCAGAGATATGAGCCAGAACCCCGCAGCTATGATGGGAATGGAGGGAGAGGAACACTGTTGCACCAGTGAAGAAGAATCAGAATATGTGGACAGGATCAGGGAATTGCCTTTGACACAGGCAGACCTAGAGCTATATGTGGACGGGTTCCGTAAATATGTTAACGGAACACCACGAACAGGTTGGGCCGTGGTGAGCGGAGATGGTACCGTCCAGAGGGAAGGAAGATTACCCGGGGGTAGTTCAGCACAGGTTGCCGAGTTAACAGCATTGACAGAAGCATTAAAATTGGCAGCAGGGAAACGGGTGAATATCTACACCGATAGTACATGATTATATGGCAGCTTGGAGTAGAAGGGGGTATATTGCCTCAGGTGGCGAACCCATACAGCATGAGGAATTAGTAAAGGAATTGGTAGCCGCCTCAGGGTTACCCACTGAAACAGCTGTAGTGAAGGTAAAAGGGACCCCTGTGGCCATCCCCCTCTCAAACGATTTGGATACTGTTGAGGGGGATGACTTACCAGGGGAAGGCTGCAGCAGCCAACTTCCTGGCACCAGGGGTGCTTCTGCTGCTCAGGAAGGGGGGAAAAAGAGTGGGAGAACAATAGTGGTAGGGGATTCTATCATAAGGGGAACAGATAGGCGTTTCTGTGGCCGTAGACGTGACTCCAGGATGGTTCGTTGCCTCCCTGGTGCCAGGGTCAAGGATGTCACTGAACGGCTGCAAGGCATTCTGAAGGGGGAGGGTGAACAGTCAAAGGTCGTGGTTCACATTGGGACCAACGACATGGGTAGGAAGAGGGATGAGGTCCTGCAGCAAGAATTTAGGGAGCGAGGTAGCAGATTAAAGAGCAGGACCTCAAAGGCTGTAATCTCTGGATTACTCCCGGTGCCACGTGCTAGGAAGTATAGGAATAGGAGGATAGAGCAGATGAATGCGTAGCTAAAGAGTTGGTGCAGGAGGGAGGGCTTTAGTTTCCTGGATCACTGGGTCTGCTTCTGGGGAAGGTGGGACTTGTACAAGTCGGACGGGTTGCACCTGAACCAGAACGGGACAAATATCCTTGCGGGGAGGTTTGCTAGCACTGTGGGGGGGGGGGGGGGGGGGTTTAAACTCACTTGGCAGGGGGATGGGAGACAGAGTGGAGCTATAATAGGGGGTGATGTACAGCCAAATGTAGAGGAAAAAACAAGTCAGCTTGGAAGGCAAAGCAAATATCTAACGGCACAAGGGAGTAGGGCAAGGCTGGATGGCATTTATTTTAATGCAAGGAGTCTTGCGAATAAGGTGGATGAACTGAGGGTGTTGATGAACACATGGAAGTATGATATTGTTGCTATCACGGAGACATGGCTGAGGGAGGGGCAAGACTGGCAGCTCAATATTCCGGGGTATAGAATCTTCAGGCGAGACAGAAGGGGGGTAAAAGAGGAGGGGGTGTCGCAATATTAATTAAGGAGTCAATTACTGCTGTAAGGAGGGATGATATATTAACAGGTTCCTCTAATGAGGCCATATGGGCAGAACTTAAAAACAAAAAGGGGGCAAGCACTTTGCTGGGAGTGTACTATAGGCCCCCAAACAGTCAGGGGGAGATAGAGGAACAGATATGTAGGCAAATCTCAGAGAAGTGTGCAAATAATAGGGTAATAATAGTGGGGGATTTCAACTTGCCCGATATTAACTGGGATAGTCAGAGTGTGAAAGGCTTAGAGGGTGCAGAATTCTTAAAGTGCATCCAGGAGAGCTTTTTGAGCCAGCATGTAGAAAGTCCTACAAGAGAGGGGGCGGTACTGGACCTAATTCTAGGGAATGTGGCCGGGCAAGTGGTAGATGTGTTGTTGGTGAGCACTTTGGTGACAGTGACCATAATTCGGTGAGATTTAAGGTAATCATGGAAAAGGACAGAGATGGACTGGAAATAAAGGTTCTAAATTGGGGGAAGGCCGATTTTAATATGATAAGGCAGGATCTGGCCAAATTGGACTGGGATCAGCTACTTGTAGGAAAATCCACATCGGAGCAATGGGAGTCTTTCAGAAAGGAAATTGAGAGAGTACAATGGCAACATGTTCTCGTAAAGGTCAAGAGTGGGACCAACAAGCCCAGGGAAGCTTGGATGTCAAGGGCTGTACGAGAATGGATTAGGAAAAAAAGGAGGGCTTTTGGCAGATACAAAGGACTAAAGACAGAGGAAGCCCTAGAGGAGTATAAAAAGTGCAGGGGGAGACTTAAAAAAAAGAAATTAGGAGAGCGAGGAGGGGCCATGAAATAACACTGGCGAGCAAAATAAAGGAAAATCCTAAGGTGTTTTATAAGTATATTAAGGGCAAGAGGATAACTAGGGAAAGTAGGGCCCATTAGGGACCAAAGTGGCAATCTGTGTGTGGAGCCAGAAGATGTAGGTGGGGTTTTAAATGAATTTTTTTCATCTGTGTTCACTATGGAGAAGGACGATGTAGACATAGAAATCGGGCAGGGGGACTGTGGTATACTTGAACATATTAGCATCGAGAGGGAGGAGGAACTGGCGGTTTTAGCAGGCTTAAAAGTGGATAAATCCCCAGGCCCGGACGAGATGTATCCCAGGCTGCTGTGTGAGGCAAAGGAGGAGATTGCAGGGGCTCTGACACAAATTTTCAGAACCTCTCTGGCCACAGGGGATGTGCCAGAGGACTGGAGAACAGCTAATGTAGTACCATTATTCAAGCAGGGTAGTAGGGATAAACCAGGGAATTACAGGCCAGTGAGCCTAACATCAGTGGCAGGGAAATTATTGGAAAAATTTTTGAGGGACAGAATTAGTCTCCACTTGGAGAGGCAAGGATTAATCAGGGATAGTCAGCATGGCTTTGTCAAGGGAAGATCATGTCTGACTAATTTGATTGAATTTTTCGAGGGGGTGACTAGGTGTGTGGATGAGGGTAGTGCAGTGGATGTGGTATACATGGATTTCAGTAACGCTTTTGATAACTTCCCGCTTCGATAAAGTCCCGCATAGGAGACTGGTCAAGGTGGTGAAAGCCCATGGGATCCAGGGTGCCTTGGCACATTGGATCCAAAACTGGCTTAGTGGCAGAAGGCAGAGGGTGATAGTGGAAGGCTGTTTTTGTGACTCGAAGCCTGTGTCCAGTGGGGTACCGCAGGGATCGGTGCTGGGTCCCTTGCTGTTTGTGGTCTACATTAATGATTTGGATGTGAATGTAAAAGGTATGATCAGTAAGTTCGCAGATGACATGAAAATTGGTGGGGTGGTTAATAGCGAGGAGGGTAGCCTCAGTCTGCAGGACGATATAGATGGGTTGGTCAGATGGGCGGAAGAGTGGCAAATGGAATTTAACCCTGAAAAGTGTGAGACGATGCATTTTGGAGGGACTAACAAGGCAAGGGAATACACAATGAATGGTAAGACCCTAGGAAAGACAGAGGATCAGCAGGACCTTGGTGTGCATGTACATAGATCCCTGAACGGTAGCCAGCAAGAAAGAGCGACTCCGTCAAACATCAGATGAGAGGCACCCTCTGCATTGTCATACACCTACACCCAGCTGCCTAAAGTCAAGGAAGAGCTTCATGAACAGTGTTGTTCCATTACAATCAACCTCATCTGAAGCCCGCATCGCCTTGTGGAAAGACGGGCTCTTGAACAACCCCCAGCGATGGAAATTTTACCTGATGAAAGCCGTCCCCCAGGAGCTAATTGCAACTGGGCAATCTGGAAGTGCCTGAACAGACTTAGGACCGGTGTAGGTTGCTCAAAGGTGTCACTAAGCAAATGGGGATATTCAACCAGCCCGACAACTTGTGAATGTGGAACTGAGGCACAGACTATGCAACATCTCCTGCAATGCCCATCGTGAGAGGAACCCTGCACTGTTGCAGATCTTGCCGAATCCAACAACAAGGCGCAAAAATGTGTCCAGTTCTGGCTGGGCTATGTATAGACTGTCCGTGGACACGATAAGAAGAAGATCCCTGAAGGTAGAACAGGTGGATAAGGTGGTTAAAAAGGCATATGGGATACTTGCCTTCATTAGCCGAGGCATAGAATATAAGAGCAGGGAGGTTATGATGGAGCTGTACAAAATGCTGGTGAGGCCACAGCTGGAGTACTGTGTGCAGTTCTGGTCACCTCACTATAGGAAGGATGTGATTGCTTTGGAGAGGGTGCAGAGGAGATTCACCAGGATGTTACCTGGGCTGGAGCGCTTCAGCCATGAAGAAAGACTGGACAGGCTGGGGTTGTTTTCCTTGGAGCAGAGAAGGCTGAAGGGGGACCTGATTGAGGTGTACAAAATTATGAGGGGCATAGATAGGGTAGATAGAAAGGAACTTTTTCCCTTAGTAGAGGGGTCAATAACAAGGGGGCGTAGATTCAAAGTAAGGGGCAGGAGGTTTAGAGGGGATTTGAGGAGGAGCTTTTTCATCCAGAGGGTGGTTGGAATCTGGAACTCACTGCCTGAAAGGGTGGTCGAGGCAGGAACCCTCACAACATTCAAGAAGCATTTGGATGAGCACTTGAAATGCCATAGCATACAAGGCTACGGACCAAATGCTGGAAAAAGGGATTAGATTAGACAGGGCCTGATGGCCAGTGCGGACGCGATGGGCCAAAGGGCCTCTTTCCGTGCTGTATAACTCTATGACTCTAAAAGCCCACCAGAGGGGTAACTCCCCCACAGAAAAGGGAAACAGAGCCGCCGACCTTGCAGCCAGAAAAGTGGTAGAGCAACAGATTGCAGCAGCAAACAAGAGCAACACAGAACCAGAAACACAGATAGACATAGCTGCTATAACTGCATTGCCAGAAGATATAGATATATCCAAATTACATAAGGAAGTATCCCAGGAGGAGAAACAGCTATGGGAACGAGGGGGAGCAGGAGAAAGAGCGGGGGGAATATGGAGGAAAGAGCAGCAGATATGTGCACCAGGCTGTATACAACAGGAATTAATGAAAATGTACCATGGTAGGCAACACACAGGTATATCCAATATGTTAAACAACCTCCAGCGATGCTGGTGGTGGCCCGGAATGAAACAAGCGGTGGACAGATTCTGTAGACACTGCCCCATATGTGCGCAGCATAACATAGGGAAACCTGTCAAGGTAAAGTGGGGACATCAGCCGAGACCAAGAGGCCCATGGGAGAAGTTGCAGATAGACTTTACTGGACCTCTACCGAAATCCAAGGGGAAAATGTACGGTTTGGTAATAATAGATCAATTTACTAGATGGGTTGAAGCATTTGCCACTAGAGATTGCACGGCAACGACCGTAGCACGAATAATGGCAGAGCAGGTTGTACCACGATGGGGGGGTCCCGCTGCAGATTGATTCAGACCAGTTAACACACTTTACAGGGAAGGTTATAAAGGAAACATGTGCATTATTAGGTATCAGACAAAGATTCCACATACCATACCACGCTCAGAGTTGAGGGATGGTGGAAAGGATGAACCAGACTTTGAAATTATCCTTAGCTAAAGCAATAGAAGACACGGGGAAGGGATGGGTAGTAGAGCTACTCCAGAGTACACTGATGAGCCTTAGAGCAACTCCGAATAGAACCACGGGGCTGACACCTGTCGAACTAATGACCAGACGAGCAATGACACTGCCGGAAGAAATCACTACCGGGGGTGGGGATGTAGGGCCCCTGAAGTATAGAATTAGGAGATGTATTAAACAATTGTGTATGCAATTACACGCTCTCAGACATGAGGCCAAAGACCAACAGATTATACGGGATCTAGAACATGATACACGGGACGACCACAAGGAGGTCCCAGCTGTAGGTAGCAAGGTGATGGCAAAAATAATACCAGCCAAACCAGGGCTAGCACCCAGATGGTCAAGACCTTACGAAGTATGAATGAACAGTGACACATGCGCTTGTATAGATGAATCCGGAACAGGTAAAGGAAGGTGGAAGCACTGGACTCAGTTAAAAATGACAAAAACAATGAGTAAGCCAGAGATGGTGCCTTTTGAGGAGAGCGAGGAGTATGCTAGAAGGTATAAAGAATGGGAAGGGGAGTTTCTACATATATTAATGCTAGGGCTGTGCGGGATGTTAATATTATACGTCGTGGTTTGCATCTTCAAGTATATCTGGAAACAGAGCCACAGACCAAGAAATGAACCAGACGTACAACAGTTTGAACTGATAGAATTATGCCATTCTTATCCGTTCTAATTGGCTGGTGACGACTGGCCCCCTTTATTTATCTTTACAGGAACGATAAATGCAGAAAAAAATGAAGTGGAGCATCATTCGCGCTCTCATCGGAATTCTATGGCTAAATATAAGCGCTGGGTCTAGTGGGAGGCGCGAGCAACTCGGGAGTTTATGGTCAAATATACATAGAAACTTGGAAGATAGGAGCAGGAGTAGGCCATTCGGCCCTTCGAGCCTGCTCCGCCATTCAATGAGATCATGGCTGATCATCCAAATTCAGTACCCTGTCCCTGCCTTCTCCCCATATCCCTTGATCCCTTTAGCCTTAAGAAATATATCCAACACTTTCTTGAATATATTTAATGAACTGGCCTCCACCGCCTTCTGTGGCAGAGAATTCCACAGGTTCACCACTCTCTGGGTGAAGAAATTCCTCCTCATTTCAGTCCTAAATGGCTTACCCCTTATCCTTAGACTATGACCCCTGGTTCTGGACTCCCCGGCCATCATAAACATCCTTCCTGCATCTAGTCTGTCCAGGCCTGACAGAATTTTATAGGTTTCGATGAGATCCCCTCTCAATCTTCTAAACTCCAGCGAGTATAAGCCCAATCGACACAATCTCTCCTCATACGTCATTCCTGCCATCCCAGAGTCTGCAGTGGGACTTCTGATGCTCTTTGGTATCGAACTGACTTCAAACATAACCATCATCCAGAATGGAATCAAGATGCCCACCAACAATACGCCACCATTAGAACGGGGGGCGGCTTCGGGAAACGAATGCGATATGACTGTGTACTGTGATTATTGTGAATACGAAAGTACAGCTAACAGGACTTTGTTTCTCCGGGTCACGGAGGGCGAAGGGATTAAAATAGAGTGCCTACGTACTAAGGACAATGTTCAAATAATTCCAAAGTTTCAAGAAAGAAAGGGATATTTCGTAGATACAGGATTCGGATTCAATAAAGCAGTTGAGATTACACCAAATTACATAGGGCTCCCATATTTGGGACAGAGTTCAAATACACTAAATTGGCCCAAAATAGGTAAAAGACAAAGGGGAATGATAGGAGGTTATAATGCAGGATGTTATAATGCAGAACGCAAAAAGGGATCCAGGCGAGTACAAATATTACAGATGGAAATCAGGGAAAGGACGGAGGGGATAGGGTTACAAAGGAAAGGCAACAAGCATAAAAACACCCTCACTCCACTAACTTGCCCACCAATGGAAAAAGGGGCACCCGGGGGTTTAATAACAAGGAAAACACAAGATGAGGTGTACTTTAGTGTAACACAGAACTATTAAGGTTGCCATTAATATGAGTACTCTAGAGATGCCTGCGATGTGTAACAATCATACAAAACAAATATGGAACTCCCTGTGGGTAAAACAATTAGAGGGTCCACAGGGAAAATCTCTCTTACAAAGACGTAAGAAAAGGGGAGCACTGTAAATGGCCGGAGCAGGGTATGCGGCCGGGTTAGCAACAGTTAATAGCTTGGACATAGAAGGAGTAAACGAAGGAGTAGAGGAACTACAAGCAAAAATAAAGAAGTTACTAAAACAAGCCACTGGAAATAGCCAGCAATTGGCACTGGCAGGAAAACAAATGATAATGCAATTGTTGGGGGTGGGAGAGGTAGTAGCCCCCCATGCAGAAACAATCAATACAATTATTGATCGACTTGACAAAGCTTCTCGCCAAACCCATAAGGGACTAGTATGTGCCATGTATGACTCATGGCTATTGTCAAATGCTCAGCATAACATGAGGCAAATAAATAATGGACAGATCCCTGACTGGATTACTAATGAGGATCTGGAACCTTGGATTGACACAAATAAAAGCCTATGTAAGGGGCGTAAAATGGGACAAGTATACCGGGCAGGTAATTGTCTGACCCCATGGACTAAGGTGATTGGCTTTGTACTGGCCATCCCACAACTCCCAGAAGAGGGACAGCCGCTATACGACGTGATTAATATAGGAGAGATACAAAGGGAAAGTTGGGTTAAATATCATGATGTCCCTACCAAGGCACTTTGGGAAGGGGATGAAGATAATAAACAGAAGAATGGAACCTTAAGGGGGGTGGTAATGGACGGGTGCCACCACAAGGGAAGGACATGGGCATGCACACCGCCCCCCCCCACCGAGGGAGACACATCCGAGTGCGGATTCACAAAAACCACCAATTGCACCCTTGAGGTACACCCAAGGGGGATACACCGGACAAGGGTAGCACCAAGGAACAACGGGACATTTTGTGTCACCACAACTCAACAGAAATATGAATATCAAGATATGATTCGTCCCATTCCCCAACCAAACTTTTGTTTTGATCCAAAGATATCTACACAGATAGGACATCAATATATACACCCACCAAGACCACAGGAAACGAAAACATGGTCACTTGATAGTTTGGTACTTAATAAAGAGGTTGAAGCTTATGTCATACCAGAGCCCAAGGCAATTCCTAAGTTAGAGGAAGAGGAGGCTTGGAAGAAATTACAGCAGGAAACAAAGGAAATTTTAAAGTATTATCATAAAATAGAGGAAGACTTAAAGAAACAACAAAAAGACATTGGTACAACATTAGCAGAAACTCCTTGGTACAGTAAGATCTGGAATTGGGGGCTAAATGTCGATATACACCCCTGGATCAGGATCATGTCACATGTGCTGGTAGTTGTGCAAGGCGCCGTATTAATGATCCTTTTGTTCTTACTTTGTGGATATTGCCGATGGCGAAAGAACCACAACCTAGCACAGGCCATAACCAGACGAATGACGAAGGAAGAAGAGAAAGAAACACTGTTGCTAACCACCAACAAGCAAGGGGTAGGGCGTGAGGAGAATCATTATGAAGACTGCGTTTAGGATTGCGGAAGTATGAGTACTAGACACCCTGGCTTGGTACCACTAGGGCGACGGTCCTCATAGCAAACAATCTTAAACTGCAGCATATTGGCCATATTGGGTCAAACTGACCAATGGGCCATAAGGGGGTACTGAAGTAGCCAAATTACTATTATATCTTAGTTTTTATGTTAGAATATGTATAATTTAGTTTTTATGTTAGAATATGAATACTGCAGCACCAATGTGCAAGGCGGAAATAATGGGTTAATCCCTACCCCGAGTTAAACGATAGAGGTCTGTATATTGCATTTACCCAGCTAAGTTTTAAAACATGATTAAGTGACTTCAAATGCTGAGAGATTAAACTGCAGAACAACTCATGGGAAGATTGAGGAGGATGTCTGTTTGGCCAGGCAAGGCAACACATATGCGAGATAACGCACCTAAGAATTTGTTTGTTGTAAATCACAACAGGGTTCCATTCTTCAAAGTATGGTGGGACTAATCAGAGTGTGCTTGCTTTGCAGAGGTAACCCGAGATGAGGCCAAAGTCGGTGCTTTGCACGCCTTAACGAGGACTGTTATCTTAAGACAACATGTAACAAGCAAAACCACCTGGCTACGGGGAAATGGATGGTTGTAGAGCAATTAAGATGCGGTCCACAGTCACAGGAGGCGACAGGACCAACTGATAACAGAAATGTGGGATTTGTGGGCGGTAAGAAGATGAAATGTCAGAGTTTATAATTGCCATTTAGCTATAACTCTGTATATGCTGATAAGCTTTATCCCCGCCCCGAGGGCAGGGGTTTGATTTTTGTATAACTGTGATTGTTGCTAGGGAATCGGTGGAGTCAGATCCGAGAGGGCTCCCAGAAGGTTCTCCCCAGGCCTGTGAATAAAGACCATTTTGAACCATCCTTCACTCGAAGTCGGTCATCTGTACCAAAGCTAAGCGTCGACTTCATATATCACTTAGTCCGCTCTGAGGGGGAAAGGGTTAAGTGTTGACCTGGCACAACACCAGGTCCACTTTTCAGGATACAACAGTCGATACATGCAGAGAGAGGGGGACTGAGATTGAGGCAGAAGGAGGGACCGAGGCAGAGAAGAGAAAGGCAGAAAGCGTGAGACACAGTGAGGCAGAGAGAGAGAGAGAGAAGAGAGACAGAGCAAAGGTGAATGAGAGAGAGAAAACGAGGCGAAGAGATAGAGCCATTGAGAAAGAAAGAGACGAGATTGAAGCAGAGTGAGTTGAGGCAGAGAGAGAGAGAGAGAGAGAGAGAGAGAGAGATTGATTCAATGAGGCAGATAGAGAAAAAACCAAGACAGAGGATGGACAGGTTAGATTGAGTGTAAATCTGCCTCTACACTGTCCCATCAAACGATCTGTGGGTCTGATGCAATAGATGTCTATTTCCAATCTGCCTGAAGGCAGCGTTTCAAGTTTAACAGCTTGAACCCCAAACGGTCAGAGTGCTGACGCTCTGGGACAGCCATCTTATCTCAGTACCTTTCTGAATGTGTTATTGGACACTTGGCGAGATCCCCTGTGCCAGTTTCCTCTTCCCATTTCCTGCGATTCCCAAATCTTCTCCCAGTCTCATTTCATCCCCGGACACCATGTCCTCCAGCACATTGATCCTAAAGAGAAATAAGACACGGATGTGAAGTTGTGATCAATGCAGTAAGTTTTATTTCTGAGTACAGCCCATTATTCTGACAGCAGTAATACAGGGTCAGGGGTTACGGGGCCTAAACAATCAAACAGAGCCTGCTTCCCGTGAAGGAAGGTTCCATTCAGTGAGAGCGTGGAGAGCTCGGACTGGTGGGAATCCATCACTGGATCTTTCACTGTTTCGGTCTGCAACATCCAAACCCACCGGGGAAGGATAGTGGGACAGACAGATACGTAGGGCGAGTTGGATCAGTCGCCGGAACTGGTGAACTATTCCAAATAGAGATTCAGTTGCTGAGGGTTTGCAGGAGTTGGTTGCTGCTGTTAAATACCAGAATCAAATGAAACCGAATGCTCCAATTTAAACAGAAAATACACACACCCCACACCTCTTACTGGCGAGATTTAGGGGTCAAAGTATTTAAATCAGTAAAAGCTTGTGGACAGGTACTAAAATAATTAAAGAGGCTAATGCAATGTTGGTACTTCAGCTGTAGAGAGCTCTGGAAAGACCCCATCTGAAGAATTGCATTCAGTTCTGGGCACCGCACCTCAGGAAGGATATACTGGCCTTGGAGAGAGTGCAGCACAGATAGACCAGAATGTTACCAGGGTACCAAAGGTTAAATTATTTATTTTATTCATTTCTGGGATGTGGGCATCGCTAGCAAGGCAAGCATTTATTGCCCATCCCTAATTGTCCTCGAGAAGATATTGGTGAGCCGCCTTCTTGAACCGCTGCAGTCCATGTGGTGAAGGTACTCCCACAGTGCTGTTATGGAGGGAGTGAGGGAGTTCCAGGATTGTGAGGAGAGATTACATAAATTGGGCTTGTATTCCATGGAATATAGAAGGTTAAGGGGCGATTTAATTTGATTGAGGTTTTAAGGATGTTAAAAGGAATTGTCAAGGTAGAGAGAGAGAAACTATTTCCACTGGTTGAGGAGTCTAGGTCAAGGGGACATAATCTCAAAATCAAAGCCAGGCCATTCAGGAGAGAAGTTTGGAAACACTTCTTCACGCAAAGGGAGGTAGAAGTATGGAACTCTCCCACAAAAAGCAGTAGATGCTCGCGTAATTAATAATTTAATTCCCAGATCAATAGATTTTTGCCAGGCAAGGGTGGAGAAAGGATACAGAGCCAAGGCAGGTGGATGGAGTTATGATAGATCAGCCACTATCTCACTGAATGGGGGAACAGGCTCGAGGGGCTGAATAGCCGACTCCTGTTCCTTCCTCCACTTTATAGAGTGTCAGCATCGAGCCCTCAAAGGCACGTAAAATACTGAGCTCCCTCTTCATTACCTAGACATTACCACTGTTACTCTGTTCCCCTCCCCGCTCCATACCATTTCTGTTCCTGAATTTATAAACTTGAATATAGAAAATTAAAGGATGCGATCATTGAGGTTTTATGATGATCGAGAGATACTATTTCATCTGGTGGGAGTGTCCAGAACAAGGGGCAAAAGCTTAAAGTTAAAGCTAGGCCGTTCAGGTGTGATGTCAGGAAGCACTTCTTCACACAAAGGGTAGTAGAAATCTGGAACTTTCCCCAAAAAGCTGTTCAAGCTGGAGCTCAATTGAAAAGTTCAAGACTCAGATTGATATATTTTCATTAGCTAGGGTTCTGTTCATAGACACACACATCAGCACAAGAGGCACATGCAGAAACACCTACAGAGACATACCCACATATACAAACACACACAAAAACACACGTATAGTGGGACACAGAAACACATGCATGTAGAGACACAAACAGACTGAGCAGCAGAGATCGGGTTAAGATTGTAGGTGGATTGAGATCAGTGACAGAGAGAGAGGTTTTAAACAGGATTTGAAGGCACTTGTTCGGTACGTAACAGCCAGTCTGCCGATTTAGGGCCTAGTGTGGTACAAATCTGACCTCTCACCAAGGACTGTGTTTCAACTCCCCACATTCATTGTACACAAGACCTTCAGATCGGATGGGGTGAAAGGTCAGAGATTTGACCCTCTGTGACCCTCAGCCCCTTGCTGAAGATTGTTTCGAGTGCTGTACCATGTCTCTTCAGAATTCACCGTAGAATTACATAGTATTTACAGCACAGAAACGGGCCAGTCAGCCCAACAGGTCCAGCCGGTGTTCATGTTCCACACGAGCCTCCACCCACCTTACTTCACCTCACCCTATCATCATATCCGTCTATATCTTTCTACCTCGTACTTATCCAGCTTCCCCTTAAAGGCACACTGCTATTCACCTCAACTACTCCATGTGCCAGCAAGCTCTACATTCTGACTACTCTCTGGGTGAAGAGGTTTCTGCTGAGCTCCTTATTGGATTTATTAGTGACTATCTTATGTTTTTGACCCCCAGTTTTGGATTCCCCACAAGTGGCAACATCTTCGTCATCTACCCGATCAAACCCCTTCATAATTATACAGATCTCTAATAAATAACCCCTCGGACTTTGCTTCTCTAGAGAAAAGAGCCCCAGCACGGTCAGTCATTCTGGATACTTAGAACCTCTCAGTTCTGGTATCATTCTCGTCAATCTTTGTTTCACCTTCTCCAGTGTCTCTCTATCCTTTTCATAATATGGAGACTAGAACTGTACAGAGTGCACCAAGTGTGGTCTAACCAAGGTTCTAACAGAATCTACAAGTTTAACATAACTTCGCTGCTTTGCAATTCGATCTCTCTAGAAAGAACCCCAGTGCTGTGTTTACATTTTCATGGCCTGTTTAAAACGCTCCTGAAAACCGAACTCTTTGACCAAGCTTTTGGTCATCTGCCCCAATATCTTCTTATGCGGCTCCTGCGAAGCGCCTTGGGACATTTTACTATGTTAAAGGTGCTATATCAATACAAGTTGTTCCATTTACTCTATCTAAACAATTCTTCATTTTAGAACACCTCGATCAAATCTCCTCTTAACCTTCTCTGCTCTAAGGAGAACAATCGCAGCTTCTCCGTCTATCCAAGTAACTGTAATCCCTCATCCCTGAAACCATTCTAGCAAGTCTCTTCTCCAAAGCCTTCACGTCCTTCCTAGTGTGGTGCCCAGAATTGACACAATACTGCAGCTGAGGCCAAACTCGGGTTTTATACAGGTTTACCATCGATTCCTGGCTTTAGTACTCTACGCCTCTATTTATACAGCCCAGGATCCCATAGGCTTTATTAACTACAATTGCTTTGTTAACCTGTCTTGCCACCAAAGATTTGTGCACAAACATCCCCCCAGGTCTGTGTTCGTGCACCCCTTTTAAAATTGTACCATTGCGCTTGCATTGTCTCTTCTCATTCTTCCTCCCAAACTGTATAACCTCACACTTTTCTGTGTTGCAATTCATCTGCCATGTGTCTGTCCAATCCACCAGCCTGTCTACATCCTCTTGAAGTCTATTACTAACTTCCTCACTGTTTTAAACACTTCAAAGATGAGTCAGTTGCAAATTTCAAAATTGTGCCCTTTATCCAAATCCAGGTCATGAATATATATCAAAAACTGCAGTTACCCTGGTACTGATCCCCGGGGAACACCACTGAATACCTCCCCTTCCACTCCAAAAAACAGCATTCAGCACAACTCTGTTTTCTAACCCTTAGACAATTTTGTATCCCTGCTGCTACTGCTTCTTTTATCCCACAGGCTTCAATGTTGCTAACAAGCCTATTACGTGGTACCTCATCAAACGCCTTTTTAAAGTCCATATACACAGCATCAACTGAACAGCCCTCATCAAAAGCCTCAAATCAAGTTTGTCAAAATGACAGAGAAACTCTTTCCTCTCGTGGTGGCGTCCAGAACAAGGCGGCATAATATTTACATTATAAATAGTCCATTCAGGGGTGAGGTCAGGAAGCACGTCTTCACACAAAGCCGAGTGGAAATCTTGAACTGTCAAACGGCCTAGTTTGGCAAAAAACTGACCTCTCACCAAGGACTGTGTTTGAAATCTCCACATTCATTTTACACAAGACCTTCAGATTGGTAGGGGTGAAAAGTCAGAGTTTTGACCCTCTGACACCCAGCCCCTTGCTGAAGATTGTTTCGAGTGCTGTACCATGTCTTTTCAGAATTCACCACAGAATTACATAACGGCAATCCAAAAGGTCTTCTTTAGGCATATTAACAGAAAAAGGGTCGTCAGAGGAGAGGTGGGGCCTATTAGGGACCAAAATGGAGAACTACTGGTGGAGGCAGAAGGCATGGCTGAGGTACTAAATGAGTACGTTGCATCGGCGTTAACTAAGGAAGAGGATTTGTCAAAGTTATGGTAAACGAGGAGATTGCTGGGATACTGGATGAGATAAAATAGATAAAGAGGAGGTACCAGACAGACTGGCGGTAATTAAAGTGAATAGGTCACCCGGTCCGGATGGGATGCACCCGAGGTTACTGTGGGGAGTAACGGTAGAAATTGCGTTGGTGCTGACCACAATCTTCCAATCTTCCTTAGATTACAGGGGTGGCGCCAAAGGACTGGAGGATTGCAAATGTTACACCCTGGTTCAAACAAGGAGAGAAGAATAAACCTGGCAATTACAGGCCAGTCAGCTTAACCTTGGTGGTGGGAAAGCTTTCAGAACTCCCTGTGTGGTCTAACCAAGGTTCTATACATGTTTAAAATACCTTCTCTGCTTTGTATATCTATCACTCTAACTTTTGCTAGTTTATTAATTATTTCACCCTTTCTATTTTATATGTCTTGATCTCTCTTCTCATCCCTTCTTCCAATGTCATGTTCACCTTTTTCATCTACCTAGTAAAAACTGAGGCAAAGTAACTATACAATATTTCTGAAACAGAAACAAAAAATGCTGGAAATACTCAGCCAGTCAGGCGCTGCAAATACTCAGCAGGTCAGGCTTTTGTATCCAATATTTCTGCCATTTCGCTGTCATTACATGTTGGTTTGTCTTGTGATCCTTTTGTGGCTCTGTCCCTATCCTGAATTTCCTATTATTTATGTGCCTGTACAATACTTCACTATTTCTTTTTATATTCCTTGATAATTAAATTTTGCAGTTCCTTTTCACCTTCCTAATTGTTTTTCTTATTCTTTCCCAGCCTCTTCCAATTACCTTTTGTCATCCTCTCCTTTATTTTCACTATACTCAGCATTTTTCTTCAGTATCCAT
The DNA here is from genome assembly GCF_052327205.1 of Somniosus microcephalus. Classification (NCBI taxonomy): domain Eukaryota; kingdom Metazoa; phylum Chordata; class Chondrichthyes; order Squaliformes; family Somniosidae; genus Somniosus; species Somniosus microcephalus. Next base: position 56,725,741 of record NW_028225179.1, read on the forward strand.
TTTACCCTCATCTCTTTATTCATCCCTGGTGTTTTATTATTGGCTAGTTTGTTCTTGTTTTGTAGTGGAATATAATTCTCCTGAACTCTATTGCTCACTTTTTTAAATATTTCCCACTGCCGTTCTCTCTCTTTGTCTGTCTCTTCTGTTCCATGTTTATCTTCCCTAGTTCCATTGTCAACACCTCAAAATCAACTTTTTCACAATCGTATTACTAGTTTTGTTTTTCTCAATCATTATGTTGTGATCGATAGTGTAGATTTTCACCCAAGCTTACTTCTCTTAACCGCTCTGGTTCATTTCCCATTGTAGATCCGTCAGTGATTGCTCTCTGGTTGGGCTTCTTACGTACTGGGTAAGAAAGGAGTGCTGAACACACTGTAAATACTCCATTCCCTTTTCCGCTTTCCCTACCTCTTCGACAGATCACTTGGTGTAGTTAAAATCTCCCATGATTAGGATATGTATTTTACACTTTTTATACTTTTGCTGACATAGTTTCCTTCCACTGCTAGGCGGTCTCTACAATAACAAGTTTAGCATTAATTCAACATGACCGAGAGCTCTGCTCCCCCGAACCATCTGTGTCCTATATGGAAATACGCGCAGATCAGCAGGAATCGCTTGTCAATTGCTCTAAAATTTCAGATAAATTTACGAAATAACCACTCTGCTTCAATTACAGAGACAGGGGGGAGGGAGAGAGAGAGGGTACACTGTACAGTGTAGAACTGTCCCATCAAACACTCCCGGGGCGGGCGGAGAGGACAAGAGTCCGGCCGCTGTGCTGAGCCTAGATCAAACTGCTTCAGTCACAGCTGGAGTCTGGGGGCCGAGTCTGGGCCCCGCACTTTAGGGAGGATGAGGGTCCGGCTAACTCTCAGCCCCGCTTATCCCCTCCCCGACTGCGCCCGCAGCGACTCAGTCCCGGGACACTCACCCTCAGCCCCCTAGGCCGCGGGTCCAGGCGGTGACGATCCTCCGGCCAATCCATTCCAGCTCCGCTCTCTCGGAGTCACCACCTCACTTTCCGCCATTCTGTTTTCCTTCAATAACCGCCTTCATCCGGGGACCCAATACATGCGCAGTGCGGCCTCACAGCGCGCACAGCATCGGTGTTATCCGCCGCTGCTATTGGCTGAACAAAGCTGATTGACAGCGCACCACCATTCGGGGCCCGGTGCAGCGACCCACGCCCCGCCCATTTTCGCTGTCGGAGGCGGGGTCGTGTTGCTCCGGATTTAAATCTCACGGCCGTTAAACCGCCTCAGCGGCAGTGACGTCATGTACCCGGCAACGCGGGCTTTGTGACGTCAATAACCCGGCAACGGGGTCTGTGTGACGTCAGTAACCTGGCACCAGGTGCAGGGAGGGCACTGACCCCACAGGATGGCCGTGCACACAGTAACACCACCTGAAAATCATCGCACCGTTCACAGCGGGGAGAAACCCTACTGTTGGGGTCGCTAGAAATCAACAGGCTCTGAGACTTTTGTTGCAGGAAAGGCAAGTATGTTACTTTATTCACTCTCCATGAGGACTGAGGGTCTCAGCCTCGTTGCAGGGCTATGACGTCATCACGCTACCGACGCTCTTAAAGGGACCCTGCCCCGATAACCCAACCCAGTACGTACATATAACAACATTGGCTATACATAGTGAATTGTGTTATTGTCCCGATGTGGTCTCCGCCACATACGTCCCCCCAGAATTCACTAGCACTGGCAATGTCAGTTGTTGGGGGGCCGGATCACACGGTCGGAACGGCTCCTCAATTCCGGGGTGGGGACCGGGGGGTTCGTCGGAGGAGGGACCTCGGGCACTCGGTGGTGGACTGAGGGTGCAGAAACCGGAGGTCGGCCCCGCCTCGGGGGCTGTGCCAACTCAACGGGTCGGTCCAGATCCAGGTGGGCCGGCTTAAGATGGTCCACGGAAATGCAGTCCGGCTTACCGCCGACATCCACTGCGTAGGTCTTGTCCCCAGTTTCGAGGACGCAGAATGCTCCATTGTAGGGTGGCTGAAGAGGTCGTGGTGGACGAAAACGTACTCCGCCGCACGAAAGTCGAGCGGAACGTTGGACTGTGGGAGGCCATGCTGCGACGTGGGCACCGGCGCAAAAACCTTGGCGTTGTCCTGAAGGTCGGACCGCTGCCGGGCTGCGGACCAAGGTTCCGTTGCGTTGGGGACGAAATCCCCGGGAACCTGCAGCGGCTGTCCGTAGACGAGCTCGGCGGACGAGGACTGGAGGTCCTCCTTGGGGGCGGTCCTGAGTGTTTACGGGAAGGTTTCCTGGACCAATATGTCGAGGAACCAACCAGAGCTCAGGCCATCTTAGACTGGGTATTATGTAACGAGAAAGGATTAAATAGCAATCTTGTTGTACGAGGCCCCTTGGGTCGGAGCGATCATAATATGATTGAATTATTCATTAAGAGCAGTTTAAGATTCAACAATGGAGGACAAAGGGATTAATTAAGAAAGGGAAAATAGAATATGAGAGTAAGCTTTCAGGGAACATAAAAACTGACTGTAAAAGCTTTGTGAAGAGAAAAAGATTGGTGAAGTCAAGCGTAGGTCCCTTGCAGTCAGAATCAGGGGAATTTATAATGGGGAACAAAGGAATGGCAGACCAACTAAATACATATTTTGGTTCTGCCTTCACAAAGGAGGACACAAATATCCTCCCAGAGATGCCGGGGAATATAGGGTCTGATGAAAGGGTGGAACTGAAAGAAATCAGTATTTGTAGGGAAATGGTGTTAGGAAAATTGATGGGACGGAAGGCCGATAAATCCCCAGGGCCTGATAATCTACATCCCAGGGTACTTAAGGAAGTGGCCCTAGAAACAGTAGATGCATTGCTGGTCATCTTTCAGAACTCGATAGACTCTGGAACAGTACCCATGGATTGGAGGGTAGCTAATGTTACCCCACATTCAAAAAAGGTGGTAGAGAAAAACCGGGGAAATATAGACCAGTAAGCCTGACATCGGTAGTGGGGAAAATGCTGGAGTCCATTATAAAAGATGTAATAGCAGAGCACTTGGAATGCAGTGACAGGATTGGACAAAGTCAACATGGATTTACAAAAGGTAAATCATGCTTGACTAATCTACTGGAATTTTTTGAGGATGTAACTGGTAAAATAGATAGGGGAGAACCAGTGGATGTGGTGTACTTGGACTTTCAGAAGACTTTCGATAAGGTCCCACATAAGAGATTATCGTGCAAAATTAAGGCACAAGGGATTAGGGGCAAGGTATTGACTTGGATAGAGAACTGGTTGGCGGACAGAAAGCAAAGAGTTGGAATAAACGGGTCGTTTTCCGAGTGGCAGGCAGTGACTAGTGGGGTACCGCAAGGATCGGCCCTAGGACCCCAGCTGTTCACAATATATATTAATGATCTGGACGAGGGAATTGGATGTAATATCTCCAAATTTGCAGATGACACACAGCTGGGTGGGAGGGTATGCTGTGAGGAGGATGTCGTGAAACTCCAGTACGATTTGGACAGGTTGGGTGATTTGGCAGAAACATGGCAAATGCACTATATAATGTGGATAAATGTGAGTTTATCCACTTTGGTGGCAAAAACAGGAAGGCAGATTATTATTTGAATGGCAATAGATTGGGAGAAGGTGAAGTGCAAAGAGACCTGGGTGTTCTTGTGCACCAGTTGCTGAAGGTAAGCATGCAGGTGCAGCAGGCGGTTAAGAAGGCAAATGGTATGTTGGCCTTCGTAGCGAGAGGGTTCGGGTACAGGAACAAGGATGTCTTGCTACAGTTGTACGGGGCCTTGGTGAGACCGCACCTTGAGTATTGTGTGCAGTTTTGGTCGCCTTACCTGAGGAAGGACGTTCTTGCCATGGATGGAGTGCAGCGAAGATTCACCAGGCTGATACCTGGGATGGCAGGAATGACGTATGAGGAGAGATTGTGTCGATTGGGCTTATACTCATTGGATTTTAGAAGATTGAGAGGGGATCTCATCGGAACCTATACAATTCTGTCAGGCCTGAACAGACTAGATGCAGGAAGGATGTTTCTGATGGCCGGGCAGTCCAGAACCAGGGGTCAGAGTCTAAGGATAAGGGGTAAGCCATTTAGGACTGAAATGAGGAGGATTTTCTTCACCCAGAGAGTGGTGAACCTGTGGAATTCTCTGCCACAGAGGGCGGTGGATGCCAGTTCATTAAATATATTCAAGAAAGTGTTGGATATATTTCTTAAGGCTAAAGGGATCAAGGGATATGGGGAGAAGGCAGGGACAGGGTACTGAATTTGAATGATCAGCCATGATCTCATTGAATGGTGGAGCAGGCTCGAAGGGCCGAATGGCCTACTTCTGCTCCTTTTTTCTGTGTATCTATGTCCCAGCATAACCCACGGGAGTCTGTCGATCCAAGTATCATCCCGGAGGCTGGCCCGGAGCGCGGCCTTCATGGAGCGATGAAACCGTTCGCACAGTCCGTTAGCCTCAGGGTGGTATGCTGTGGTGCGGTGGAACCTCAACCCGAGGCCTCGGGCGACAGCGTTCCAGAGCTCCGACATGAACTGGACCCCCGGTCGGAGGAAATGTCAGATGGGGCGCCGAACCGGGCGACCTAAGTGCTGATGAATGCCCGAGCCACATCGGCGGACGTCGTTGAAGACAGCGGGACGGCTTCCGGCCGTCGGGTGGTTCTGTCGACCATTGTGAGGAGGTGGATGAACCCGCGGAAGGGCGGCAGGGGCCCCACCAGGTCCACGTTAACATGGTCGAACCGCCTCTCGGGCACCGCGAAAGGCGCCAACGGGGCCTTAGTATGGCAATGCACTTTCGAGCATTGGCATACCACGCAGGTGCTGGCCCAGTCACGAACGTCTTTCCTGAGCCCATGCCAGACGAACTTATCCACCACCAGCTTCTGTGACGGCTTCCCGCCCGGGTGGGAAAGATTATGGACGGCATCGAAAACTTGCCGTCTCCACCCGTCCCGTCGGGCACGATGGGACGTGGTGCCCAACGGAGACGTTGCACAGGCGTGTGGTGCCGGCATCGTCGAATGCGACGTCCGCTAGTTGAAGGCCCGTGACCTGTCGGCCTGGACGTCCGGGTCGGATTCCTGGTCGGCCGCCATGCGGGTGTAGTCGATGCCGAGGTGTACGGCGCTGGCGACGGCTCGGGAGAGACAGTCGGCGATGGGGTTGTCTTTCCCAGCCACATGCTGGATGTCCATTGTAAACTCTGAGATGAAGGCCAGCTGGCGTTGCTGACGGGCCGACCATGGCTCGGAAGCTTTGGCCATGGCGAAGGCCAATGGTTTGTGGTCCACGAACGCTATGAACGGGCGAGCCTCCAATTGGAAACGGAAGTGTCGGACGGCGAGGTAGAGGCCGAGAAGCTCACGATCGAAGTTGCTGTACTTCCACTCGTTGGGGCAGAGCTGCCGGCTGAAGAAGGCGAGCGGTTGCCAGGTGCCGTTGACCCACTGTTCGTGGACGGCGCCGACCGCATAGTCCGAGGCGTCGGTGGTGAGAGCGATCGGCGCATCAGGTAACGGATGCGACAGCATGGTCGCGTTAGCCAGGGCCCTATTCGTGTCCCTGAAAGAATTGGCCATCTCCTCGGACCAGTCGACGGCGAGCTTGTCGGGCTTGCCTTTGAGGACCTTGTAAAGGGGCCGCATAAGATGGGCTGCTCGGGGGACGAAGCGATGGTAAAAGTTCACCATACCCAAAAACTCCTGCAGGGCCTTCACGGTGAGGGGTCGCGGGAAGTCCATCACGGCCTCCACTTTTGATGGCAGTGGCACCGCCCCGTCCTTTGTGATGCGGTGCCCGAGAAAGTCGATCAAGGACAGCCCGAACTGGCACTTGGCCGGGTTGACAATTAGGCCATGCTGGCTGAAGCGTTGGAAGAGAGTCCGAAGGTACGACACATGCTCAGACCTGGAGGCGCTGGCGATGAGGATGTTGTCCAGGTGTACGAACAGGAATGTCAGGTCCTGTAACACGGTGTCCATTAGGCGTTGAAAAGCCTGGGCGACGTTTTTGAGGCCGAATGGCATGCGGAGGAATTCGAACAGCCCGAACGGGGTGATCACCGCGGTTTTCGGGATGTCCTGCGGCCGGACAGGGACCTGGTGGTAACCCTGGACGAGGTCCACGTTCGAGAATACCACTTTCCCGGCCAGGCGGGCGGAAAAGTCCTGGATATGTGGAATCGGGTAGCGATCGGGGGTCGTAGCATCATTGAGGTGCCGGTAATCGCCGCACGGGCGCCACCCGCCACCTGGTTTCGGAGCGATGTGGAGGGGCGAGGCCCACGGACTGTTCAACTGGCGGATGATGCCGAGGCGCTCCATGGTGTCGAACTCGGCTTTAGCGATGGCGAGTTTCCCCGGGTTGAGGCGCCGAGCGCAGGTGTAGACGGGTGGACCGGTGGTCGAGATGTGGTGTTCTACCCCATGTTTGGTGGCAGCGGACGAGAATGTGGGCTTCGTGAGGTCTGGGAACTCGGCGAGGAGGCAGGAAAACTCATTGGAGGCCGAGAGTACGCTGGACAACTTCGTCATGCTGGACCTGCTGAGGGAACATGGGAGCGAGCTGAAAGTCTCAGCGTTGATGAGATGTCGGTTCTTGATGTCCACCAAAAGGCCATTGGCGCAGAGGAAGTCAGCGCCGAGAAGGGGGGTGGACACTTTTGCCGTGACAAAGTCCCAGGTGAACCGCTGCCCGCCAAAACAAAGCGCCACGCTCCATTTCCCGAAGGTGCGGATGGAACTGCCGTTGGCGGCTTCGAGGATGGGGCCATGGTTCCCCCCTTGCATGTCTGTGGTTGACGCGGGCAGGATGCTCACCTGGGCACCCGTGTCACAAAGAAAGCGATGTCTGGAGTCGGTGTCCGTAATAAATAACAACCTGCCTGAACGGCCGACAGCCATAGCAGCCGACGAGTGGTCTTTCATTTGTTCCAACACCGGAAAACTGCACGGGGGCCGGCACTTCCTGGCTTTGGGGCCGAACTGCGCATGGTAGAAGCAAAGGCTTGGGGGCTGCCACCGTTGGGCTGTATCGGTGGGGGCAGGGCTCCGCGTGGCCGTGCAGCACTGTTGCCCGGCGGAGAAAAATTTGTTGGCCTCCTTGGCCAGGTCGCGGAAATCGGTACTGGAAGAGTTGGCTAAAGCCGACTGTACCTGACCTGCCAGCTGTTGAAGGAACAGTTCCTTGAAGAGGAAGCACGGCCTGTGTGTGCCCAGGAGGGCCAGCATGTGGTCCATCAGCTCCAAGGGCTTGGAGTTGCCAAGCCCGGGTAGAGAGAGAAGCCAGCATGCGCGCTCGGCTTCGGTGAGTCCAAAAGTTTCTAAGAAGTGCGTTTTCAGCGTTTCGAATTTGTTGAGCTCTGGGGGGGTTCTCGAGCAGGCTCACGACTCTGGCCACGGTGGAGCTGCCGAGAGCAGAGACGACGTAGTAGTACCTCGTGTCGTCCGCGGTGATGTCCCGGAGTGCAAATTGAGCCTCGGCCTGGGCGAACCAAGCGGCAGCCTGTCGTTCCCAAAATTCGGGTAGTTTGATGGAAACGGCATTCGTCGCCATTTCGGATGAGGTCTTTGGAATCGTCCAAAAGAGCAGCGGGATCACCAATGTTGGGGTCGCTAGAAATCAACAGGTTCTCAGACTTTTGTTGCAGCAAAGGCAAAATGTGTGTTACTTTATTCACTCTCCATGAGGACTGAGGGTCTCAGCCTCGTTGCAGGGCTATGACGTCATCACGCTACTGACGCATGACGTCATCACGCTACCGACGCTCTTAAAGGGACCCTGCCCCGATAACCCAACCCAGTACGTACATACAACAACATTGGCTATACATAGTGAATTGTGTTTAGGTACATATAACAACATTGGCTATACGTTGTGAATTGTGTTATTGTCCCTATGTGGTCTCCGCCACAGTACAGTTGTTCCGTGTGTGGACGAGGCTACAACCGATCGTCCATCCTGGAGAGACACCCACTCCATGGAGAAACCGTGGAAATGTGGAGACAGTGGGAAGGGATTCAATTACCCGTCTGAGCTGGAAGTATCAATGTAATTACTGTAGAAATTACTTTTTTTACATTATTGCTTGTTCATTTTATGTGCTGTCTTTTTTATGTCTTTTATTTATGTTATGTTTGCTTTATTTATATTTAAAGTATGTATGCGTGTATATGTCGGTATGTGTTGTTTTGTGATGGCGCCGATGAAGATGGCTGCCGTCCTTGCGGGCTCCGTGCGTACCAGGCAGCTAAGTGTTCTTGCTGCTTGGTGCTCTCGGCTCGTCAAGAAAAAAGCATTTCACTGACTAGATTTCACTTCTTGTATTTAGTTATGTAATAAAATAAAATTGAAATGAATGAAATGAAATGAAATGCATCGGCGCACTCACATTGGGGAGAGGCTGTTCACCTGCTCCGTGTGTGGGAAGGGATTCACTCCATCATCCCACTGCCTAAACACCAGCGAGTTCACACTGGGGAGAGTCTGTTCATCTGCTCTGTGTGCGGGAAGGGATTTACTCCATCATACCACCTGCTGACACACCAGCGAGTTAACACTGGGGCGAGACCGTTCACCTGCTCCGTGTGTGGGAAGAGATTCACTCCATCATCCCACCTGCAGAAACATCAGCGAGTTCACACTCGGAATGACTGTTCACCTGCTCCGTGTGTGGGAAGGGATTCACTCCATCATCCCAGCTGCTGAAACATCAGCAAGATCACAAGTGACTGCAGGGTTGGATTCTGCTGTTGTTGCTGCTGTTAAGCTCCCTCCCCCTACATCATCACTGTGCTGAAATCCACATCAGTCTCCCCATCTGCTCCTTGTTCTCTGCCTGGATCCTATAACTGCTGAACTCAGTCTTCCCATCCTAGATTTAAAAAATCAGAAATAGGAGCAGGAGTAGGCCACTTGGCCCTTCGAGCCTGACCCACCATTCAATAAGGTCATGGCTGATCTTCTACCTCAACTCCACCTTCCCGCACTATCCCCATATCCCATGATTCCCTCAGAGGCCAAAAGTCTATCGATCTCTGCCTGGAATATACTCAACGACTGAACCTCCACAGTCCCCCGGGCTAGAGAATTCCAAACATTCACAACCCTTTGTGTGAAGAAATTTCTCCTCATCTCAGTCCTAAAACCCTTTATTCTGAGACAGTGACCCCTAGATCTAACGTCCCCATCCAGGGGATACAACCACCCTGCATCTAGCCTGTCAAGTTGCTTAAGAATTTTCTATGATTCAATGAGATCACCTCTCGTTCTTCTAAACGCTAGAGATCGTAGGCCTAGTCTGCTTGAGAATGAACCATTTATCCCAACTCTCTGTTTTCTGTTAGATAGCCAATCTTCCACCCATGCCAGTAAATTACCCCCAATCCTGTGATTTTTTATCTTGTGCAGTAATCTTTTGTGTGGCACCTTGTCGAATGCCTTTTGGAAGTCCAAATACACCACATCCACTGGTTCCCCTTTATCCATCCTGTTTGTTACGTCCTCAAAGAATTCGAGCAAATTTTTCAAACATGACTTCCCCTTCATAAAACCATGCTTACTCTGTCCGATTAAATTATGCTTATCCAAATGTCCTGTTACTGCTTCCTTAATAATGGACTCCAACAGTTTACCAACCACAGATGTCAGACTAACTGGTCTATAGTTTCCAGCCTTTTGTCTACCCCTCTTTTTAAATAAGGGCGTTACATTAGCAGTTTTCCAATCTGCTGGGACCTTTCCTGAATCCAGGGAGTTTTGGAAAATTACCACCAATGCATCCGCAATCCCTACCGCTACTTCTCTCAAGACCCTAGGATGTAAGCCATCAGGGCCAGGTGATTTATCCGCCTTTAGTCCCATTATCTTACCGAGTACCACCTCCTTAGTGATTTTAATCGTGTTTAGCTCCTCCCCCCCCCATAGCCCCCTGTTTGTCCAGTGTTGGGATATTTTTAGTGTCCTCTACTGTAAAGACTGATACAAAATATTTGTTCAGCGTTTTTGCCATCTCCATGTTCCCCGCCACTAATTTCCCGGTCTCGTCCTCTAAGGGACCAACATTCACTTTAGCCACCCTTTTTTCTTTTTATATAACTGTAGAAACTCTTGCTATCTGTTTTTATATTGTTTGCTAGTTTACTTTCATAATCTATCTTCCCTTTCTTAATTAATCTTTTAGTTATTCTTTGCTGGCTTTTAAATGCTTCCCAATCTTCTATCCTCCCACTAGATTTGGCTACTTTATATGTCCTTGTTTTCAGTCGGATACATCCTTTATTACTTTACTTAGCCACGGATGGCTGTCTTTTCTTTTACGCCCCTTTTTCCTCAGTGGAATATATTTTTCTTGAAAGTTGTGAAATACCTCCTTGAATGTACACCACTGCTCATGTACCGTCTTACACCTTAATCTATTTTCCCAGTCCAATTTAGTCAACTCTGCTCTCATACCTTCATACTGTAGTCTTCTTTATTTAAGCTTAGTACGCTGGTTTGAGATCCAACTCTCTCACCCTCCAACTGAATTTGGAATTCAACCATGTTATGGTCATTCATTCCAAGGGGATCCTTTACTAGGATGTTTTTTATTAATCCTGTCTCATTACACAGGACCAGATCTAAGATTGCCTGCCCCCTGGTTGGTTCAGTAACATACTGCTCAAGGAACCCATCCCTAATGCACTCTATGAACTCTTCCTCAAGGCTACCCTGCCCAATTTGATTTGTCCAGTCAATAAGAAAGTTAAAATCCCCCATGATTATAGCTGTTCCCTTATTACAAGCCCCAACTATTTCCTGATTTATACTCCGACCAATAGAGTTGCAACTGTTAGGAGGCCTATAGACTATGCCCACAAATGACTTTTTCCCCTTATTATCCCTTACCTCCACCCAAACTGTTTCACTATCCTGATCCTTTGACCCAATATCATTTCTCGCTATTGCAGTGATTCCATCCTTTATTAACATAGCCACCCACCTGCCTTTCCTTCCTGTCTGTCCTTCCTAATTGTCAAATACCCCTGGATGTTTAGTTCCCAGTCATGGTCACCTTGCAGCCATGTTTTTGTAATGGCCACCAGATCATACCCATGTGTAGCTTTTTGTACCGTCAACTCGTCTATTTTGTTACGAATGCTGCGTGCATCAGATAAAGAACTTTTAAATATGTTTTGTGACAATTTATTCCTGCTTTTACCCCCTTTACTACTTTACCTTTATCTTTATACATTCTGTCCCTTCCTGACACGCTCTGGTATTTAGTTCCCCCACTGCTGCCTTGCTCTATTGCCTTCGCCGCTGATATTTTTATTTTTCGCTCTCTTGAAACCTCCCCACCACTAATTAGTTTAAAGCCCTCTCTACAGCCCTAGTTATTCGATTCGCCAGGATTCTAGTCCCAGCACTGGCCAAGTGAAGTCCGTCCCAATGGAACAGCTCTTTCCTGTCCCAGTACTGGTGCCAGTGTCCCAAGAAGCAAAACACGTTTCTCCCACACCAGTCTTTGAGCCACGCATTTAACTCTCTGATTTTATTTACCCTAGCCAAATTTGCTCGTGGCTCAGGTAGTAATCCAGAGATTATTACCCTTGTGGTTCTGTTTTTTAATTTGGCCCCTAGCTGCTCATACGCCCTCAGCAGAACCTCTTTCCTAGTCCTAGCTATGTCGTTGGTACCAACGTGGACCACGACAACTGGATCCTCCTCCTCCCACTCCAAGTTTCTCTCCAGCCCAGAGGAGATGTCCTTAACCCTGGCACCGGGTAGGCAACACAGCCTTCGGGACTCTCGCTCTCGGCTGCAAAGAACCCTATCTATTCCCCTAATGATACTATCCCCTACCACTACAACATTTCTTTCTACTTCCCCCACTTGAATGGCCCCTTGTTCCACGGTGCTGTGGCTAGATTGCTCATCCTCCCTGCAGTCCCTGTTCCCGTCCTCACAGGGAGCAAGAGCCTCGAACCTGTTGGACAAGAGCAAGGGCTGCGGATCCTCCAACTCTACCTCCTGGATCCCCGTACCTGCCTCACTCATAGTCACACCCTCCTGTCCCTGCCCACAGACTACATCTGAATTAGTTAGTCTAATTGGTGTGACTACTTCCTGGCACGCAGTGTCCAGGTAACTCTCCCCCTCCCTGATGTGTCGCAGTTTGAATCTCAGACTCCAGCTCATCAACACGGAGCTGGAGTTCCTCGAGCAGCCAACACTTACTGCAAATGTGATCACTGTGAACATCAATGGTGTCCACCAGCTCCCACATTGTAGAGACCGCCTAGCAGTGGAAGGAATTTATGTCAGCAAAACTATAAAAAGTGAAAAATACATATCCTGGTCATGGGAGATTTTAACTACACCAAGTGACCTGTCAAGAAGAGGTAGGGAAAGGGGAAAAGGCAATGGAGTATTTACAGTGTGTTCAGGACTCCTTTCTTACCGAGTACGTAAGAAGCCCGACCAGCGAGCAATCACTGACGGATCTACAATCGGTAATGAACCAGAGCGGTTAGAGAAGTAAGCTTAGGTGAAAATCTACACTATCAATCACAACATAATAATTATTGAGAAAGACAGGAGTAGTAATAAGATTGTGAAAAAGTTGATTTTGAGGTGATGACAATGGAACTAGGGAAGATAAACATGGAACTGAAGAGACAGACAAAGAGAGAGAAAGGCAGTGGGAAATATTTTAAATGGTGATCAGTAGAGTTCAGGAGAATTATATTCCACTACAAAACAAGAACAAACTAGCCAATAATAAAACACCAGGGCTGAATAAAGAGATGAGGGTAAAATGGATACTGAAGAAAAATGCTGTGTACAGTGAAAATAAAGGAGAGGATGACAAAAGGTAATTGGAAGAGGCTGGGAAAGAATAAGAAAAACAATTAGGAAGGTGAAAAGGAACTGCAAAATTAAATTATCAAGGAATATAAAAAGAAAAAGTAAAGTATTGTACAGGCACATAAATAATAGGAAATTCAGGATAGGGACAGAGCCACTAAAGGATCACAAGATAAACCAACAGGTAATGACAGCGAAATGGCAGAAATATTGGATACAAAAGCCTGACCTGCTGAGTATTTGCAGCGCCTGACTGGCTGAGTATTTCCAGCATTTTTTGTTTCTCTTTCAGAAATAATGGATAGTTACATTGCGTCAGTTTTTACTAAGGTAGATGAAAAAGGTGGACATGACATTGGAAGAAGGGATGAGAAGAGAGATCAAGGCATATAAAATAGAAAGGGTGAAATAATTAATAAACTAGCAAAAGTTAGAGAATAAAACCCCGATACTAAAAGAAGCAAGGGAGAGAGAGAGAGCAGAGGCACCATTATATATACTCGGGAATAGTTAGTGTAATTTCCAAATTTACAGATGACACCAAATTCTGGTGTATCGTTAATACTGAGGAGCACTGTGACGAAATGCAAGATGTTAATAAACTGGCAGGTTGGCGTGTAAATGGCAAATTAATTTCAATATAGATAGATGAGAGATGCTGCAATTTTGGTAGGAGGAATAAGGAAACACACTCCTTGTAAAGTTAGTGTCTAAATGGGGTAGAGGAGCAAAGGGATCCAGAGGGACAGATGCACAAATCATTAAAAGCAGGTTAACCAGGCCATGAAAATGCAGACAAAGCACTGGGGTTCATTTCTACAATGATAGATATGCAAAGCAGAGCAGGTATTTTAAACATGTATAGAACCTTGGTTAGACCACACATGGAGTTCTAAAAGCTTTCCCACCACCAAGGTTAAGCTGACTGGCCTGTAATTGCCAGGTTTATCCTTCTCTCCTTGTTTGAACCAGGGTGTAACATTTGCAATCCTCCAGTCCTTTGGCACCACCCTTGTAATCTAAGGAGGATTGGAAGATTGTGGCCAGCACCAACGCAATTTCTACCCTTACTCCCCACAGTAACCTCGGGTGCATCCCATCCGGACCGGGGGACCTATTCACTTTAATTACCGCCAGCCTGTCTGGTACGTCCTCTTCATCTATTGTATCTCATCCAGTATCCCAGCAATCTCCTTGTTTACCATAACTTTGACAAATCCTTGTCCTTGGTTAATGCCGATGCAACGTACTCATTTAGTACCTCAGCCATGCCTTCTGCCTCCACCAGTAGTTCTCCATTTTGGTCCCTAATCGGCCCCACCGCTCCTCTGACGACCCTTTTTCTGTTAATATGCCTAAAGAAGACCTTTTGGATTACCGTTATGTAATTATGTGGTGAATTCTGAAAGACATGGTACAGCACTCGAAACAATCTTCAGCAAGGGGCTGGGTGTCAGAGGGTCAAAACTCTGACCTTTCACCCCATCCGATCTGAAGGTCTTGTGTAAAATGAATGTGGGGATTTCAAACACAGTCCTTGGTGAGAGGTCAGATTTGTGCCAAACTAGGCCGTTTGACAGTTCAAGATTTCCACTCGGCTTTGTGTGAAGACGTGCTTCCTGACCTCACCCCTGAATGGACTGTTTATAATGTAAATATTATGCCCTCTAGTTCTGGACTCCCGCTAAAGGAAAGAGTTTCTCTGTCATTTTGACAAACTTGATTTGAGGCTTTTGACGAGGTAACAGAGGGTGGATGAGGGCTGTTCAGTTGATGCTGTGTATATGGACTTTAAAAAGGCGTTTGATGAAGTACCACGTAATAGGCTTGTTGGCAAAATTGAAGCCCGTGGGATAACAGAAGCAGCAGCAGCAGGGATACAAAATTGTCTAAGGGATAGAAAACAGAGTTGTGGTGGATGCTGTTTTTTGGACTGGAGGGGGAAGTATTCAATGGTGTTCCCCGGGGATCAGTACCAGGATAACTGCCGTTTTTGATATACATGACCTGGATTTGGATAAAGGGCACAATTTTGAAATTTGCAGCTGACTCAACTTGGAAGTGTTTATAACAGTGAGGAAGTTAGTAATAGACTTCAAGAGGATGTAGACAGGCTGGTGGATTGGACGGACACATGGCAGATGAATTACAGCACAGAAAAGTGTGAGGTTATACAGTTTGGGAGGAAGAATGAGAAGAGACAATGCAAGCGAAATGGTACAATTTTAAAAGGGGTGCACGAACACAGACCTGGGGGGATGTTTGTGCACAAATCTTTGGTGGCAAGACAGGTTAACAAAGCAATTGTGGTTAATAAAGCCAATGGGATCCTGGGCTTTATAAATAGGCGTAGAGTACAAAAGCCAGGAATCGATGGTAAACCTGTATAAAACACTAGTTTGGCCTCAGCTGGAGTATTATGTTCAATTCTGGGCACCACACTAGGAAAGACCTGAAGGCTTTGGAGAAGAGACTTGCTAGAATGGTTTCAGGGATGAGGAATTACAGTTATTGGAGAGACTGGAGAAGCTGGGATTGTTCTCCTTAGAGCAGAGAAGGTTAAGAGGAGATTTGATTGAGGTGTTCTAAAATGAAGAATTGTTTAGATGGAGTAAATGGAACAACTTGTATTTATATAGCACCTTTAACGTAGTAAAACATCCCAAGGTGCTTCGCAGGAGCCGCATAAGAATATATTGGGGCAGATGACCAAAAGCTTGGTCAAAGAGTTCTGTTTTCAGGAGCGTTTTAAACAGGCCATGAAAATGTAAACACAGCACTGGGGTTCATTTCTGGAGAGATCGAATTGCAAAGCAGTGAAGTTATGTTCAACATGTACATAAGAACATAAGAAATAGGAGCAGGAGTAGGCCAATTGGCCCCTCGAGCCTGCTCCGCCATTCAATAAGATCATGGCTGATCTGATCCTAACCGCCAATCCACTATCACAGAACCATCTCCTGAATCTAACAGAATTAGACACACGAAATAGGAGCAGGATCAGGCTACACGGCCCCTGGGCCCGCTCCGCTACCCACAGGGCCATGACCAATCCGAACCTAGACTCATGTCCAAATTCCTGCCCGCTCCCCCTAACCCTTAATTCCCTTTACTTCTAGGAAGCTGTCTATTTCTGTTTTAAATTTATGTAATGATGTAGCTTCTACAGCTTTTTGGGGCAACATATTCCATGGACCTACCACCTTCTGAGTGAAGTAGTTCCTCCTCATCTCAGTTTTGAAAGAGCCCCTTCACAATCTCATATGTTTCAATAAGATCGCCTCTCATTCTTCTGAACTCCAATGAGTAGAGTCCCAATCTACTCAACCTCTCCTCATATGTCCATCCCCTCATCCCCGGGATTAACCGAGTGAACCTTCTTTGTACTGACTCGAGAGCAAGTATGTCCTTTCTTAAGTATGGACACCAAAACTGTACGCAGTATTCCAGGTGCGGTCTCACCAATACCTTGTACAACTGAAGCAATACCTCCCTATTTTTATATTCTATCCCCCAGCAATGAAAGCCAACATTCCATTTACCTTCTTAATCACTTGCTGCACCTGCATACTAACCTTTTGAGTTTTGTGCACCAGGACCCCCAGATCCCTTTGTACTTCAGTACTTTCCAGTTTCTTGCCATTAAGATAATAACTTGCTCTACGATTTTTCCTGCCAAAGTGCATAACCTCACACTTTCCAGTATTGTATTCCATCTGCCAAATCTCTGCCCACTTACTTAGCCTGTCGATGTCCCCTTGCAGGTTTTTTATGTCCTCCTCACTCACTACTTTCCCTCCCATCTTAGTGTCATCTGCAAACTTTGATATGTTACACTCGGTCCCCTCCTCCAAATCGTTAATATAGATTGTAAAGAGTTGGGGACCCAGCACTGACCCCTGCGGAACACCACTAGTTACTGATTGCCATTTATCCCAACTCTCTGCCTTCTGTTAGATAGCCAATCCTCTATCCATGCCAGAATATTACCCCCAATCCCGTGATTTTTTATCTTAAGCAATAATCTTTTGTGTGGCACCTTGTCAAATGCCTTTTGGAAGTCTAAATACACTACATCCACTGGTTCCCCTTTATCCACCCTATATGTTACTTCCTCAAAGAACTCCAGCAAATTTGTCAAACATGACTTCCCCTTCATAAAACCATGCTGACTTTGTCCTATTAAATTATTATCCAAATGTCCTGTTACTGTCTCCTTAATAATGGACTCCAAAATTTTACCTACCACAGATGTTAGGCTAACTGGTCTATAGTTTCCAGCCTTCTGTACTGCCCTTTTTAAATAAGGGTGTTACATTAGCAGTTTTCCAGTCTGCCGGGACCTTTGCCGAGTCGAGGGAGTTTTGGAAAATTATTACCAATGCATCCACAAACCCTACCGCCACTTCCCTCAAGACCCTAGGATGTAAGCCATCAGGTCCAGGTGATTTATCCGCCTTGAGTCCCATTATTTTACCGAGTACCACTTCCTTAGTGATTTTGATCGTGTTTAGCTCCTCCCCCCCTTTAGCCCCCTGTCTGTCCAGTGTTGGGAAATTCTTAGTGTCTTCTACTGTAAAGACTGATATAAAATATTCATTCAGTGTTTTTGCCATCTCCATATTTCCCACCATTAATTTCCCGGTCTCATCCTCTAAGGGACCAACATTTACTTTAGCCACCCTTTTTCTTTTTATATAACTATAAAAACTCTTACTATCTGTTTTTATATTTTTTGCTAATTTACTTTCATAATCTATCTTCCCTTTCTTAATCAATCTTTTTGTTATTTTTTGCTGTCTTTTAAAGTTTTCCCAATCCTCTATCCTCCCACTAGATTTGGCTACCTTCTTTGCCCTTGTTTTTAGTCGAATACTATCCTTAATTTCTTTACTTAGCCACGGATGGCTGTATTTTCTTTTACACCCTTTTCTTCTCAGTGGAATATATTTTTTTGGAAGTTGTAAAATAACTCCTTAAATGTACACCTTCATAGTCTCCTTTATTCAAGCTTAGCACGCTTGTTTGAGATCCAACCTTCTCACCCTCTAATTGAATATGGAATTCAACCATGTTATGGTCACTCATTCCAAGTGGATCCTTTACTGGGACATTTTAAATTAATCCTGTCGCGTTACACAGGACCAGATCTAAGGTTGCTTGCCCCCTGGTCAGTTCAGTTACATACTGCTCAAGAAACCCATCCCTAATACACTCAATGAACTCATCCTCAAGACAGCCCTGCCCAATTTGATTTGTCCAATTAATATGATAGTTAAAATCCCCCATAATTATAGATGTTCCCTTATTACAAGCCTCAACTATTTCCTGATTGATACTCCGTCCAACAGAGTTGCAACTGTTCGGAGGCCTATAGACTACGCCCGCTAGTGTTTTTTTCCCCTTATTATTCCTTACCTCCACCCAAACTGTTTCATTATCCTGATCTTTTGACCCAATATCATTTCTCTGTATTACAGTGATTCCTTCCTTTATTAACATAGCCACCCCACCTCCCCTTTATTCCTGCCTGCCCTTCCTGATCGTTAAATAACCTGGTATGTTTAATTCCCAGGCATTGTCACCCTGCAGCCATGTTTCTGTAATGGCCACAAGATCATACCCATATGTAGTTATTTGTGCCATTAACTCGTCTATTTTGTTACGAATGCTATGTGCATTCAGATAGAGAACTTTCAAATATGTTTTGTGACACTTAGTTCCTGCTTTTGCCCTTTTTATTACTTTACCTTTTACTCCATACCTTCTGCCCCTTCCTGATACGCTCTGGTTTTTAATTTCCCCACTGCTACCTAAGTCTATGACCTTCTCTGTTGTCATTTTTATTATTTGCTCTCGAGGAACCTCCCCCCCACTAGTTAGTTTACAGCCCTCTCTACAGCCCTAGTTATATGATCCGCCAGGACTCTAGTCCCAGCACTGGCCAAGTGAAGCCCGTCCCAACGGAACAGCTCCCTCCTGCCCCAGTACTGGTGCCAGTGTCCCAGGAAGCAAAACCCATTTCTCCCACACCAGTCTTTGAGCCACGCATTTAACTCTCTAATTTTATTTGTCCTAGCCAAATTCGCTCGTGGCTCAGGTAATAATCCAGAGATTATTACCCTTGTGGTTCTGCATTTTAATTTGGCCCCTAGCTCCTCAAACTCCCTCAGCAGAACCCCCTTCCTTGTCCTATCTATGTCGTTGGTACCAACATGGACCACGACAACTGGATCCTCCCCCTCCCACTCCAATTTCTCTCCAGTCCATAGGAGGTGTCCTTAACCCTGGCACCGGGCAGGCAACACAGCCTTCGGGACTCTCGCTCTCGGCTGCAAAGAACTCTATCTATCCCCCTAAAGATACTATCCCCTACCACTACAACATTTCTTTTAACTCCCCCCCAGTTGAATGGCCCCCTGCTCCACGGTGCTGTGGTCAGGTTGCTCATCCTCCCCGCAGTCCCTGTTCCCATCCTCACAGGGAGTAAGTGCCTCAAACCTGTTGGACAAGTGCAAGGGCTGCGGCTCCTCCAACACTACCTCCTGGATCCCCGTACCTGCCTCACTTCTAGTCACACCATCCTGACCCTGGCCACGGACTACATCTGAATTAATTAATCTAATTGGTGTGAATACCTCGTGATACACAGAGTCCAGGTAACTCCCCCCCTCCCTGATGTGTCTCAGTGTTTGCAGCTCGGACTCCAGCTCTTCAACACGGAGCCGGAGTTCCTCGAGCAGCCAACACTTACTGCAAATGTGATCACCATGAGCATCAATGGTGCTCACCAGCTCCCACATATTGCAGCAGCAACACATCACCTGATCTCCCATTCTATGTAATTAATTAAATTTATTAATATTATTCTTAAATACCCTCTGCCCCGATTCTAGATGGTGAATATCACACCTTAGAAACTATAAACCAAAGAGATTTAAGCTTAAAAAAGGGAGAAATACTTACCAACCAATCACTTACCCGCTTTCTGGTGACATCACACTTGGATTACTTTTTACCTCTCTCCTTCCCTCCGAGACTGGAGACTGGTAAACCGTACCTGGTCTCTGGGGCTTTTATAGCCCCGCTGCTGCCGCTCGAGATTCCCGCCGACGCTGTGAGGCCTTACCTGGTCTCTGGGGCTTTTATAGCCCCGCTGCTGCCGCTCGAGATTCCCGCCGACGCTGTGAGGCCTTACCTGATCTCTGGGGCTTTTATAGCCCCGCTGCTGCCGCTCGAGATTCCCGCCGATGCTGTGAGGCCTTACCTGGCCTTTGGGGCTTTTATAGCCCCGCTGCTGCCGCTCGAGATTCCCACCGACGCTGTGAGGCCTTACCTGGTCTCTGGGGCTTTTATAGCCCCGCTGCTGCCGCTCGAGATTCCCGCCGACGCTGTGAGGCCTTACCTGGTCTCTGGGGCTTTTATAGCCCCGCTGCTGCCGCTCGAGATTCCCGCCGATGCTGTGAGGCCTTACCTGGTCTCTGGGGCCCTTTATAGCCCTGCTGCTGCTGCTCGAGATTCCCGCCAATGCTGTGAGGCCTTACCTGGTCTCTGGGGCTTTTATAGCCCCGCTGCTGCCGCTCGAGATTCCCGCCGATGTAGATTCTGTTAGAACCTTGGTTAGATCACACTTGGTGCACTCTGTACAGTTCTAGTCTCCATATTATGAAAAGGATAGAGAGACACTGGAGAAGGTGAAACAAAGATTGACGAGAATGATACCAGAACTGAGAGGTTCTAAGTATCCAGAATGACTGACCGTGCTGGGGCTCTTTTCTCTAGAAAAGCGAAGTCCGAGGGGTTATTTATTAGAGATCTGTATAATTATGAAGGGGTTTGATAGGGTAGATGATGAAGATGATGCCACTTGTGGGGAATCCAAAATTAGGGGTCATAAATATAAGATAGTCACTAATAAATCCAATAAGGAGCTCAGGAGAAAGCTCTTCACCCAGAGAGTAGTCAGAATGCAGAGCTTGCTGGCACATGGAGTAGTTGAGGGGAATAGCAGAGTGCCTTTAAAGGGAAGCTAGATAAGTACGAGGTAGAAAGATACAGACGGATATGATGATAGGATGAGGTGAAGTAAGGTGGGTGGAGGCTCGTGTGGAACATAAACACCGGCTGGACCTGTTGGGCTGAGTGGCCTGTTTCTGTGCTGTAAATACTATGGCCTAGAAATTCAGTGCCCTTAGCGCCGATTTTGCGGCGCTAGAGGGCCTAGCGCTGCAATTGGCGCCGGCGCCTAAATTGCCTGGGGCCCTTCCGCCGCGGTAGACCGGTAGCGCTGCGCCGGCACCGATGACGTCATCGGTGTGCGCAGCGTCCCGGTTGCCATGGTAACCCGCCCGAACTGGGAAATTGACTTGCGGCCGCCTCGCCCGTGGCAGCCGCAAGCAACGTTCTGGCAGAGGTGCCTTGCACAAGTTTGCGCCGGCGCATTAAAGGCCCCGCGGCGGCCGGCCGCTTTCCCGCCGCCCGCCTGGCCGCAGCTCCCTCCCCGGACTTCCCCCCCCCCCCCCCCCGGAACAGAAGCAAGCCCGGCACTTGTCCGAGGTGCCGGGCTCATTTTTAATAAGATTATCGCGGGCCGCGGCCGGGTGCAGGCAGGTCCTCCTTAAGGGAAGGAGGAGGCCTGCACTTCCCGAACCTGCCGCACCGCAGCGGGCGCCGCAGCGCCGGAATAGCGCCGAAATTCAGCGCATAGCGCCAGTTTTCAGGCGCTAACAGCTTTCAGCAGCGCCGGCAGCCGTTTGGGCGCAGAAGTAGTGAATTTTTGGCCCAACCAGCGCGACTTAGCTCCGGCACTCACTTCCGGCGCTAAAGCCGTTGCTGCGCCAAAACCCAATTTCTAGGCCTATAATTCTACGGTGAATTCTGAATAGACACGGTACAACACTCGAAACAATCTTCAGCAAGGGGCTGAGGGTCAAAACTCTGACCTTTCACCCCATCCCATCTGACGGTCTTGTGTACAATGAATGTGGGGAGTTCAAACACAGTCCTTGGTGAGAGGTCAGATTTATACCACACTAGGCTGTAAATCGGCAGACTGGCTGTTACGTGCCGAACAAGTGCCTTCAAAAGCCTGTTTAAAACCTCTCTCTCCATCACTGATCTCAATCCACCGACAACCTTAACCCGTTCTCTGCTGCTCAGTCTGTTTGTGCCTCTACATGTGTGTGTTTCTGTGTCCCACTATACATGTGTTTTTGTGTGTGTGTGTACATGTGGGTATGTCTCTGTAGGTGTTTCTGCATGTGTCTCTTGTGCTATTGTGTGTGTCTATAAACAGAGCCCTACCTAATGAGAATATATCAATTTTAGGCTTGAATTTTTCAATGGAGCTCCAGCATGAACAGCTTTTTTGGGGAAAGTTCCAGATTTCTACTACCCTTTGTGTGAAGAAATGCTTCCTGACATCACACCTGAACAGCCTAGCTTTAACTTTAAGGTTTTGCCCCTTGTTCTGGACACTCCCACCAGATGAAATAGTATCTCTCGATCATCATAAAACCTCAATGATCGCATCCTTAATTTTCTGTATTCAAGTTTATAAATTCAGGAACAGAAATGGTATGGAGCGGGGAGGGGAGCAGAGTAACAGTGGTAATGTCTAGGTAATGAAGAGGGAGCTCAGTATTTTACCTGCCTTTGAGGGCTCAATGCTGACACTCTATAAAGTGGAGGTAGGGACAGGAGTCGGCTATTCAGCCCCTCGAGCTTGTTCCCCCATTCAGTGAGATCATGGCTGATCTATCATAACTCCATCCGCCTGTCTTGGCTCTGTATCCTTTCTCCACCCTTGCCTGGCAAAAATCTATTGATCTGGGAATTAAATTATTAATTACGCGAGCATCTACTGCTTTTTGTGGGAGAGTTCCATACTTCTACCTCCCTTTGCGTGAAGAAGTGTTTCCAAACTTCTTTCCTGAATGGCCTGGCTTTGATTTTGAGATTATGTCCCCTTGACCTAGACTCCTCAACCAGTGGAAATAGTTTCTCTCTCTCTACCTTGACAATTCCTTTTAACATCCTAAAATCCTCAATCAAATGAAATCACCCCTTAACCTTCTATATTCCATGGACTACAAGCCCAGTTTATGTAATCTCTCCTCACACAATCCTGGAACTCCCTCCCTAACAGCACTGTGGGAGTACCTTCACCACATGGACTGCAGCGGTTCAAGAAGGTGGCTCACCAATATCTTCTCGAGGACAATTAGGGATGCGCAATAAATTCTGGCCTTGCCAGCGATGCCCACATCCCAGGAACAAATAATAATTTAAACTTTGGTACCCTGGTTACATTCTGGTCTATCTGTGCTGCACTCTCTCCAAGGCCAGTATATCCTTCCTGAGGTGCGGTGCCCAGAACTGAATGCAATTCTCCAGATGGGGTCTTTCCAGAGCTCTCTACAGCTGAAGTACCAACATTCCATTGGCCTCTTTAATTATTTTAGTACCTGTCGACTAGCTTTTACTGATTGAAGTACTTTGACCCCTAAATCTCGCCAGTAAGAGGTGTGGGGTGTGTGTATTTTCTGTTTAAATTGGTGCATTCGGTTTCATTTGATTCTGGTATTTAACAGCAACAAACAACTCCTGCAAACCCTCAGCAACTGAATCTCTATTTGGATTTGTTCACCAGTCCCGGTGACTGCTCCAACTCACCCTACGTATCTGTGTGTCCCACTATCCTTCCCCTGTGGGTTTGGATGTTGCAGACCGAAACAGTGAAAGATCCAGTGATGGATTCCCACCAGTCCGAGCTCTCCACGTTCTCACTGAATGAAACCTTCCTTCATGTGAAGCAGGCTCTGTTTGATTGTTTAGGTCCCGTAACCCCTGACCCTGTATTACTGCTCTCTGAATAATGGGCTGTACTCAGAAATAAAACTTACTGCATTGATCACAGCTTCACATCCTTGTCCTGTTTCTCTTTAGGATCAGTGTGCCGGAGGACAAGGTGACAGGGGATGAAATGAGACTGGGAGACGATTTGGAATTGCAGGAAATGGGAAGAGGAAACTGGCACAGGGAATCTCTCCGTGTCTAATAACACATTTAGAAAGGTACTGAGATAAGACGGGTGTCCCAGCGCGTCAGCACTCTGACCGTTTGGGGTTTAAGCTGTTTAACTTGAAACGGTATCTTCAGGCAGATTGGAAATGGACATCTATTGCATCAGACCGACAGATCGTTTGATGGGACAGTGTAGAGGGAGATTTACACTCAATCTAACCCGTCCATCCTCTATCTTGTTTTTTCTCTTTCGCTATCTGCCTCATTTAATTTCCCTCTCTCTTTGCCTCAACTTACTCTGCCTCACTCTCGTCTCTATTTCTTTCTCAGTGTCTCTATCTCTCTTCATCACATTTTCTCTCTCTCATTCACCTTTGCTCTGTCTCTCTTCTCTCTCTCTATCTCTCTCATTTCTCTCTGCCTCGCTGTGTCTCACGCTTTCTGCCTTTCTCTTCTCTGCCTCGGTCCCTTCTGCCTCACTCTCAGTCCCCCTCTCTCTGCATGTATCGACCCTCTGTCTTCTCTCCTCCTCCTTCTCTCGCTCGCCATCTCAGCCACTATCTCATCTTTCCCTCCTCTTTCTATTTCTGCCTCATTCTCTCTCTCTCCCCTCTCACTCCCTCTTTTCCTTTAAGTCTCTCTCTGTGTTAATCACTTATTTTACAGTTGGTTTCCTCTCTGCCCATTTCTCTGTCTCCCCCTTTTTGTCGCACTTTCTTTTCTCATTCTACCACACTCTTTCTCCCCTCTGTGTTTCCTCTCTCTCTGCCCCTGTCTCTCTCCCAGTTTCTCGCTTTCACTTTTTCTCTCTCTCTCTCTCTCTCTGTCAAGATTCCTGATGTAACAGGCCTGCCCCAACACAACACAAGCCCAACCCGTACTTCGAATACATTGCATGAGCTGATCACAGCTTCTACCCCCTAGTTTTAAAATGAGCTGTCCGTGATGCACAGACCCCACCTGGGGATTGGAGCCCTGCAAGATTTTGCTGTTAATCTAGAGGGAAGCTTGCCTCCACATCTCATCCAGCCCCAATCCTGAACTCATTTTATTACATTTCATCGTCCAGTTACATATCCGCCTGCCTTTGTATACACGCCTCAGATGTGCTCCTCTCTGTAAATCTACTGGGTCTTGTTTCTTATGTTTGACAGCCTGTTTCTTGAATTTAATCTGTTTGGTCATTTTGTAAATTTTTGAAGAATTGGCAAGCGATTCCTGCTGATCTGCTGAGTGTATTTCCATATAGGACACATGTCTCGGTGGAGCAGGTATCCCAGTTACGTTAAAATAACACTAAATAGTTATTCTAGACACCGCCTAACAGTGGAAGGAAACTGGAGGGAAAATATGTCCGCAAATCTATAAGCATAGAAACATAGAAAATAGGAGCAGAAGTAGGCCATTCGGCCCCTCAAGCCTGCTCCGCCATTTAATGAGACCATGGCTGATCATCCAAATTCATTACGCTGTCCCTGCTTTCTCCCCATATCCCTTGATCCCTTTAGCCTTAAGAAATATATCTAACTCCTTCTTGAATATATTTAATGAATTGGCCTCAACTGCCTTGTGTGGTAGAGAGTTCCACAGGTTCACCACACTCTGGGTGAAGAAGTAATGCATTGATCACAGCTTCACATCCGTGTCTTGTTTCTCTTTAGATCAGTGTGTCCGAGGACAAGGTGTTCATGAGTGGAATGAGGCTAGGGGAAGATTTGGGAATCACAGGAAATGGGAAGAGGAAACCGCTGCAGGGAATCTCTGCAAGTGCCTAATAACACATTCAGAAAGATACTGAGATAAGACCGATGTCCCAGAGTGTCAGCACTCTGACCATTCGGGGTTCAAGATATCTCATTTGAACGGGTTTCTTCAGGCAGATTGGAAATAGACCATTGATGGGACAGTGTGGAGGGAGATTTACTCTCTACCTAACCCGTGCTTCCTCTATCATGTTTTTTCTCTCTTGCTATCTGCCTTATTTTATCTCTCTCTGCCTCATTCTCATCTCTCTGCTTGTTTCTTTCTCTCTCAATGGCCCTAGCTCTCCCTGCCTCATTTTCTGTCATTCACCTTTGCTCTGCCTCTCTTTCCTCTCTACCACCCTCATTTCTCTCTGCCTCGCTGTCTCTTACTCGCTGCTTTTCTCTTCTCTACCTCTCAGTCCCTGTTTCTACTTCACTCTCAGTCCCTCTCTCTACGCTTGTATCGCCCCTCTCTCTTCCCTCTGCCTCATTCTCTCTCTCTCGCCCTCTCTGCCACTCTTATATTTTCCTCCTCTCCAGCTCTGCATCACTCTGTCTCCCAATCCCTCTTTTTGCCTGAAGTGTCTCTCTGTATATCTCACTTATTTTGCTGTCAGTTTCCCCTCACTCTGCCCATCTCTCTCCGCTTTCTGACTATTTCTCCCTCTTTCTCACTCTCTCTCTGTCTTTCTCCCCTCTGTTTTTGTTTCCTCTCTCTCCCAGTTTCTCCCTTTCTCTTTCAGTCAAGATTCATCGTGTAACAGGACTGTTCAAACACAAACTCTTTCACACTGTGTCCGGCCCGTGCCCTGAACGCATTGCAAGATCATAGCTTCTGCACGCCCAGTTTTAAAATGAGCTGTCCAGGATGTGCCAGGCTGCACCAGGGGCTTGGAGTCCTGCCAGATTTTGCTGTTAATCTAGAGGGAAGCTTGCTTTTATTCTAACCTCATTTCATTGCCCAGTTACATATCCGCCTGCCTTTGTATAAATGCTTCCGATGTGTTCCTCTCCGTAAATCTAATGGGCCTGGTTTTTCCTTATTTTTGACAGCCTGTTTCTTTCATTGAATCTGTTTGATCATTTTATAATTTTTTCTGAAATGTTTGAATAATTGTCAAAAGATTCCTGCTGATCTACTGAGCGTATTTCCATACAGGACGCAAATACCTCGGGGAGCAGGGTTCCCAGTCACGTTAAAATAATGCCAAAAAGACAAAGAGCTATTATGAAATTAAATTATCAAGGAATATAAAATGAAAAAGTAAAGTATTCTACAGATACATGAAGAACAAAAAAGGATAGGGACAGGGCCACTGAAGGATGGATATGATAAACTCACAGGTAATGACAGCGAAATGGCAGCAATGTTGGAGAATTAATTTGCCTCAGTTTTTACCAGGTAGACTAACAAGTCGGACATGACATTGGAAGAAGAGATAAAAAAAAATTATGAAGTCATTTAAAATAGAAAGGGGGAAAATTATTGATGAACTAGCAAAAGTTAGAGAGGATAAAACCCCGGTACTAAAAGAAGCAAGGGGAGAGAGAGCAGAGGCACCATTATATAGACTCAGGAATAGTCAGCAAATATTCCAAATTTACAGATGACTGCAAATTCGGGCGTATAGTTAATACTGAGGAGCACTGTGACAACATACAAGAAGATCTTAATAAACTGGCAGGTTGGTGTGTAAATGGCAAATCAATTTCAGTATAGGTAAGTGAAGTGGTGGATTTTGATAGGAGGAATAAGGAGGCCACGAACTCCTTGGAAAGTAAGTGTCTAAATGCGGCAGGGGAGCAAAGAGATTTCGGGGGACAGATGCACAAATCATTAAAAGCAGATTTACATGGCCATGAAAATGCAAACCAAGCACTGGGGTTCATTTCTACAGTAAGAGAATTGAAAAGCAGCAAAGTTATATTCAACGTATATAGAACCTTGGTTAGACCACATGGAGCACTGTGTACAGTTCTGGTCTCCATATTACGAAAAGGATATAGAGACACTGGAGAAGGTGCAAAAACGATGACAAGGATGATACCAGAACTGAGAGTTTCTAAGTATCCAGAATGACTGAACATGCTGGGGATCTTTTCTCTAGAAGAGCGAAGGCTGCGGGATGATCTAATAGAGATCTGTATAATTATGAAGGAGTTAGATAGGGTAGATGTCGAAGATGTTACCATGTGTGGTGAGTCCAAAACTAGGGGTGATAAATATAAGATAGTCACTAATAAATCCAATAAGGAATTCAGGAGCAACCTCTTTACCCAGAGGTGGTTAGAATGTAGGGTTCGCTAGCCCATGGAAAACTTAAGGTGAATAGCAGTGTGCTAGATAAGAATATAAGGGAGAAAGGAATAGAAGGATATGATGGTAGAATGAGCTGAAGTAAGATGGATGTAGGCTCGTGTGGAGCATAAACACCGGCATGGACCTGTTGAGCTGAGTGGCCTGTTTCTGTGCTGTAAATACTATCTAATTCTATGGTGAATTCTGAAAAGACACGGTAGAGTTCTCGAAACAATCTGCAGCAAGGGGCTAGGTGTCAAAGGGTCCAAACTCTGACCTTTCACCCCTACCAATCTGAAGGTCTTGTGTAAAATGAATATGGGGAGTTCAAACACAGTCCTTGATGAGAGGCCAGATTTGTACCACACTAGGCCCAAATTGGCAGACTGGCTGTAACGTGCCGATCAATGCCTTCAAAAGCCTGTGTAAAACCTCTCTCTCTGTCACTGATCTCAATCCACCTACAACCTTAACCCTCTCCCTCCTGCTCAGTCTGCGTGAATCTGTCTGCACATGTGTGTGTGTTTCTGTGTCCAGCTGTACGTGTACACATGTCAGTGTGTGTATGTGTGTCTGTATATGTATGTGTGTGTGTGTATTTGCGTTTCTATGTATGTGTCTGTGTGTCTGTCTATATGCAGACACACACACCCTTACCTAACAAAAATCGAATCTCAGTTTTTACATTTTGAATTGACCCCCAGCTTTGACAGCTTTTTGTGGGAGGGATTTCCAGATTTCCACCGTTCTTTGTGTGAAGTGCTTCCTGACATCACACCTGAACGGCCTGGCTCTAATTTTAAGGTTCTGGACTCTCCCACCAGATGGAATATTACCTCTCTATCATCTTAAACCCCTCAATGATATCACCCCATAGTTTTCTATATTTTAGCTATGAGGAAAGATTGGATAGGCTGGGGTTGTTTACTTTGGAACCGGGGAGATTTAATTGAGGTTTATAAAATTTTGAGGCGCCGAGATAAAGTGGTTTGGAAGGTGCTATTTCCCTTAGCAGAGAGGTTAATAACCTAAAGTAAATGGTAGAAGGATTGGAGGGGAGTTGAGGACTATTTTCAGCCAGAGGGTGGTGGGGGGTCTGGAACTCACTGCCTGAAAGGGTGGTAGAGGCAAAAACACTCATCACATTTAAAAAGTACTTGTATATGCACTTGAAGTGCCGGAACCTACAAGGCCTCGAATCAAGAGCTGCAAAGTGGGATTAGGCTGGACGGCTCTTTTTCGGCTGGCGTGGGCCGAATGGCCTTTTTCTGTGCCGTAAACATCTTTGTTTCTAATACTGGGAAGTTTTAAACGATTAAATGTCCTGTTTTGTACCTGGCTCATCCTGTCAGCTGAGCTCATGTGTTCAGACCTGGAGTTGGGCCCAAACACAGAACCTTGTCTTCTGAAAGATGGCGAACTGCCAACTGGGTCAAGCTGCCAACTGATCCACGTTGCACAGAAAGGAAACGCCTTTTCCCAGGATATCTCCAGGGAGCAGAGCCACTCCCCGTGTGTGTGATTATAAATGCAGCAATTTCGGAGTCCGGATTCAGAACATTTCCATTCCAGCCACCTGAACCTGACTCTGTAAAATTGCACAGATGAAGATGAAAGCTCTGCTCTTGGTTCTTGCATTCCTGGTGCTGACTCAGCCCAGCCTTGCCAAGTGGATAATTACAGGTAAATTCCTCTGATCTCTCCGCAGCCAGTATTTCATTCTTTTAAAATATTTTATTCTCTGTTTGAATATCACGGTTTGATTGGTTGGCTGAAGGTGATTGTGAGATTGTAAGAAAGTCTGAAGAATTTCATCTGAACCAGTTCCACGGGTAAATCCCCTGATTGTTCAGCAGGTCCCTCAGTGGGTCGAGGGAATGGTGGGTGTTTGCTGATCCAAACAGACCAGCAATAAAAACACAAATTATTGGCCGGTGCCGAGTGGGCGGATCTCAGCCGGAGCATTGACCCGGTTAGGAGACTCTGTAGTTGGCCTCAGTACCCAGGTACTACGGAGGTGAAACTACCATTTGTTGGTCCCGATCACTCCTACCTGCTGCAAAGCGTGAGAATGCGGACTCTGTGTGAGGACAGGAGTGGGAGCTCCTTCAGTCCCTTTCCCCCACACTCACTGTCCAGTCTCACAGATGAAGAATGGTGAATTGGGAGCTATGCTGGAGGTGTCTGTGGAATTGGTCCCCAGACATGAGTTAGCTTTTCATAACAGGAGGGCAGGGAATGGGACGAAAAAGCATTCCAAACAGGTTTATTTAATTGGAATAATTCTGCAGCCTTCATAGAGATCGGGGTGTGAGAACACAGACTAAGTAGAGGAGGCAAGCGGTGAAATTATCAATTGTCAGTAGCTGGTGTCACTTTGGCTCAGTTGGGAGTTGAGTGAACAAGTTGTGGGTTGATGCCCAGTCCAGTACATACAGCCCAGCACTGGGGGAGTGCTGCACTGTTGGAGGTGTCATGTTGTGGATGAAACGCTAAACGAAGACCCTGTCTACCTGTTCATCGGGCAGGAAACATCTGGTGGCATTATTTGAAGAGCTGGGAGTTCTCCCGGTGTCTTGGACTGACACCACTCTCTCAACCAACATGAGCAGAGACTCCCCATCCTGTCCAATCTCATTTGCTGTTTGTGGAACTTTGCTGTGAGCTAATTGGCTGCCGTGTTTCCTACAAAACAGTGTCGGCACTTCAGAAACAATCCATGGTCTGTGAAACTCTTTCGGCCCTTCTGGTGCCGGGGAACGTTCTCTATCAATGTCAGATCTTTCCTCTCTGTGTCTCTGGTCTCAGATAGCGGGTGTGGTGGGCTCCATTCTGAGGAAATCCCCTTGCACTGCCCTTCAGGACAAAGTGAGTCTGTACAGGTTGGGGGAGGGGGAGCAGTGGGGAGTTTCATCTATATATATAAAACGGTTGGTCCGTCTGTCTGTCTGTCTGTCTGTTTGTCTTTCTGTCTGTCTTTCCGGCTATACAATCAAAAGTTATAGAGCGTACCTACAAATATGTTATATCAAAAGAAAGCTTATCATCAGGGAGTCTAATAGGCATATTTACTTTTTGGTCAGACAAAAATTGTTCCGACAGTATACAAAAAAGTTTCAAAAAATGGCAACATTCCGCTCATTAGCGTTGAGTGACGTGATGGTTGACCAGTCGAACAGGGGATTAACCTGATGGTTGACCAATCGGTGCGTCATGGGGGGCTTTTCATTGCATGTGTGGGCGGGCCTAATCCTTCTGAGCTGAGGTGAGTGGCCACCATCTGGATTCCCAACTATTGATTTCTTTTTCCCACTTTCTGCATGTAAGTATAGATTTCCAGCAAAAAAAAAGTTGCATTTAAAAGAAAAAAAAATACTTTTGCAAAGGGGACTCGGGCTTTCCCCCCCTCGGTGGTGGATGAGCTGCCTGCAGGCCTCGAAGCCTCGGCATCTCCTCGCCAGCCACGCCCAAGCTAGGCACCGCCCGTCCCGCCCCGCGATCTCTGCCATCTTGGTAAAGGCTGGCGGCGCGGGACTGAGCCGAGCGTAGCCTTCACCGCCATCTTAGTAAAGGCTGGTGGGGCGGGAGTCAGCATGCGCGTCAACGTTGGCCCGGAGTGCGACCTGAGCTAAGGTGAGTCCGGCCGGGCCTTATGCGCTAGGCCGCGCACCGGCTAGCCCTCAGGCGCTGATCTGCACACAGAGGCATTAAGCTCACCGCATCGGGCTCTGAGGAAAGGCAGAGAGAGAGGGGGAGGGAGGGACAGGGGAAATCAGGGTGAGACAGGGGGAGGGAGAGGAGAGGGGGGGAGGGAGGGGAGAGGAGAGGGGGGAGGGAGGGGAGAGGAGAGGGGGGAGTGAGGGGAGAGGAGGGGGGGAGGGAGGGGGGAGGGAGGGGAGAGGAGGGGGAGGGAGGGAGAGGAGAGGGGGAGGGAGAGGAGAGGGGGAGAGGGGAGAGGAGAGGGGAGGGAGGGGAGAGAGGGAGGGAGAGGAGAGGGGTGAGGGTGGGGAGAGAGGAGGGGGAGAGGAGGGGGGAGGAGGGGAGAGGAGAGGGGGGAGGGGAGAGGAGAGGGGAGGGAGGGGAGAGGAGAGGGAGGAGGGACGGGAGAGGAGATGTGGGGAGGGAGGGGAGGCGAGAGGGTGGGAGGGAGGGGAGAGGAGAGGGGGGAGGGAGGGGAGAGCAGAGGGGGGAGAGTGCGGAGAGAGGGAGGGAGGGAAGAGGAGAGGGGGGAGGGAGGGAAGAGGAGAGGGGGAGGGGAGAGAGTGGGGAGGAGGGGAGAGGAGAGGGGGGAGGGAGGGGAAGAGCAGAGGGGGGGAGGGAGGGGAGAGGAGAGGGGGAGGAGAGGAGAGGGGAGGGAGGGGAGAGGAGAGGGGGAGAGAAGAAGAAGAGAGTGGGGAGGTGGGAGGGGGGAGGAGAGGAGAGGGGAGGGAGGGAGAGGAGGGGGGAGGGAGGGAGAGGAGAGGGGGAGGGAGGGAGAGGAGAGGAGGGAGGGGAGAGGAGGGGAGGGAGAGGAGGGAGGAGAGGGAGGTGAGGGGAGGGAGATGGAGGAGGGGGAGGAAGGGAGGGGGGAGGGAGGAGGAGGGGAGGGAGGGAGGGGAGTGGAGGGGGGAGGGAGAGGAGGGGGTGGTGAGGTGGTGGAGGGAGAGGAGAGGAGGAGGGTGGGCAGAGGGGGGGGGGAGGGAGAGGAGATGGGGGAGGGGAGAGCGAGGGGGGAGGGAGAGGAGAGGGGGGGAGGGAGAGGGGGTGGAGGGTGAGGAGAGGGGTGGGGAGGGTGAGGGGGTGGAGGGAGGAGAGGAGGGAGGAGGGAGGGCAGAGGAGTGGAGAGGGGAGGGGGTGAGGTGAGAGGGCAGGAGGGAGAGGAGAGGGAGGATGGAGAGAGAGTAAATCAGGGAGAGACTGGGAGGGAGTGAGA
>NW_028225179.1:56759097-56786082 GCF_052327205.1 Somniosus microcephalus
CACTCACAATCTCTCCTCTCTCTCACACTCCAATCTCTCTCTCTCACACTCCCAATCTCTCCTCTCTCACACTCCCATCTCTCTCTCTCTCACACTCTCAATCTCTCTCTCACTCACACTCCCAGTCTCTCTCTCTCTCCCTCCATCTCTCTCTCTCACTCCATCTCTCTCTCTCACTCCCAATCTCTCTCTCTCTCACACTCCCAATCTCTCTCTCTCACTCCATCTCTCTCTCTCTCACCGCCCAATCTCTCTCTCTCTCACACTCCCAGTCTCTCTCTCTCTCACACTCCAATCTCTCTCTCTCTCTCTCTCTCACACTCCAATATCTCTCTCTCTCCTCACTCCCAATCTCTCTCTCTCTCACACTCGATCTCTCTCTCTCACACTCCCAATCCTCTCTCTCTCTCACACTCCCAATCTCTCTCTCTCACACTCCCAATCTCTCTCTCTTCTCACTCCAATCTTCTCTCTCACACTCCAATCTCTCTCTCTCACACTCCATCTCTCTCTCTCACTCAATCTCTCTTCTCACTCAATCTCTCTCTCTCTCACTCCAATCTCTCGCTCTCGCTCTCTCACTCCATCTCTCTCTCACACTCCCAATCTCTCTCTCTCTCACACTCCCATCTCTCTCTCTCTCACACTCCCAATCTCTCTCTCTCCTCACAGACCCCACTCTCTCTCTCTCACACTCCCAATCTCTCTCTCTCTCACACTCCCAATCTCTCTCTCCTCACACTCCCAATCTCTCTCTCCTCACACTCCCCTCTCTCTCTCACACTACAATCTCTCTCTCTCTCACACTCCAGTCTCTCTCTCTCTCACACTCCAATCTCCTCTCTCACACTCGCAATCTTTCTCTCTCACACTACCAATCTCTCTCTCTCACAGTCCAGTCTCTCTCTCTCTCTCTCACACTCACAGTCTCTCTCTCTCACACTACCAATCTCTCTCTCTCACACTACCAATCTCTCTCTCTCTCCTCCCAATCTCTCTCTCTCACACTCCCAATCTCTCTCTCTCACACTCCATCTCTCTCTCTCACAGTCCCAGTCTCTCTCTCTCTCACACTCCCAATCTCTCTCATCTCTCACACTCCCAAACTCTCTCTCTCTCACACTCCCAATCTCTCTCTCTCTCACACTCCCAATCTCTCTCTCTCTCTCACACTACCAATCTCTCACTCTCACACTACCAATCTCTCTCTCTCACACTACCAATCTCTCTCTCTCTCACACTCCCAATCTCTCTTCTCACTCCCAATCTCTCTCTCTCTCTCACACTACCATCTCTCTCTCTCACAGTCCCAGTCTCTCTCTCTCTCTCTCACACACGCCCAGTCTCTCTCTCTCTCACACTCCAATCTCTCTCTCTCACACTCCAATGTCTCTCTCTCACACTCCCCAATCTCTCTCTCTCTCACACTCCCATCTCTCTCTCTCTCACACTCCCAATCTCTCTCTCTCACACTCCCAATCTCTCTCTCTCACACTCCCAATCTCTCTCTCTCTCACTCTCCCAATCTCTCTCTCTCACACTCCCAATCTCTCTCTCTCACACTCCAATCTCTCTCTCTCACACTCCCAATCTCTCTCTCTCACACTCCAATCTCTCTCTCACACTCCCAATCTCTCTCTCTCACACTCCAACCTCTCTCTCTCACTCCCAGTCTCTCTCTCTCTCACACTCCCAATCTCTCTCTCTCTCTCACACTCCCAATCTCTCTCTCTCACACTACCAATCTCTCTCTCTCACAGTCCTAGTCTCTCTCTCTCTCACACTCCCAATCTCTCTCTCTCACACTACCAATCTCTCTCTCTCACACTACCATCTCTCTCTCTCACACACTCCCAGTCTCTCTCTCTCTCACACTCCCAATCTCTCTCTCTCTCTCACTCCCAATCTCTCTCTCTCTCACTCCCAATCTCTCTCTCTCTCACACTCCCAATCTCTCTCTCTCTCACTCCCAATCTCTCTCTCTCTCACACTCCCAATCTCTCTCTCTCACTCCCAGTCTCTCTCTCTCTCACACTCCAATCTCTCTCTCTCTCACACTACCAATCTCTCTCTCTCTCACACTCCCAGTCTCTCTCTCTCACACACTCCCAGTCTCTCTCTCTCACTCCCAATCTCTCTCTCTCACACTCCCAATCTCTCTCTCTCACACTCCCAATCTCTCTCTCACACTCCCAATCTCTCTCTCAATTCAATTCAATTCAATTCAAATCGCTTTATTGGCATGACAAGGTACATCTTATGTTGCCAAAGCATCGAAAAACATTTATGGTTGAACACATAAACACAGATCTATTCATACAGTGTATAGACAGATATATCCCTGTGTGTATAAATATACATTCGTATAATTTGTATATACTCTTATCTTAGGTTTACTGGTTGTCCCTCTGTTTATGGCAAGCTGTAACATAGTGTGCCACTAAGGTTACACAGTTTCTCTGTTCCCCTAGTAGGTATGGGAGTTTTTGGTCATCATTCAAATTTCTGAATTCAGGGCATATTTGTGAGAATTTTTGGTAGAAATTCTCCCTGATGCCCTGATATTTTCCACAAGCTGTGAGGAAGTGCATCTCTGTCTCCACCACTCCCTGACTGCAGTGAGAGCATATCCTGTCCTCTCTTGGCAGCCGGGTCTGTCTGTGTCTGCCTTTTTTGATCGCCAGGCTATGTTCACTAAGTCTGTACCTTGTCAAGGTTTTTCTCAGTTTGCTATCCTTTACCATGGTCAGGTATTCAGCCATGTTATATTGTCTGTTTAGGGCCAAGTAGCAATTGAGTTTGTTTTGGGTTTTTGTTGTTTCTGCCCAATATGACAGGTATTTTTCCTTTTGCTTAGTGACAATTGTGTTGGGTCGAATTCTCTGTGCTACGATGTCACTGTCCTGGGGCTGGTTATTGTTAGTAGTGTTAGTGGTTGCTTCACTGAGTCCCAGGACTAGTTGACTGAGGGTATTCTTCTTTATGGTCCTCTCTTGGCATTTCAAGGCTTCGTAATGATAGCAGTGGGGGTTGCTCATTTTTAGGTGTTTCCAAAATTTGGTGGCTCTTTTTTGGATAGTAATTATCAGTGGATATTGGCCTAGTTCTGCCCTGCATGCATTGTTTATGGTTTTCCTTTGAGTCCGGAGGATACTTTTACAGAATTCTGCATGTAGGATCTCAATTGGGTGTTTGTCCCATTTTGCAAATTCTTGTTGTGTTAGCGGTCCCCACACCTCACTGCCATAGAGTGCAATTGGTTCAATTACTGATTTAAAAATTTTGAGCCAAATGCTAATCGGGATTTCTATTTGGATTAATCTTTTAATGGCATAGAAAGCCCTTCTAGCTTTCTCTTTCAGTTCATTCACAGCCAGATGAAAATTTCCCGTAGAGCTGATTTTTATGCCCAAGTATGTGTAGTTAACGGTTTGTTCAATTTTAGTTGTTCCTTGTGTGAAATTTATTCTGGGTCCCTGATGTCTGGATCTTTGCTGGAACACAAGGACTTTGGTTTTTTGGGGGTTTATTGTCAGGGCCCAGGTCTGACAGAATGACTCCAGCAGGTCCAGGTTCTGCTGTAGACCGTCCTTAGTTGGTGACAGCAGAACCAGGTCATCTGCATAGAGGAGGAATTTAACCTTGGATTCATATAGGATGAGGCCGGGTGCTGTAGATTGTTCAAGTAGTTTTGCCAACTCATTTATGTAAATATTAAAGAGTGTCGGTGAGATGGGCGAGCCCTGTGTCACACCACGCCCCTGTGGGAAGTATTTTGTTTGTTTGTCTCCAATTTTAACTGCACATTTATTGTTTGTATACATTGATTTAATTACATCATATGTTTTTCCGCCTACACCGCTTTCAATAAGTTTCAAGAATAGACCGTCGTGCCAGATGGAATCGAAAGCCTTCTGGAAATCTATAAAGCAGGCAAAAATTTTGCTTTTGTTTTGATGAACATGTTTGTCAATTAGGGTCTGTAGGGTGAAGATATGATCTGATGTTCTATAGTTTGGTAGAAATCCAATTTGGCTTTTACTCAAGACATTGTGCTCCTCAAGGAAGTTTATAAGTCTTTTGTTTATGATACGACAGAAAACCTTCCCCAGGTTACTGTTTACACAGATGCCTCGATAGTTATTTGGGTCAACTTTGTCCCCACTTTTGTATATGGGCGTTATGAGTCCTTTGTTCCAGATATCAGGGAAGTAACCGACACTCAGAACCAAGTTGAAGAGTTTCAGTATAGCCAATTTCATTTTATCGTCCGTGTGTTTAATCATCTCGCTTAGGATGCCGTCTGCACCGCAAGCTTTTCCTGGTCGCAGGTCTTTGAGTTTTTCAATTAGCTCTTTTTCACATATTATGGGGTCTATCGGGTTTTGGTTATCTTTTATGGCAAATTCTAGCTTTGCCAGTTTTTCGCATATTTGGTATTGCTCTGGGCTTAGTGTGTTTTTCTGGTATAATTTTTCAAAATGGTTTTCCCATGTGTCTCCGTTTTGAATGGCCAATTCGTCGTGTTGTTTTTTGTGTAATGTATTCCAGTTGTCCCAGAAACAATTGGAATCAATGGATTCCTCAATGGAGATGAGTGTATTCTTAATATACTGCTCTTTCTTGGTTCTGAGTGTGTTTTTGTATTGTGTTAGTGCCTGACAATAAGTAAGGCGTAATTCCTCATTTTCTGGTTGTCTGTGTTTTTGGTTTGATATTTTTCTGAGTTTTTTCCTCATGTTCTGGCAATCGGAGTCAAACCATTTTTTGTAGTTTTTTGTTTTGGGTTTGTTCTTGCGAACTTTCAAGTTTAACATTGATGCCAAATTATCAAAAATATTATTTAGGTTATTCACTGCCCGGTTTACGCCTTCTTTATTGTGTGTGTATGTATTTTCCAGAAAGGTGTCTAAGAGAGCTTGAGTTGTTTGGTTGCTAATTTCTTTCTGGTATTTTTCCGTGCTGTTTTTGGCCCATCTGTAAGATTTTTTAATGTTGTACAGTTTACTGGGTTGTGTTTCTGTGTTGGTTGTTTCTGTCCTTTGAAGATATGCAGTAATTTGACTGTGGTCTGACAGTGTTGTTTGTGGTTTGACTGTGAATGTTCTGAAAGAGGATGGGTCTAGATCTGTGATCATATAGTCTACGGTGCTGAAGCCAAGAGGTGAGCAATAGGTGGATCTTCCTAGGAAGTCTCCCAATAACCTACCATTGACAATGTACAGGCCCAGGCTTCGACAGAGCTGCAGGAGCTGTTTTCCGTTAGCATTTGTCTGTTTGTCGCAGTTATGCCTGTGTGGATGGGAAGGGAGATCAAAGTGGTTATTCCCAAATATGTAATTATTCCCATGATTATTGGTGAAGTCTGGTTCTTCGCCCATTCTTGAGTTGAGGTCCCCACATATCAACACATTTCCCTTGGCCTGGAATTGGATAATCTTCCTCTCTATGTTGGAGAAGGTGTCCTCTTTGAAGTACGGGGATTCTGTCGGGGGGATATAGAGTGTGCAAATGAAAACATCTTTCGTGCTGGAGATGATGCCCCTCTTAATTTTGAGCCATAAGTGGTTTTCGCCCTTTTTTATAAATTCAATGTAATTCCTAAGCTCTGCTTTAATCCAAATCAGTATGCCTCCAGATTCTCTGCCCTGGGTTACTCCTGGCAATTTATTGGAGGGGACCACCAGCTCTGTGTACCCAATGGGACAGCCAGTGTGCCCTTCTCCTCTACACCAGGTTTCCTGTAAAAAGATAATATCTTGATCTTTAATCTCATCTAGGAACTCTGGGGTCCCACTCTTCATGCCAAGCATAGAAGAGCGTAGACCTTGGATATTCCAGGTTGAGATATATAAGGATTTCATGCTAAAATTGATCTTTTACTGTGATGGGTTAGAATATGATAAATAGTAATATGTGTTTGTCGTGTCTAAATGGGGAAAAAAGAACATTTCAATTGTCTATAAATGCTGAGGATAATTGGTTACAACTTTTTCTAACAACTAGTCCTTATTTTTTCTGATCCATAAGGCAGGAGTGGATGCTGCTGATCGCCTGCATTATGTCTCTTAATGGATTGTCTCTGCCTGTGGTATTGCGTACGTCCGACATTGTTGTTGTGCGTGGGGATCCTCTCTGGTCCCGGTTGGTGTGGTGATGGTCTCTGTAGTAGTCCTGGTCTGTATCCCGTTGGTCTTTGGTGATCGGGGGGGGGTCCTTTTGGGATCTGGGTGTGGACCCGGTTAAAAGCGACGTCCTTCAGGTCCTTCGCAAAGACCGACATTCGGTTCCTGTGGATGTGGACTTGGTCGTAAAGACATTCCACATCGAGGGTGGGGTGTTGGGCCAGGTGCACGTTATGTTTTAATTCACAGTCTCTTGCTATGCTTGCATTTATCTCATGGATTATTTTGTTGTTGAAGTTTCTTCTCGGCAATAGTGTGGAAACCGTGATTCTAGTGTTTGGGAAGGTGTTGCTTGCCTTCTTGATCACTGATCCGAGCGATGTTGCTACCCTTTCCTGCTGGGCCCTTAGGTCATTTGTGCTGGTGTGTATTATTATGTGTTGGGGGGAGCCTAATTGGGTTTTGGTCAGCCATTCTAGGGCTCTGTCTGTTGTTGGGCACCAGAGCGTTTCTACTTTACGTCTAGGGAAGAGCCTTTTCTCCCATAGGTATTTCCCATTTGAGTCTATGAGTATTATGATGTCAGCCTTGTTGGTGTTTACTGGTTTGTGGCTTTCATCTGGACTCCCCGGTTGTGTGTTGGACCGGGGTGGTCGTGTCTGGTGTGAGCGTTCCTCTTGTGAGCGGCTCGGCTGTGGTTCCAAAGTGGTGGGGGCAGACTGGGTTTCAGTGTGCTGGTCGGTCTGTGTGGCTCCCCCTGTATTGTGGGTCTGCTGCTGTTGTTCATTGTGAGAGTGTAGCTGCCCAGTCTGGCTCTGTACTGTCTTATCTCTAGCCTCTGGCTGCTGGGCTAATGCCGCTCTCTCTCCCCTGTGTCTCACTTTGTCTTTCTGCAGCTCTTTCACCTGCTTCTCAAGTAAGTTCAGATCCCTCCTGTGTCTCTCCCTCTCTTGTTTTTGTTCCTGTTTTATTGCTGAAATGATGTTTTCTTGGTCGGTTTTCATTTTAAGGACCTCCTTTGTAAGTTTAACCACCTGTGTCTCCAGCTGGTTAAATTTCTCCTTTAGTTGTACCGGGCTGTGGTGTCTGGTCGGAGCTGGAGGGCTCACTCACTTCCTGGCTAGGCTGCTTTTCTCTTGTTGAGCTGGAGGTGGTAGGGGGAGAGTGTGTGGCTTTCTCTCTGATATTTCCGCTGGGGCTGGTCAAATGTACCACGAGGTTGTGGGGCCCCAGGGTGTGTGTCTGGTTGGAGCTGGAGGGCTCACTCACTTCCTGGCCAGGTTGAATTACTCCAGGTGAGTTGTAAGTAGTGGGGGGAGTGTGTTTGGCTTTTTCCCTGGTAGTTACCCTGGGGCTGGTCTTTCCTTTCGCAATTATTTCTCTCAGTTTCTGGAAGGCCGTTTCAAAGTCTTTGAGGTTGCCTTGCACCATTATTGTACCGTTTCTGTACATGTTGACCATTGTGGTTTCGCTACCAGGGTCCACTGATTTCTTTATTTTTAGTTTGGACCCATTCGTAGTTTTTTCCTGCTTGACCCTGGGATAGTGTATGTTTATTGCTTTGATCCAAGCCGCTTGCTGCTCTGAGTAAAAAATGAGATTACTCATGTTCCCAGTGGTGTACCAGTCAGCAAAGAGAGTTTCTGGCTTCGTTCTCAGCTGCTTTTGCTTGAGCGATTTTTTTTCATTTTTTTTGACGTTGGGGGGAAGCTGGAAGGAGCTGCTCTCAGTGCGCCATGGGAGCTGCTGCGGCTCCTCTGACTCACTCATTTTTAGCAGAAACAGTAAAAATTCTTGCTGACCTTAGAGTAAACTTTTCTGGGGCCCCGGGTTTGGTGTTTCCCTCTCCCGGCTCGCGGACTTTCCCAGGCCCCGGACTCGCTCGCTCTCCAGGTTGTTTCGTGGTGCCTCCGGGCTGCTCCCCCTCTCCGACCCCGTGGTCCCTGGGCCTCGGCTCCCGGGTTCACCCTTCCCAGGCCCCGTACTCACTGTCCTGGTCTGAATCTGTGAGTCGCTGATTCCCGGTGCCTCCGGGCTGTTCCCCTCCCCCTCAGAGGTCTCTGGGCCTGGCTCCTCGGGCCTTTCTCGGGCTTCGGGCTTTGTATCCCACCCGCTGCTCGGGCTTTGTATCTCGGCTGCCGCTCGGGCTGTATCCCAGCCGCCGCTCGGGCTGTGCCTCGTTCGCCGCTCGGGCTGTGCCTCGTTCGCCGCTCGGGCTGTGCCTCGTTCGCCGCTCGGGCTATGTTTCGTTCGCCGCTCGGGCTTTGGATTGCATTTGCCGCTCGGGCTAAGTTTCGTTCGCCGCTCGGGCCCTGGATTGCAGCCACCGCTCGGGCTGTGTCTCGTTCGCCGCTCGGGCTCCTCCTTAGTGCCTTGTTCTCCCGGTTTTTCCCCGGGTTTATTCCTTTCCTTCTTCTGTCCCTTTGCTTTGTTTCTTTTTGTCTTTGTTTCTTTCTGCTGTTTCCCACAGATTTTTTTTTTTTCTCTGTCGGCTTTGGTGGTCTTTTTGGCGGTGTTTCCTTCCTTACTTAATCTAGACTAACCTAAACTTAAACTTAAACTAAACTAAACTAAACTAACTTAACTAAAATTAAATTTAACTTTTAAACCTTTTAAAACTTGAAATGAAACTTTTTTCCCCACTTTAAACACTAAAAACACTAAAAATTCAGCAGCCCATCTTCAGCGTGCTTGTATCTTGTATCTCGTATCTCTCCACTCTCTCTCTCTCACTCCCAATCTCTCTCTCACATTCCCAATCTCTCTCTCACACTCCCAGTCACTCTCTCTCTCTCACACTCCCAATCTCTCTCTCACACTCCCAATCTCTCTCTCACACTCCCAATCTCTCTCTCACACTCCCAATCTCTCTCTCTCTCACACTCCCAGTCTCTCTCTCTCTCACACTCCCAATCTCTCTCTCACTCCCAATCTCTCTCTCTCTCTCACACTCCCAATCTCTCTCTCTCTCACACTCCCAATCTCTCTCACATTCCCAATCTCTCTCTCTCACACTCCCAATCTCTCTCACATTCCCAATCTCTCTCTCTCACACTCCCAATCTCTCTCTCTCACTCACACACTCCCAATCGCTCTCTCTCTCACACTCCCAATCTCTCTCTCACACTCCCAATCTCTCTCTCTCACTCACACACTCCCAGTCTCTCTCTCTCTCTCACTCCCAATCTCTCTCTCACACTCCCAATCTCTCTCTCTCACTCACACACTCCCAGTCTCTCTCTCTCTCACACTCCCAATCACTCTCTCTCTCACACTCCCAATCTCTCTCTCTCTCACACTCCCAATCTCTCTCTCTCTCACACTCCCAATCTCTCTCTCTCTCTCACTCCCAATCTCTCTCTCTCTCACACTCCCAATCTCTCTCTCTCTCACACTCCCAATCACTCTCACTCACACACTCCCAGTCTCTCTCTCTCTCACACTCCCAATCTCTCTCTCTCTCACACTCCCAATCACTCTCTCTCTCACACTCCCAATCTCTCTCTCTCTCACACTCCCAATCTCTCTCTCTCTCACACTCCCAATCTCTCTCTCTCTCACACTCCCAATCTCT
Source organism: Somniosus microcephalus (assembly GCF_052327205.1). NCBI lineage: Eukaryota > Metazoa > Chordata > Chondrichthyes > Squaliformes > Somniosidae > Somniosus > Somniosus microcephalus. Next base: position 56,768,797 of record NW_028225179.1, read on the forward strand.
CTCTCTCTCACACTCCCAATCTCTCTCTCTCTCTCACTCCCAATCTCTCTCTCTCTCACACTCCCAATCTCTCTCTCTCACACTCCCAATCACTCTCACTCACACACTCCCAGTCTCTCTCTCTCTCACACTCCCAATCTCTCTCTCTCTCACACTCCCAATCACTCTCTCTCTCACACTCCCAATCTCTCTCTCTCTCACACTCCCAATCTCTCTCTCTCTCACACTCCCAATCTCTCTCTCTCTCACACTCCCAATCACTCTCTCTCTCACACACCCAATCTCTCTCTCTCTCACACTCCCAATCTCTCTCTCTCTCACACTCCCAATCTCTCTCTCTCTCACACTCCCAATCTCTCGCTCTCTCACAATCCCAGTCTCCCTCTCTCTCTCACTCCCAATCTCTCTCTCACACTCCCAATCTCTCTCTCTCACACTCCCAATCTCTCTCTCTCTCTCTCACACTCCCATTCTGTCTCTCTCTCACACTCCCAATCTCTCTCTCTCTCACACTCCCAGTCTCTCTCTCTCTCTCACTCCCAGTCACTCTCTCTCTCACACTCCCAATCTCTCTCGCTCTCACACTCCCAATCTCTCTCTCTCTCACACCCCCAATCACTCTCTCTCTCACACTCCCAATCTCTCTCTCTCTCACACTCCCAATCTCTCGCTCTCTCACACTCCCAATCTCTCTCTCTCACACTCCCAGTCTCTCTCTCTCTCTCACTCCCAATCTCTCTCTCTCACACTCCCAATCTCTCTCTCTCTCACACTCCGAATCACTCTCTCTCTCACACTCCCAATCTCTCTCTCCCTCACACTCCCAATCTCTCGCTCTCTCACACTCCCAGTCTCTCTCTCTCACACTCCCAATCTCTCTCTCTCTCACACTCCCAATCTCTCTCTCACACACTCCCAATCTCTCTCTCTCTCACTCTCAGTCTCTCTCTCTCTCTCCCAGTCTCTCTCTCTCTCTCTCACACTCCCAATCTCTCTCTCACATTCCCAATCTCTCTCTCTCACACTCCCAATCTCTCTCTCACACTCCCAATCTCTCTCTCTCACACTCCCAATCTCTCTCTCTCTCTCACACTCCCACTCTCTCTCTCTCTCTCACTCCCAGTCTCTCTCTCTCTCTCACTCCCAGTCACTCTCTCTCTCACACTCCCAATCTCTCTCTCTCTCTCACACTCCCAATCTCTCTCTCTCACACTCCCAGTCACTCTCTCTCTCACACTCCCAATCTCTCTCTCCCTCACACTCCAATCCCAATCTCTCGCTCTCTCACACTCCCAGTCTCTCTCTCTCTCTCACTCCCAATCTCTCTCTCTCACACTCCCAATCTCTCTCTCTCTCACACTCCGAATCACTCTCTCTCTCACACTCCCAATCTCTCTCTCTCTCACACTCCCAATCTCTCGCTCTCTCACACTCCCAGTTCTCTCTCTTTCTCACACTCCCAATCTCTCTCTCTCTCACACTCCCAATCTCTCTCTCTCACACTCCCAATCTCTCTCTCTCTCACACTCCCAATCTCTCTCTCTCTCTCACTCCCAATCTCTCTCTCTCACACTCCCAGTCTCTCTCTCTCTCACACTCCCAATCTCTCTCTCACTCCCAATCTCTCTCTCTCTCACACTCCCAATCTCTCTCTCTCTCACACTCCCAATCACTCTCTCTCTCACACTCCCAATCTCTCGCTCTCTCACACTCCCAGTCTCTCTCTCTCTCACACTCCCAGTCTCTCTCTCTCTCACACTCCTAGTCTCTCTCTCTCTCACACTCCCAATCTCTCTCTCTCTCTCACCCCCAATCTCTCTCTCTCTCACACTCCCCAATCTCTCTCTCTCTCACACTCCCAGTCTCTCTCTCTCTCACACTCCCAATCTCTCTCTCTCTCGCACTCCCAATCTCTCTCTCTCCCTCACTCCCAATCTCTCTGTCTCTCACACTCCCAATCTCTCTCTCTCTCACACTCCCAATCTCTCTCTCTCTCACACTACCAATCTCTCTCTCTCTCTCACACTCCCAATCTCTCTCTCTCACACTCCCAATCTCTCTCTCTCACACTCCCAATCTCTCTCTCTCTCACACTACCAATCTCTCTCTCTCTCTCACACTCCCAATCTCTCTCTCTCACACTCCCAATCTCTCTCTCTCACACTCCAATCTCTCTCTCTCACACTCCCAGTCTCTCTCTCTCACACACTCCCATCTCTCTCTCTCTCACACTCCCAATCTCTCTCTCTCTCACACTCCCAATCTCTCTCACACTCCCAATCTCTCTCTCTCACACTCCCAGTTCTCTCTCTCACACTTCCAATATCTCTCTCTCTCACACTCCCAATCTCACTCTCTCACACTCCCAATCTCTCTCTCTCTCACACTCCCAATCACTCTCTCTCTCACTCCCAGTCTCTCTCTCTCACACTACCAATCTCTCTCTCTCTCTCACACTCCCAATCTCTCTCTCTCACACTCCCAATCTCTCTCTCTCACACTCCCAATCTCTCTCTCTCACACTCCCAGCCTCTCTCTCTCTCACTCCCAATCTCTCTCTCTCTCACTCCCAATCTCTCTCTCTCACACTCCCAATCTCTCTCTCTCTCACACTCCCAATCACTCTCTCTCTCACACTCCCAATCTCTCTCTCCCTCACACTCCCAATCTCTCGCTCTCTCACACTCCCAATCTCTCTCTCTCTCACACTCCCAATCACTCTCTCTCTCACACTCCCAATCTCTCTCTCTCTCACACTCCCAATCTCTCTCTCTCTCACACTCCCAATCTCTCTCTCTCTCACACTCCCCAATCACTCTCTCTCTCACACTCCCAATCTCTCTCTCTCTCACACTCCCAATCTCTCTCTCTCTCACACTCCCAATCTCTCTCTCTCTCACACTCCCAATCACTCTCATCTCTCACACACCCAATCTCTCTCTCTCTCACACTCCCAATCTCTCTCTCTCTCTCACTCCCAATCTCTCGCTCTCTCACACTCCCAGTCTCTCTCTCTCACACTCCCAATCTCTCTCTCTCTCACACTCCCAATCTCTCTCTCACACACTCCCAATCTCTCTCTCTCTCACTTCCCAGTCTCTCTCTCTCTCTCCCAGTCTCTCTCTCTCTCTCTCACACTCCCAATCTCTCTCTCACATTCCCAATCTCTCTCTCTCTCACACTCCCAATCTTCTCTCTCTCACACTCCCAATCTCTCGCTCTCTCACACTCCCAATCTCTCTCTCTCACACTCCCAGTCTCTCTCTCTCTCTCACTCCCAATCTCTCTCTCTCACACTCCCAATCTCTCTCTCTCTCAGCACTCCGAATCACTCTCGTCTCTCACACTCCCAATCTCTCTCTCCCTCACACTCCCAATCTCTCGCTCTCTCACACTCCCAGTCTCTCTCTCTCACACTCCCAATCTCTCTCTCTCTCACACTCCCAATCTCTCTCTCACACACTCCCAATCTCTCTCTCTCTCACTCTCAGTCTCTCTCTCTCTCTCCCAGTCTCTCTCTCTCTCTCTCACACCCCAATCTCTCTCTCACATTCCCAATCTCTCTCTCTCACACTCCCAATCTCTCTCTCACACTCCCAATCTCTCTCTCTCACACTCCCAATCTCTCTCTCTCTCTCTCACACTCCCACACTCTCTCTCTCTCTCACTCCCAGTCTCTCTCTCTCTCTCACTTCCCAGTCACTCTCTCTCTCACACTCCCAATCTCTCTCTCTCTCTCACACTCCCAATCTCTCTCTCTCACACTCTCCAGTCACTCTCTCTCTCACACTCCCAATCTCTCTCTCTCCTCACACTCCCAATCTCTCGCTCTCTCACACTCCCAGTCTCTCTCTCTCTCACTCCCAATCTCTCTCTCTCACACTCCCAATCTCTCTCTCTCTCACACTCCAATCACTCTCTCTCTCACACTCCCAATCTCTCTCTCTCTCACACTCCCAATCTCTCGCTCTCTCACACTCCCAGTCTCTCTCTTTCTCACACTCCCAATCTCTCTCTCTCTCACACTCCCAATCTCTCTCTCTCACACTCCCAATCTCTCTCTCTCTCACACTCCCAATCTCTCTCTCTCTCTCACTCCCAATCTCTCTCTCTCTCACACCCCTCTCTCTCTCTCTCACACTCCCAATCTCTCTCTCACTCCCAATCTCTCTCTCTCTCACACTCCCAATCTCTCTCTCTCTCACACTCCCAATCACTCTCTCTCTCACACTCCCAATCTCTCGCATCTCTCACACTCCCAGTCTCTCTCTCTCTCTACACTCCCAGTCTCTCTCTCTCTCACACTCCTAGTCTCTCTCTCTCTCACACTCCCAATCTCTCTCTCTCTCTCACCCCCAATCTCTCTCTCTCTCACACTCCCAATCTCTCTCTCTCTCACACTCCCAGTCTCTCTCTCTCTCACACTCCCAATCTCTCTCTCTCTCTCACTCCCAATCTCTCTCTCTCCCTCACTCCCAATCTCTCTGTCTCTCACACTCACCAATCTCTCTCTCCTCACACTCCCAATCTCTCTCTCTCTCACACTACCAATCTCTCTCTCTCTCACACTCCCAATCTCTCTCTCATCACACTCCCAATCTCTCCTCTCACACTCCCAATCTCTCCTCTCTCACACACTACCAATCTCTCTCTCTCTCACACTCCCAATCTCTCTCTCTCTCACACTCCCAATCTCTCTCTCTCACACTCCATCTCTCTCTCACACTCCCAATCTCTCTCTCTCACACTCCCAGTCTCTCTCTCTCACACACTCCCAATCTCTCTCTCTCTCACACTCCCAATCTCTCTCTCTCTCACACTCCCAATCTCTCTCACACTCCCAATCTCTCTCTCTCACACTCCCAGTTTCTCTCTCTCACACTCCCAATATCTCTCTCTCACACTCCCAATCTCACTCTCTCACACTCCCAATCTCTCTCTCTCTCACACTCCCAATCACTCTCTCTCTCACTCCCAGTCTCTCTCTCTCACACTACCAATCTCTCTCTCTCTCTCACACTCCCAATCTCTCTCTCTCACACTCCCAATCTCTCTCTCTCACACTCCCAATCTCTCTCTCTCACACTCCCAATCTCTCTCTCTCTCACACTCCCAATCACTCTCTCTCTCACACTCCCAATCTCTCTCTCCCTCACACTCCCAATCTCTCGCTCTCTCACACTCCCAATCTCTCTCTCTCTCACACTCCCAATCACTCTCTCTCTCTCACACTCCCAATCTCTCTCTCTCTCACACTCCCAATCTCTCTCTCTCTCACACTCCCAATCTCTCTCTCTCTCACACTCCCAATCACTCTCTCTCTCACACTCCCAATCTCTCTCTCTCTCACACTCCCAATCTCTCTCTCTCTCACACTCCCAATCTCTCTCTCTCTCACACTCCCAATCACTCTCTCTCTCACACACCCAATCTCTCTCTCTCTCACACTCCCAATCTCTCTCTCTCTCTCACTCCCAATCTCTCGCTCTCTCACACTCCCAGTCTCTCTCTCTCACACTCCCAATCTCTCTCTCTCTCACACTCCCAATCTCTCTCTCACACACTCCCAATCTCTCTCTCTCTCACTCCCAGTCTCTCTCTCTCTCTCCCAGTCTCTCTCTCTCTCTCTCACACTCCAATCTCTCTCTCACATTCCCAATCTCTCTCTCTCTCACACTCCCAATCTCTCTCTCACACTCCCAATCTCTCTCTCTCACACTCCCACTCTCTCTCTCTCTCTCACTCCCAGTCTCTCTCTCTCTCTCACTCCCAGTCACTCTCACTCTCTCACACTCCCAATCTCTCTCTCTCTCTCACACTCCCAATCTCTCTCTCTCACACTCCCAGTCACTCTCTCTCTCACACTCCAATCTCTCTCTCCCTCACACTCCCAATCTCTCGCTCTCTCACACTCCCAGTCTCTCTCTCTCTCTCACTCCCAATCTCTCTCTCTCACACTCCCAATCTCTCTCTCTCTCACATTCCGAATCACTCGCTCTCTCACACTCCCAATCTCTCTCTCTCTCACACTCCCAATCTCTCGCTCTCTCACACTCCCAGTCTCTCTCTCTCTCACACTCCCAATCTCACTCTCTCTCACACTCCCAATCTCTCGCTCTCTCACACTCCCAGTCTCTCTCTTTCTCACACTCCCAATCTCTCTCTCTCTCACACTCCCAATCTCTCTCTCTCTCACACTCCCAATCTCTCTCTCTCTCTCACTCCCAATCTCTCTCTCTCTCACACTCCCAATCTCTCTCTCTCTCACACTCCCAATCTCTCGCTCTCTCACACTCCCCATTCTCTCTCTCACACTCCCAATCTCTCTCTCACTCCCAATCTCTCTCTCTCTCACACTCCCATTCCTCTCTCTCACACACACTCCCAATCACTCTCTCTCTCACACTCCCAATCTCTCGCTCTCTCACACTCCCAGTCTCTCTCTCTCTCACACTCCCAGTCTCTCTCTCTCTCACAATCCTAGTCTCTCTCTCTCTCACACTCCCAATCTCTCTCTCTCTCTCACCCCCAATCTCTCTCTCTCACACACTCCCAATCTCTCTCTCCTCACACTCCCAGTCTCTCTCTCCCTCACACTCCCAATCCTCTCTCTCTCTCACCTCCCAATCTCTCTCTCTCTCTCACTCCCAATCTCTCTGTCTCTCACACTCCCAATCTCTCTCTCTCTCACACTCCCAATCTCTCTCCTCACACTCCCAATCTCTCTCTCACTCACACTCCCAATCTCTCTCTCTCACACTCCCAATCTCTCTCTCTCACACTCCCAACTCTCTCTCTCACACTCCCATCTCTCACTCACACACTCCCAATCTCTCTCTCTCTCACACTCCCAATCTCTCTCTCTCTCACAATCCCAATCTCTCTCACACTCCCAATCTCTCTCTCTCACACTCCCAGTTTCTCTCTCTCACACTCCCAATAACTCTCTCTCTCACACTCCCAACTCTCTCTCACACTCCCAATCTCTCTCTCTCTCACACTCCCAATCTCTCTCTCTCACACTCCCAATCTCTCTCTCTCTCACACTCCCAATCGCTCTCTCTCTCACTCCCAGTCTCTCTCTCTCACACTACCAATCTCTCTCTCTCTCACACTCCCAATCTCTCTCACTCACACTCCCAATCTCTCTCTCTCACACTCCCAATCTCTCTCTCTCACACTCCCAGCCTCTCTCTCTCTCACTCCCAATCTCTCTCTCTCACACTCCCAATCTCTCTCTCTCTCACACTCCCAATCTTCTCTCTCTCACACTCCCAATCTCTCTCTCTCTCACACTCCCAATCTCTCTCTCTCTCACACTCCCAGTCTCTCTCTCTCACACACTCCCAGTCTCTCTCTCTCTCACACTCCCAATCTCTCTCTCTCTCACACTCCCAATCTCTCTCTCTCACACTCCAAATCTCTTCTCTCTCTCACTCCCAGTCTCTCTCTCTCTCACACTCCCAACCTCTCTCTCTCTCACACTCCCAATCTCTCTCTCTCTCACACTCCCAGTCTCTCTCTCACACTCCCAGTCTCTCTCTCTCTCACACTCCCAAACTCTCTCTCTCTCTCACTCTCCCAATCTCTCTCTCTCACACACTCCCAATCTCTCTCTCTCTCTCACACTCCCAATCTCTCTCTCTCACACTCCCAATCTCTCTCTCTCTCACACTCCCAATCTCTCTCTCTCTCTCACCCCCACTCTCTCTCTCACACACTCCCAGTCTCTCTCACATCCCAGTCTCTCTCTCTCACACTCCAGTCTCTCTCTCTCACACTCCCAGTCTCTCTCTCTCACACTCCCAGTCTCTCTCTCTCTCACACACTCCCAGCCTCTCTCTCTCTCACGCACACTCCCACTCTCTCTCTCTCTCACACACTCCCACTCTCTCTCTCTCACACACTCCCACTCTCTCTCTCTCTCACACACACTCCCACTCTCTCTCTCACACTCCCAGTCTCTCTCTCTCTCTCACACTCCCAGTCTCTCTCTCTCTCTCTCACACACTCCCACTCTCTCTCTCTCTCACACTCCCAATCTCTCTCTCACACTCCCAATCTCTCTCTCTCACACTCCCAATCTCTCTCTCTCACTCCCAATCTCTCTCTCTCACACTCCCAATCTCTCTCTCTCTCACACTCCCAATCTCTCTCTCTCTCACACTCCCAGTCTCTCTCTCTCTCTCACCCCCACACTCTCTCTCTCTCACACACTCCCAGTCTCTCTCTCTCCCTCACTCCCAGTCTCTCTCTCTCACACTCCCAGTCTCTCTCTCACACTCCCAGTCTCTCTCTCTCACACTCCCAGTCTCTCTCTCTCTCACACTCCCAGCCTCTCTCTCTCTCACACACACTCCCATTCTCTCTCTCTCTCTCTCTCACACTCCCACTCTCTCTCTCTCACACACCCCCACTCTCTCTCTCTCTCTCTCACACACTCCCACTCTCTCTCTCACACTCCAGTCTCTCTCTCTCTCTCACACACTCCCAGTCTCTCTCTCTCTCACACAAACTCCCAGTCTCTCTCTCTCTCTCACACACTCCCACTCTCTCTCTCTCACTCCCAATCTCTCTCTCTCACACTCCCAATCTCTCTCTCTCTCACACTCCCAATCTCTCTCTCTCTCACACTCCCAGTCTCTCTCTCTCTCTCACCCCCACACTCTCTCTCTCTCTCACACACTCCCAGTCTCTCTCTCTCCCTCACTCCCAGTCTCTCTCTCTCACACTCCCAGTCTCTCTCTCACACTCCCAGTCTCTCTCTCTCACACTCCCAGTCTCTCTCTCTGTCACACTCCCAGCCTCTCTCTCTCTCACACACACTCCCATTCTCTCTCTCTCTCTCTCTCACACTCCCACTCTCTCTCTCTCACACACACACTCCCACTCTCTCTCTCACACACCCCCACTCTCTCTCTCTCTCTCTCACACACTCCCACTCTCTCTCTCTCTCACACACTCCCAGTCTCTCTCTCTCTCTCACACAAACTCCCAGTCTCTCTCTCTCTCTCACACACTCCCACTCTCTCTCTCTCTCACACTCCCTCTCTCTCACACTCCCACAATCTCTCTCTCTCTCACACTTGCACTCTCTCTCTCTCACACACACTCCCACTCTCTCTCTCTCACTCTCCAGTCTCTCTCTCTCTCTCTCTGACTCCCAGTCTCTCTCTCTCTCACTCCCACTCCCAGTCTCTCTCTCTCTCTCTCTCTCTCTCACACTCCCAGTCTCTCTCTCTCTCTCACTCCCGGTCTCTCTCTCTCTCTCACTCCCAGTCTCCCTCTCTCTCACACACTCCTAGTCTCTCTCTCTAACACACTCCCAGTCTCTCTCTCTCACACTCCCACTCTCTCTCTCTCTCACACACTCCCTCTCTCTCACACTCCCAGTCTCTCTTTCTCTCTCTCACACACTCCCAGTCTCTCTCTCTCTCTCTCCCCCACACTCCCAGTCTCTCTCTCACTCCCAGTCTCTCTCTCACACTTCCAGTCTCTCTCTCTCTCACACTTCCAGTCTCTCTCTCTCTCTCACACTCCCAGTCTCTCTCTTCCTCCCAATCTCTCTCTCTTCTCCCCCCAATCTCTCTCTCTTCTCCCCCAATCTCTCTCTCCTTCTCTCTCTCTCTCCTTCCCCCTCTCTCTCTCCTTCCCCCTCTCTCTCTCCTTCCCCCTCTCTCTTCTTCCCTCTCTCTCTCCTTCCCTCTCTCTCTCTCTCCTTCCCTCTCTCTCTCGCCTTCCCACTCTCTCTCCCTCTCCTTCCCTCTCTCTCTCTCTCTCCTTCCCTCTCTCTCTCTCCTTTTCTCTCTCTCTCCTTCTCTCTCTCTCTCCTTCCCTCTCTCTCTCTCTCCTTCCCTCTCTCTCTCCTTCCCACTCTCTCTCTCCTACCCACTCTCTCTGTCTCTCTCTCCTTCCCACGCTCTCTCTCTCAATCCTTCCCTCTCTCTCTCTCCTTCCCTCTCTCTCTCTCTCCTTCTCTCTCTCTCTCCTTCTCTCTCTCTCTCTCTCTCCTTCCCTCTCTCTCTCTCTCCTTCCCTCTCTCTCTCTCTCCTTCCCTCTCTCTCTCCTTCCCTCTCTCTCTCCTTCCATCTCTCTCTTTCCCTCTCTCTCTCTCCTTCCCTCTCTCTCTCTCCCCCAGTCACTCCCTCTCTCTCTTCCAACACCAACATGCCCTCAAAAAAGCCTCGGCACCGCCGGGCACCCCAGCCAGTCTATATATATAAAAGACCTCTTCTGTCTGTCTGTCTGTCTGTTCTCTATACGTTCGAAAGCTATAGAGCGTACCTACGCGCGTCACATCAAAAGAAAGGTTACGATTATGGACCGGTCGTAGGCATATTTACTTTTCCGTCAGACAAAAATAGTGCCCACGGTATCCCAAAAACTTTCAAAATTCCGCTCATTAAATGGAAAAGTTCCGCTCATTTGCTCATTAGCATTGAGTGACGTGAAGGTTGACCAATCGTATGGTCGAGCGACCTGACAGTTGACCGACGGTTGACCAATCGCTGCGTCACGGGGTGCGGGTTCATTGTGCATGCGGGTGGGCCATCCTACAGTTGAGTGTTGCGTGTGTGGGCGGGCCATATCATTCTGAACTGAGGTGAGTGGCCGCCATCTTGATTCTTCACAATTTCTTTTCCACACTTTCTGTGTGTTAGGGAACTAAGGAAAATAACAATTTATTTGAGTTTTAAATTGTATTTAGCAACAGTAGGAAATGAAGTGATCCCCTGCCCTTCGCCCGGAGGCTCGCCTACTTTGACGGCCATTTCGAGCGGCTGTGCCGATGCCGGGCGCGGCCTAGCAGCCCGGGAAGCCTGGGCCTTGAGTTGCGGGCCGTGCCAGGAGCCGCCGCACACAAAACTTCCCCGCGGCGTCAACAGCCCCGCCCCAGAGCCCGACCCAAAGCCAGCAGGTCACCGGCCAAGGCGGGCCGTACCGGGAGCTGCCGCGCACAAAACTTCCCCGCGGCGTCAATAGCCCCGGCCCGAGAGCCCGACCCAAAGCCACCAGGTCACCGGCCGAGGCGGGCCGTGCCGGGAGCTGCCACGCAAAAAACTTCCCCGCGGCGTCAACAATCCCGCCCCAGAGCCCGACCCAAAGCCATCAGGTGAGCGGCCGTGGCGGCCCAGTCTCTCTCTCACACTCCCAATCTCTCTCTCTCACACTCCCAATCTCTCTCTCTCTCTCTCTCTCACACTCCCAATCTCTCCCTCTCTCACACTCCCAATCTCTCCCTCTCTCACACTCCCAATCTCTCTCTCTCTCACTCCCAGTCTCTCTCTCTCACACTCCCAATCTCTCTCTCACACACTCCCAATCTCTCTCTCTCGCACTCCCAGTCTCTCTCTCTCTCGCACTCCCAGTCTCTCTCTCTCGCACTCCCAGTCTCTCTCTCTCTCGCACTCCCAATCTCGCACTCCCAATCTCTCTCTCTCTCACACTCCTAATCTCTCTCTCTCTCTCACTCCCAGTCTCTCTCTCTCACACTCCCAATCTCTCTCTCACACTCCCAATCTCTCCTCTCTCTCACACTCCCAATCGCTCTCTCTCTCACACTCCCAATCTTTCTCTCTCTCACACACTCCCAGTCTCTCTCTCTCTCACACTCCCAATCTCTCTCTCTCACACTCCCAATCTCTCTCTCTCACACTCCCAATCTCTCTCTCTCACACTCCCAATCTCTCTCTCTCACACACACTCCCAACCTCTCTCTCTCACACTCCAGTCTCTCTCTCTCTCACACACACACTCCCACTCTCTCTCTCTCTATCTCTCACACTCCCAGTCTCTCTCTCTCTCTCACACTTCCAGTCTCTCTCTATCTCTCTCTCTCTCACTCCCAGTCTCTCAATTCAATTCAATTCAATTCAAATCGCTTTATTGGCATGACAAGGTACATCTATGTTGCCAAAGCATCGAAAAACATTCATGGTTGTACACAAAAATACAGATCTATCCATACAGTGTATAAACAGATATATCCCTGAGTGTATAAATATACATTCATATAATTTGTATATACTCCTTTCTTATATTTAGTGGTTGTCCCTCTGTTTATTGGCAAGCTGTAACATAGTGTGCCGCTAGGGTTACACACTTTCTCTCTTCCCCGAGTAGGTATGGGAGTTTTTGGTCGTCATTCAAATTACTCAATTCGGGCATATTTTTGTGAATTTTGGGTAGAAATTCTCCCTTATGCCCTGATATTTTCAACAAGCTGTGAGGAAGTGCATCTCTGTCTCCACCACTCTCCGACTGCAGTGAGAGCATATCCTGTCCTCTCTTGGTAGCCGGGTCTGCCTGTGTCTACCTTTTTCGATCTGCCAGGCTATGTTCACTAAGTCTGTACATTGTCAAGATTTTTCTCAGTTTGCTATCCTTTACCATGGTCAGGTAATCAGCCATGTTGTATTGTCTGTTTAGGGCCAAGTAGCAATTGAGTTTGCTTTGGGTTTTTGTTGTTTCTGTCCAATATGACAGATATTTTTCCTTTTGCTTAGCGACGATTGTGTTGGGTCGAATTCTTTGTGTTACGCTGTCACTGTCCTGGGGCTGGTTATTGTTAGTAGTGTTAGTAGTTACTTCACTGAGTCCCAGGACTAGTTGACTGAGGGTATTCTTCTTTCTGGTCCTCTCTTGGCATTTCAGGGCTTCGTAATGATAGCATTGGGGGTTGCTCATTTCTAGGTGTTTCTAAAATTTGGTGGCTCTTTTTGGATAGTGATTATTAATGGATATTGGCCTAGTTCTGCCCTGCATGCATTGTTTACGGTTTTCCTTTGAGTCTGGAGGATACTTTTACAGAATTCTGCATGTAGGATCTCAATTGGGTGTTTGTCCCATTTTGTAAATTCTTGTTGTGTTAGCGGTCCCCACACCTCACTGCCATAGAGTGCAATTGGTTCAATTACTGATTTAAAAATTTTGAGCCAAATGCTAATTGGGATTCTATTTGGATTGATTTTTTAATGGCATAGAAAGCCCTTCTTGCTTTCTCTTTCAGTTCATTCACAGCCAGATGAAAATTTCCCATAGAACTGATTTTTAAGCCCAAGTATGTGTAGTTAGTGGTTTGTTCAATTTTGGTTGTTCCTAGTGTGAAATTTATTTTGGGTCCCTGATGTCTGGATCTTTGCTGGAACACAAGGACTTTGGTTTTTTTGGGGATTTATTGTCAGGGCCCAGATCTGGCAGAACGACTCCAGCAGATCCAGGTTCTGCTGTAGACCCTCCTTAGTTGGTGACAGCAGAACAGGTCATCTGCATAGAGGAGGAATTTAACCTTGGATTCATATAGGTGAGGCCGGGTGCTGTAGATTGTTCAAGTAGTTTTGCCAATTCATTTATGTAAATATTAAAGAGTGTCGGTGAGACGGGCGAGCCCTGCGTCACCCCCCGCCCGTGGGAAGTATTTTGTTTGTTTGTCTCCAATTTTAACTGCACATTTGTTGTTTGTATACATTGATTTAATTACATCATATGTTTCTCCCCTACCCTGCTTTCGATAAGTTTCAGGAATAAACCATCGTGCCAGATGGAATCGAAAGCCTTCTGGAAATCTATAAAGCATGCGTAGATTTTGCTTTTGTTTTGATGAACGTGTTTGTCAATTAGGGTCTGTAGGGTGAAGATATGATCTGATGTTCTATAGTTTGGCAGGAATCCAATTTGGCTTTTACTCAAGACATTGTGCTCCTCAAGGAAGTTTATAAGTCTTTTGTTTATGATACTACAGAATACCTTCCCCAGGTTACTGTTTACACAGATGCCTCGATAGTTATTTGGGTCGACTTTGTCCCCACTTTTGTATATGGGCGTTATGAGTCCTTTGTTCCAGATATCAGGGAAGTAACCGACACTCAGAACCAAGTTGAAGAGTTTTAGGATAGCCAGTTTCATTTTATCGTCTGTGTGTTTAATCATCCCGCTTAGTATGCCGTCTGCACCGCAAGCTTTTCCTGGTCGCAAGTCCTTGAGTTTTTCAACTAGTTCTTTTTCTGTTATTGTGGAGTCTAGCGGGTTTTGGCTATCTTTTATGGCCATTTCGAGCTTTTCCAGTTTTTTGCATATTTGGTGTTGCTCTGCCCTTAGTGTGTTTTTCTGGTATAATTTTTCAAAGTGGTTTTCCCATGTGTCTCCGTTTTGAATGGCCAATTCGTCGTGTTGTTTTTTGTGTAATGTATTCCAGTTGTCCCAGAAACAATTGGAATCAATGGATTCCTCAATGGAGCTGAGTGTATTCTTAATATACTGCTCTTTTTTGGTTCTGAGTGTGTTTCTGTATTGTGTTAGTGTCTGACAATAAGTAAGGCGTAATTCCTCGTTTTCTGGCTGTCTGTGTTTTTGGTTTGATATTTTTCTAAGTTTTTTCCTCATGTTATGGCAATCTGGGTCAAACCATTTTTCATAGTTTTTTGTTTTGGGTTTGTTCTTGCGAGCTTTCAAGTTTGACCTTGTTGCCAAATTATCAAAATATTGTTTAGGTTATTCACTGCCCGGTTTACGCCTTCTTTATTGTGAGTGTATATGTTATCCAGAAAGGTGTCCAATAGAGCTTGAGTTGATTCATTGCTAATTGCTTTCTGGTATTTTTCCGTGCTGTTTTTGGCCCATCTGTATGATTTTTTCTCTCTCTCTCTCACACACACTCCCACTCTCTCTCTCTCACACTCTCTCTCTCTCACTCCCAGTCTCGCTCTCACTCCCAGTCTCTCTCTCACACCCGCACTCTCTCTCTCTCTCACACACACTCCCAGTCTCTCTCTCACACTCCCAGTCTCTCTCTCTCACACTCCCAGTCTCTCTCTCTCACACACTCCCACTCTCTCTCTCTCCCAGTCTCTCTCTCACACACACTCCCACTCTCTCTCTCTCCCAGTCTCTCTCTCACACACACTCCACTCTCTCTCTCACTCTCTCTCTCACACACACTCCCACTCTCTCTCTCTCACTCCCAGTCTCTCTCTCTCACTCCCAGTCTCTCTCTCTCACACACTCCCAGTCTCTCTCTCTCTCTCTCACACACACTCACAGTCTCTCTATCTCTCTCTCACACACACTCCCACTCTCTCTCTCTCTCTCACACACTCCCAGTCTCTCTCTCTCTCTCATACACTCCCACTCTCTCTCTCTCTCTCTCACTCCCACTTTCTCTCTCTCTCGCACACTCCCTCTCTCTCGCTCTCTCTCACACACTCCACTCTCTCTCTCTGTCTCTCTCTCACACTCCCACTCTCTCTCTCTCTCTCACTCCCACTCTCTCTCTCTCTCTCACACTCCCACTCTCTCTCTCTCTCTCACTCCCACCTCTCTCTCTCTCACACACTCCCACTCTCTCTCTCTCTCTCTCTCTCTCTCACTCCCAGTCTCTCTCTCTCTCTTCACATTCCCAGTCTCTCTCTCTCTCACTCCCAATCTTTCTCTCTCTCTCTCTCACACTCCAAGGCTAGAAATTCAGTTGTTTGCCGCCAGCCGCTAGCGCCTTAGGAGGAGGAGATGTGGGGCGCTAGGCGGCTAGCGGCCGGGCGCAGTGCGATCTGCGCCTCTCCCCAACTTCAGTAAAGATTTAGCGGCGGCACAAAGCCAGCTGCGCGTGCAGATCCTGACGTCATTTCATCGTGCAACGCCCTTTGTGCGCCCCGAACCGGAAATTCAGTGGCGCCGCCCTTCTTTGCGCCTGGCGCCCCCAGCGACTGGCAGAGGGAACAGTTCCCAGTCACTGCGGGGCGCGGGGGGTGCTATTTAAAGGGGACTCCTCCTGCAGTATAAGTGGCAGCCATTTTGTGCCAATCCCTCTGTGTGAGAGACGGATATTGGAGAGAGACAAAGGCAGAGAGCTTTCTGCTTTGACTCAGCGCTTGCACAGGTACTTGTGGCTTCAGGCCAGAGCTTTGCACTTGGATTTCACTTTCAGTGCCATAGCCTTGAGTCGCCACATATAATGGGGCTGCAATGGGTGGAAACTTTGGCTTTCTGCATTGCATTCAAAGGGATCAGAGACGCCGTGAGAGAGTGCCAGTCATGGCCAGACGGAGATTGGCCAACAGGCGTCGGCAAAGGAGGCCTTACCCACCCAGGGTATACCGCCAGCAGTTCTCATATCTGAACATCTCTGAGGAGCAGTGTGTTCGGAGGATGCGATTCAGAAGGGAGGTGGTCACTGAGGTCTGCCACCTGCTTTGCAGAGATCTGCAGCCACAGCTGAGGAGCAGGACGTCTCTGTCAGTGGCAGTGAAGGCGACGGTGGCTCTCAACTTCGATGCCACTGGCTCCTTCCAATCCGCTACTGGGGACATTGCCAACATCTCCCAGTTCGCGGTACATTGTTGCATCTGCAGGTGAACAATGCCCTTTTCAGAAGGGAGACGTCAGTACATCTCCTTCCCCATGACCCTGGACAAAGCAGCAAGAGCGTGCAAATCAGCTTTGGAAGAATAGCGGGCTTCCCCATGGTAGAGGGCGTAGAACTGATGAACCAGCGATGGTCAGGCCTTGCTTCAGGGCTGCAAGTGTGCAGGGCATGGCAGCCAAACAAGTCGACCCTTCCCCTTTAAGAGCTGACCAGCACCAGCGTGTCTGCCTTCATTGAGCAACTCGCCGCACCTGCGCTGCGCCCATCCTCGGTGTTAGCGCCCCGGATCGCCGGCTTAGCGCCTTATGATAGTCGTGCATCGCCTGCTTTAGTGCAGCAGCAACCTCTTGGGGCGATGCCACTGAATATCGGCGAAGGTGGTGCGAAGTTGCGCCGGGCGCAAACTTTAGCGGCCGCCCGGCTGTAGCGCCCCAAACGTGGCTATACTGAATTTCTAGGCCCCAGTCTCCTCTCTCACTCCCCCTCTCACTCCCCGTCTCTCTCTCTCTCACACACTCCCAGTCTCTCTCTCACACACTCCCAGTCTCTCTCTCTCACACTCCCAGTCTCTCTCTCTCTCACACACTCCCAGTCTCTCTCTCTCTCTCTCACACACACTCCCACTCTCTCTCTCTCTCTCTCACACACACTCCCACTCTCTCTCTCTCTCTCACACACTCCCACTCTCTCTCTCTCTCACACTCCACTCTCTCTCTCTCACACTCCCAGTCTCTCTCTCTCTCACTCCGTCTCTCTCTCTCCTCTCACACACACATCCCAGTCTCTCTCTCTCTCTTTCACACACTCCCACTCTCTCTCTCTCACACACTCCACTCTCTCTCTCTCTCACACACTCCCACTCTCTCTCTCTCTCACACACTCTCTCTCTCTCTCACACACTCCCACTCTCTCTCTCTCACACACTCCCA